>NC_090926.1:478177654-478480684 GCF_040938575.1 Ambystoma mexicanum
GGATTGGTTGGCTGCTTTTGAATATAACCATGGGATTCAAGAAAGTACAGGGAATCAGCTGATTCCTTGTTTTTTTTTAAGGCTACCCCCTGTTGCAACTGATGTGGTAATGGAGTTGGGGGATATAGACATACAGGAGAATGAAAGTGTGAAAAAAGACCCCTTCCCAGTATCTTAATAGGTTAAGAACCCTCAAAAAGCATGATGGTACCCCTTGGGCTACCTGGATGACTGAATGTTTGAAAAACTTAGATGGATGGGTTAAGGGTTACAGAGTTAACAGTTATGAAGGTATGAGAAATCTGATAATGTTGGAATCTATTTATGATGCCTGCTCTCCTGAACTGATACAGCACTTTGCTGGCTCTAAGGAAATTGATCCAAAGATGTTAGTAAGGGCTGCTGACTTGTGGGTTGCCAACAGGGCTACTCACAAGGATTCTGGGGTAACTCAGAAGAAGGATGAGGGGAAGCAGCACAAGAAAGATACCAAAGAGAATTCCAATACCTCCACTCCAAAAGAGGGCCCCAAACATTACAAGGGTAAGCCACAAGGCTAGTGTAGCTCCTGGTGCTAAACCAGAAGGAGGTCAGAACAAACCCCCATTCATAAAGATACTTGGAAAAAGTTATGCTTGTGGTTCAACTGACCATGTGAAAGAGGATCCCAGATGTGAGGGTAAACCTTCAGGGATCCACACTGTCTCCTTAGCCTTCTCCCCAGAGGATGAAGTACGAATGGCAAGTGGAAACTCTCACTTACTGGCTGAGGAACTCATGAAAGTCTCAGCCAGTGTTTCTTTAGTATCCCTGGGTCTGTGGGAACAGCAGAACTTAGATGTGTACAATTCCATTCCAGACAATACTAAAGAGTATTACAAAGACAGTGTTCTTGTGAATAGTCAGAGACCCCTGCCATCAGAGACACTGAGGCCAGCATAACTGTAGTTGATAAATAATTTGTCAATGTAGAGGATGTTGCTAAGGCATCCAAATTCCTAACAAAGCTTGCTGGAGGCCCTGTCCAAATGCTTCCCCAGTTACCAGCTCTCATCCAGTGCAATGACATGACTGTCAAGATACCTGTAAGTGTGCAGAGTGAAGTACCTGGGAGAGTCCTCTTGGGGAATGACTTAAAACTCTTGGAGTTGTATCAAGCACCCCCAAGGCCTCTCAGCAAAAGGAAACAGGAGCAGACTCGGAAGGCCAGAGAGAGTACCTTAAAAGTCTCTCAAGAGGAGATTATAGAGGAAACTATAACTCGCAGTCCACAGGACTTACTGACTGCAATTTCAAAAAAGAAGGACACAAAGGGGAAACCTAAAACCTCGAGGCAGAAACCAGCCAGCACTCCTGTGCTACCAACAAGGACAGGACTGTCCAAAGTCACACCTGTGACTCCTCCACCAGCTGAGGCTGAGTGTGTGGAACAACCTTGTGTGGTTGAATCAGCTGCTGAGGAATCAAATCTGGAAGAGGACCTTGCTCCTGTTAGAGATCTGGATCCTGCAGACCATCCTGAGATTCAGTCTTTACTGGCAGAAGGTGGACCCTGTAGGGCAGACTTCATCAGAGGTCAAAGAGAGTGTCCTACTCTTGACTGTTTACTCTTGAAGGTCTTCGCCAGCAGGCAGCTTCCCAGCTGGATGGGCAAGAGCCAGGGAAGCATTGGTTGTACTGGGAAGATGTCCTCTTCTCCTGTGAACCGACTGAGTCTATCTCAGGGGACTACAGAAGACTTGTAGTGCCTCTTGAAAGCAGATTCCAGTTCCTACAGTTAGCCCATGAGATACCTTTGGCTGGTCACTTAAGTTTTAAGAAGAGCAAGGAAAGGCTCTCTTTATATTTCTACTGACCTGAGTTGGGTTCTGATGTATATAAGTTCTGTAGGAGCTGTCACACTTGCCATACCTCTGGCAAGAGTGGAACCAAGACTGTGGCTCCCTTGGTGAGAGGGTAGGAATCAACATTGTTGGTCCCTTAGACCCGCCAACATCTTCAGGAAACAGGTTTATCCTGGTTGTAGGAGACCATGCTACTAGGCATCCTGAAGCCATACCTAGGAGAACTGTTACAGCTCAGGCTGTGGTTAAGGCCCTACTTGGTATTTTTACCAGGGTAGGCTTTCCTAAGGAAGTTATCTCGGACAGGGGATCAATTTTTATGTCCCACTACATGCAGGCCACGTGGAAAAACTGTGGAGGAACTTAAAAGTTCTCAACTGCCTACCATTCTCAGACAAATGGATTGGTATAGATGTTCAACTGTACAATGAAGAGCATGATAGGTGCTTTAAAGGAACACCTTAGGAGAAAGTGGGACCTTCTACCGCCATGCCTTCTATTTGCTTATAGAGAAGTCCCTCAGGAAGGAGTTGTATTTAGTCCCTTTGAACTTCTCGATGGCTATCCAGTTAGAGGCCCCTTTACCCTGATTAAGGAGGGGCTGGATAGTGCTCCTTCCCCCAAGCCAGTGAAAGTCAGTGACTATGTGATAGGGCTCCAAAGGAGAATGTCACACATGATGGCAGAAGCATCAGATAACTTGAAAGCAGGTCAGGCTCTGGTAAAGCATTGGCATCACCTAGAAGGCCAACATGGTTGAGTTCACTTAAGACCAGCTAGTTCTAGTTATGGGACCTACAAGGCAGATGGCCTTACAGGACAAATGGATAGGACCCTTCAAGTTTGTGGGAAAACCTGGAGAGGTCAACTATCTGGTGGATTTAGGCAATCCTAAGGAAGTTCCCAGAGTCATTCACACCAACCGTCTAAAAGCTTATGTCTCAAGACCAGAAGTAGGAGCTTTGCTTCCAGCTTCAGCTCAAGAGGAGGAGGAAGTGAACCTCTACCTGACCTATTCAGAGGTCAGCCTTTAGACGAGAACATAGAAGTAGTTAATCTCTCTTCTAATTTGACACCTGAACAGGATGTGTGCAAGTTTCTGTTAAATTAGTTTGCCTCCCTGTTTTCACTATGACCAGGCTTGACCCCTTGGGGCAAGCATGATATTCACACTGGTGACTGTTTATCTATTACAAGCAGAGGTTACAGGATGTCAGATCATGTAAGATCCCACATAAAGGAGGAGGTCAACAAGATGCTTGATCTCGGGGTAATAGAGCCCTCTACAAGTCCATGGTCTAGTCCATTTGTCCTATTACCAAAGGCAAGATCCAAGGAGTTGAGATTCTGTGTGGACTATAGAGCTCTTAATGCAGTCACCAAGACTGATGCCCACCCTTTACCAAGGACAAATGAACTGGTGGACACACTTAATTCAGCCAAGTACCTCAGTACATTTGATCTCACTTCAGGCTATTGGCAAATAGCACTGACAGACCATGCCAAGGAGAAAACTGCATTCTCAACCCCAGCAAGCCTCTACCAATTTAAGGTAATGTCTTTTGGACTAAAGAATGCACCTGCTACATTCCAAAGGATGGTTAATCAGGTTCTGAATGGGATGGATGACTTCTGCATGGCATACTTGGATGGCATTGCTGTGTTCAGCCCTACTTGGAAAGAACATGTTGACCACTTAGGATATGTTTTGCAACCTCTTGAGCAGACCCATCTGACCATAAAGGCAAGCAAATGTCAAATTGGTCAGAGCAAAGTGGTCTAACATGGACATGAGTTAGAAGGAGGTAAAATCAGGCCATTGCCTAGCAAAGTACAAGTTGTACACAACTGGGCCACCCCTACTACTCAAACCCAATTGAAAGCCTTCCTATGCCTCACTGTGTACTATAGGAACTTCATAGAGAACTATGGAACCATAGCTTCTCCCTAAAATGTGCTCTTTCTCCCAAATCCCAAATGTTATCGAGCTGTTCTTGCTAGTTTAATGTTTTCAAACTGACTGTGTAAATAAATGTCTATTCTTTTACCAAGAAACCTTGAGTAAATTGTTTGTTTGAATCACTGTATATGTTGGCCCTATGTGTAACTAGTTCTACTGCTCACTCAATTCTTGAGATAAGTCTGGCTGCTCAGCCACTGCTACCACATAACTGTGTAGTACGGGCTTGTACAAAGGTGAAATTGTACTGACACTTGTAGTCTTAATTGCATGTAGTGTTCCCCAAGGGTACTGCATGTGATTCTGTCTAACAATGGATCACAAGCCCTACTTTCATTTAAGTTAGTCATACAGTGCCAGATGTGCTTTGCAATAATTATAGGTGGGACAGAATCTCTCACACCAAAACTAAACATGTAAAATGACAACTCTCTTGAATTCAACTTTTTGTGTAAGCTCAACTGCATGTGTGAGCAAAGCATTGACATAGGTAGGTGTAGCTGTAGTCACATACATGCATTGGGGTATGTAATAAGTTTACATGAGTAATACCACAGGATATGGTGTCAAAATGAAGGTAAAATATAATTGATGATATTTGAAATCACAGCTTAGAAAAGGTATTCATGCCCAGGGCTATGTGCAGAACAAATAAACTTCAACTAAATTCCAAATGCCTCACATTCTTGCCATGTGCTCTTTTGAACAGATGCTTCCATGCTGTACTCATAAATAAATGTAGTTTGCAGGAAATGAAGACACAGTAATTACTTGTGATTTCCTGATGTGCACGGTGCATTGCGTCATACCTCGACCTCTAGATTCCAAAAGCGGAAAAGGTACACTTTTTTAATCCATCAGACATTATCAAAATAGCTGTTTGTTTTCTTTATTATGTTATTTCCTGTTCTCCAAGCACAACTTCAAAACCTCTGCAATTAGAGCAAACAGATTAATGTGAAATCGCGATTAATGTGACGCTCACCCCGGAAGTGCCTGGAAGTGCTGTTTGGACTGGTGGGACTGCGACTTCTTCCCTCTTCTGTGAAGTCTCTGATGGGCGTCCTCAAGATGAAGCATCCTCTCTGCTACACCGCAACACAGAAGGACTTTAGGTGATACTCTTTCAAGTAACATTTACTTAAGACTTGGACCATTTCTTATATGTTCTTGGACTCACGCTGGGTCTGCTATGGACTTGTGCTGACTCGCGCCTACGCACTGTGACCTTTCTTCTTTCTCTTTACTTCCTTGTAGTGTCCCAGTGACGTGCTGCTCCGCCCACCTCTCACCTTTCCCGACAGCCCATATAACGGCACCGGTACGTGCACCCGCACGTGCAGCCCGGAAGTGCCTGGAAGTGCTGTTTGGGCAAATTGTAAAGTATTGTCCCTTTTGAGTTTTGAGGCCACTGTGTAGTTTTTGTACGGTGTTTCTTGTCACATATGCTGTGCTTTGTTAAACGGTGCAGATTGAATACTGTTATATGAACTTGACAATTAAAGGAACAGTGACAGGTGGAAGAAGCAAGGGTAGCAATTTATCGACCTTATTCACCTACTTATCTGTGATAGTGTGGAATTATGGCCAGTAGCTTAAGAAGTGGGAAGGTATGTAAAATAATACCGAAGCCTCTAATTTCTATAGAGGATGAAACCCTGCATGTCCCCAATATACACACCATTGGTATTGATAACATCGATGAAATAAATGTGCTTGTAGGTGAGACAGTGAATGTACATGCTATGGTACATACACCTAGCATGTACCCACAGGGTACAGTCTCATTTCCCTTGAAAGAAATGTATGATGGTGAACGCTCGGTCCAACATAGTTTTCTGAGCATGCGAGAAGATCAAAATCTCATTCAATCTGTAATTGTGCATGGAGACATCTTTAACCAGGGCATCTCTGATGACTCAATTTTGGCCCCTACCATAATGGCCGAATTGGGAAAGCATGTCTGCATGTCTTTGGGACCATCTACTCCTCTCAATCCCAGACATGGAGGCATAGAGGAGGTACACCTCTTTGGAGCTAGAGCTATAGACCTGGATAGTTCCCATGTCCCTTCGGTGGGACCTTTTGTCCCCGTTCTAGCCCCACTGATTGCATCCATTCCTTCTTCTAGTAACAATTAGCAAAACTTTGAGGTAAACCAAACCTCAGTCAAAGGTGCTAGAGCCTGCTCCAGTACAGTGGATGCAAAACAGATATCATTGGCAGCCCTTGAAGAATCTCGAATTGCATCTATGGGCATGTAAAATGCACTTAATGATTTTGAAAATGCAGAACATGTATTCCCTGTATTGACAAGGATTTTGCATTTACTAGATAGAGGGCACAAACTAACACAATTGGACATTAGATAACTGAAACAGACCTCTAACGAAACCCTCATGAAAATAAGTAAAATAGAGGGATACCTAGTGGGGAATGATAACGTTATTCCCATAAAAGCAACCAAAATCGTTCCAGATTGTGAGTGTGTTGTTAATTCAGAGTCCACACAAACACAAGAACTCATAGTGCACTCTAGAACTGTACAAACCAACTTATCTGAGAAACCATTTGTGGCCTCCTTGAGATTAAATGCAAAGGTTTTGGATAAATTGCGATGTTAACCAAAAGCACACAAGCTGAGTTACCCGGTAGGACACCTATAGCCATTGATATAATTAGCACAAAATTAGACATGCTTGAATCATTGGTAACACAGTTAGCATGCAGAATAACGCTCCCTCTCACTACTTACCCCTTGCATTCTGCACTGATTAATCAAGCTGTTAGTGGAGCATCTACTGATAGCCCTTCTGCCCTCACCGATCTGATTGAAGAGGATAAAGAAGGGATGGAAGGAGAAGAGACAGGAAGCATGGCACCCCTGTCTTCACCTATTGGTAACAAGGGGTTTACTTCTGGTTCCTACATGTCTCGTAGACAAAAACACATCCACACTCGCCATCTAAAGAAATTCACGGACTAAACAGGAGGTGAAGGTCATTAGAAAGGACTCAGGGAGTTCCTCTTTAACTGGCAACAAAGGTAACCAGAAGGGTGATGCCTTGTGTGTTAACCCAGTAAAAGAGGGCATATTAGATTTAGATCAGCTAGACGATGAAAGTAAAAAAGCGCTTCAGATATCCAAAACAAATATGGTAGCCCCGAATGATGAGTGCAATAAAACAAAGAACGCAAGAAAAAAAAAACAAAGTTAAAAATTAACTTTGGAGAATGGTAAAGACCTTAAATTCTGGTGCACTACCTGACGCTGGGGGGAGCAAAGTGTTACTGCAACCTCCTTTACTTGCGCCAATATCTGTTGAACCTAAACCATCTAAGCAATCCCAACTTTCATCCTTCTTTCCTTTAAAGGGATCTTCTAAACGTGCAGCTAACAACTCAAAAATGAAAGTTGATTTGAAATTGAAACCCAACACAGTTCCTCCTCCACTGAAGGAAATTGATACTACTGCTTAGTCCATGCCCAATACAGAGATGGAACAGATAGTCGACAATGAAGCGACTAAGAACGATAACCCAAATTCAAAGCTACCATCTATTATTATTGAACAAGTGCACAGGTGAAACTTATAGGTCCCCTTCTAGACCCCCCCCTACAGTTACCAATGAATTTGACAAGGAATGGTGAACTTAGTAGGTTGGGAAAGTGATGAGGATGTAAATGGTAAGAAAAGAATTAACCTCTCGCATCTATTGCAAATTTTCAATCTCATTCCATCCTTAAGAAATTTGAGATCAGAGGATATCGAATTGATTGAACTTCATAAAACCAATAACAACAGAATGGTATGCAAGACTCACTCTCTTATTATAACTAAGATATTGCGTGAAAACAGTATGGACTTCGAACTTTTAGGGCTAGAACTTTTCCAATTTGAGTCTCACGAGGCGGCAAAAACCTTCCGACAATTCCAACCTCCTAGGTATTCTACTAATGAAGAATCCTCCGCAATAAGTCAAGGCCTTAAGGATACAGAAATATCTGCACTTTCCCAACTTGCCAACCTGACCGCAGAAATTAAGGATTGGTCATGGTTGATTCCCTTGGCAAAGATTTTAAATGAAGAAAAGCCAACCACATACTCCTACTAGTAACCATAATTTATCCATTTTATCCTGGAATACATGCAGGTTTAAAAACTTCAATACATGGCTGCATAACTTCCCTTCACATGCTCAAACCTCTATAATCATAGTAAATGAATCCATGAATACACGTAACTTCATGGTAAATGGCTTCACTACGTATGTAACGAAGGCCAAGCTTGGTAGGGGAGGGCGTCCCTATGGAGGGCTTGCAATTTGTCTTAATAACACTCTAAATATTAGGTCAAAGCTAATACAGGATATGGACAAAATATTAGTTACTGAATTTTCATTCATTGCTGAATCTCCGGTGCCATTTTTCATAATTGCTATATATTGGAACCCTTTGAAAATGTCTTTGGATGAAATGTTGAATCAGCTGAATTTAATTCTGGAGGATATTTACTCCCGCCATTCTCAAAATCATATTATCATTGGAGGAGACTTTAATGCATGTTGCATCGGATATGCTTCTAAGAACTTAAGGTACGCTCCCTCTGCCCATCAACTTCAGGCACAAGCCAAAGGTGAAAGATGGAGATACTTTTTGGAAAGTTGGGACATCTACTGGAGTGTTTGCTCCAAGGCTTTACCTTATACTTGCCGGCGGGATAAACAGAACTCCAGAATTGATTATCTAGCTGTTTCACATACCCTTGCTCCAATAGCATCCCCTATATTCACTCGAGATGTACACTTGGGAGATCATCTAACTATTTGTACAACTATTAGGGTGAATGTATCCTCACTCCCGAATGATCCTGTGCTATCATATGCAGAAACTGAGCGTACATTCAATATCTATTAGATGGAATGATAATCTATGTTGTAAATTTAAAAAAATGATTAAAGCGGCAGCCACATGGTCAGGTTCACTACCACAGGTTTTACAGGGACACTAGTAGGATTGAGAAGTGCTTCACTGAGCTGATAGCAGATATGCTGCTTTGACTAGGTGGAGCTTGTCCAATGCAGGAAAATAACAATTTCTCCCCCCGTCATAAAGAGATTTATAAACTAAAATGTCTTAAAAATAGACAGATTTGCAGACTAGGGAAGACTTGTCCTACAATCACAGAATACTTAATCTTGAAAAGAAATATCTGTAATACATACACTAATAAGTACCGTAATATAAAACAGGGCCTTAAAATCCAAGACAATCAAAATATGGTCTCTTATCTTTGCATGAAGAACAGGAGATCCATATGGGCCATGCTGCGACTTGGCTTGGATAAAAGGATTGATGGTTTGGCATCCCCTATATCGGCACCAACATGGGCTACCTTTTTGCTAGATAAATATCAATTACCCTCTAGATTTTGAAAGGAAGCGCCCCCAATTTCAGCACGATCCTCCCCGCAATGAGAGACAATAAGGGACTCTCCCGTAGTGGGAATAAGACCAAGACAGAGTGCGGGTGAGCGTAAGTAGGAGTTTATCCAAAGATTAGGGCATGCAAAGAACTCTGCAACCTCCGAGAGCGCTCTGTCTGACAATAGCAAAGACAGGCGTATTTCTAATACAAAAAACGTCATCAGAACCTACACACTATAGGGGGCACAAGTTAATTGGGATTGGGTGGCGTCGACTAACTATAGGTGTTGCTGCAGCGTGGTTGGTCTTGGCGTGAGGACGTCACTGGTCAGCCTCGTGGGTTGGGTTGGGCCTGGCAGGCCAGCTTGAGGTCATCCGAGCGGTGTTGGTATGCTGGGGCAGCCTGTGACAAAGATGAATACCTTTCCTGACTCGTTTGCCCTATGCCATGCACACTGCAGTTATTCAAGAAATGACATCTAAGTTCATCAATAAATCGCTCAGTAGTTTGTCTTATAAAATAAACGCAACACATGAGGAATGCACCTCGTGAGAGGTCCGGTGGTTGTCGGTTGGGGTGAGATTTACCTGTGTCTTATTGACCGGTATTTTAGGTCGAGGGGCTGGGCTCTGGGGCCTGGGCCGAATGGTACACGTCTGTCTGCCGCGTTAGAAGTTATTATATACATGGGTCTCTGTGTCTTGTCACGGGGTCATGTTTCTTGGGGTGGTCTAGGGGGAGGGTTGTGGAATTTACGAGAGGGTGCTGGTAGATCAGTGGATTCAAACGTGGGTTTATTACCGTGCTGTAAATAACACAGGTGGCGGGCTGTGGCCTTGGGTGCGGTACCGGGGCCTCTGACTCTCTGAAGCGGCTCCAGCTTGGTTGGGGGAGGTGAGGGAGCGTAGCACATGCCTTAGCTTCTTTATCTGGCAGGCTTGGTGGGGTGGGAGGTTGAATGGCCTTGCATGTATTCACAAAGGTTTTTTCCTCGTGCGTTGCTAACTTTTGAATGCAGAACTTTTATAATGTTCCGCCTTATTTTAATATTATTTAAACACACATATATATTTCAATTTCGTTACACATTTCTTTAATACAGTCGGTCCGAGTACCTTTTCGTTACCTACCATTATATTTACTACATGGTATGATTATTTTATGTACATTAGACGTTACACGAGGTAGTTCTAGGTTATGGCCTACAGAGATTAATGCTCGCTGCTTTAGGTGATTAAGAAAACATATATGAGTTCAGGTTTCTACATAGAGTTGTAAGAATACTTATACAGATACAGGCTACACATTTGGTCGACATCTTTCTCTGTGGTTATAGCAGCACTAGTCCAGACCTGGGGTGGTATCATGTAACGTTGCATCTTTATAGTTCATTCACAGTTTACAGGATCTGTTTAAACAGAGGTAGTTCATTAATACCAATACTTGAATTATTTTCTACTTTCTTCAGCTAGCAATGCTTCAGCTTGTTTTTTCATCACCCTGGCCTCGCGGACCAGGTCGTGCGGGGTGCAATATTACATGGTGAACGATGAAATGTTACAGTGTTAACATCTCGGGTTAGCTCATACCCGGCTTTCTCATGGGAACGCGCTCACAGCGGATCTACCAGGGCTACTGCGGCGGCTGAGATGCATGAAAGGCCCTCCAAAGGTGGGGGCCTCGTTACAGTGTGCTAAACTCACGCCATGTTTGCTAAACAAGATGGCTTCTAGGCCTAACTGAATTTTGGTATATGCAGGGAACGGATATGTGTGGGCAATGTCGTCGGCGGGTGACCCCTCCTCCACCTGGGCCCGGGTGGCATGAGGGGACAGCCACCGAGTCATGGTCCTCACCTGGGGAGAAGGCTGCAGGTGAGGAGGGCCTCGCGGCCAGTCCTCCCCTACATTTCCCCCCTTTCGTTACTAAAGTAACGAATTCTTTAGCTCTTCTAATCTTCTACATTCTTGCTCCTCTATCACTGCGTCATCCCATGCAGGTGTTCCTTTTCTAGGCATCCAGGCTCTGCATACCCCCCTCAAGCTCTCACCTCTTCTAGCATACTCATCTGGGGTACAGGTTAAATATATACAGTCACCAGTCCCTTCCAAGTCTACCCAGACCTCCTCATACCATTCCAGTTCCACATCTCGGGGCTCTTTGATAGTGGTGTGCCATAGTTTATCTACTATGTACTTATCACGGCACATAGGCACGAACTGGTATCTGGGAGTGTTATCTGTTCCTGTCTGTACATGTGCCTCTTGTGTCGCCTTAATTGTACCACCAGAGTTGCCCATTGTCACCATCATCATCGCACCGTTAGGGACTGCATTAGCACAACATCGGAGGCCCACCTGGCATAGGCAGAACACCACGAGGAGGACCACCACAACTGGTATCAAGAACTTCATCGCCAGTCCAAGCCATGAGGGAACCCAGGAGAAGATATTGTCGAACCATGAGCTATCTTTGGCCCCACCTTCCATCTTCATCTTCTCTCCCAGGTTATGTACCGCTTCAATGACGTGGGACAGGGACCCATTTTCTGCATCTTCAGAAGGTACGAACGTGCAGCACGCACTTCCTATTTTTCGGCAAACACCTCCATCGATCGCTGTTAGCAGGCCCAGAACATACCTGTTCTGCATGGTCATTAGTCGCAGAGCTCGTAGTTCCACCTTTATTATGTTGAACCCCTCTTCAGTGTCATTGGCCAGCTGAATCAGTTCCCACCGTGTGATCTGGAGCCATTTTGCATTTGCTCTTGCTTGGACACTTGAAACTAGTGAGGCAAAAAATGTTTCCACGGAGCTAAACAGGCGATACCTGTCTGGGATCTGTGCCAATAAATCGGATGATGCTTGTGATATGTAGTTTGATGTTCGCTTGTTCCGTGATAGCTCCTTTTCTTTCCCTCCGGAGGACAGGACATAGAGGTGCGCTTCTGCAGTGGGAGATGTGGCATCCTTGTTCACGTTTCCTTGCGTCCTCTTATTTTCGTCGACGTGACTTTCTGGAATCACCATTAAGGCCGAATGCAAAGTGGCCATTGAGCAGCTGCCACTCCATGCCTGGGGAAGGTGCAAGTAAGCCTGATTCCCGCATACCCAGTATGTGTCCATTAGTGCTGCTGTTCCTTTTTTCATGTCTGGGATGGTAAGAGTTTTGTTACAGTTTTTGTTCGCTCCCATTGCCACTTTTCCTTCTCCCTTGAAACATAGTTCGTTTTGTATTTCACTTTGTAGCTTGAAGGGTTTCTCCATTGCTGTTACCCATGTTAGTTTAGAGATGTGTTCTTTCCATATTGGTAAGCACGTTTTTTCCATCCACCGCAGCTTGTCTGGTTGGACACCTCTCAGTGCTTTCGCTTTGCACAGTACTTCTTCATCTTTCCATTTGTTTTCGGAAAACAGCGTCCCTTGTATTGCAAAGAAAGGTTCTTTAAGACAGACCACTCCAGACGCTTTTGAATAGCACGTTTTGCTGTCCTGTATCATTTTGAAAGAGATATCGTGTGCTTGAAAGGTGTTCTTTATTCTACACAGTGTGAGATGAAGGAGACATTGGGCATCCACAATGGGCAATTCTCTTGGCAACAACACTTTGGGCGTACCTGATGCATGGGGGATAAGCGAACAGACATAGCAGCTTTCATTGGTTGTCTGTTTAGCTGTTGTACTCATATCTGCATACCATTTATTTGCTTGGTGGGGGTGTCGTGGGTCTTCCATCTTATCTAATCCTAACCCATAATACTCATCATACCCCTTCCTGCTTGTCTCTCTTCTTCGCCTACTTCTCTCCCCCCTCCTATACCTTTTAGTTTCGATAGGTGAAAGAATAGGCCCCCCTTTCTCATTCCCTCCCCCCTTTTCCAATTCCTCATATATGAATTTGTGTTCTGTCATCGTAATTACTTTTCCATTTTCCTCAATAAACAACAAGTCGCTGTTCTGTATCGGGGCGGGGAGGGTAGTGGGGCTGTTATATATTTCAGGTAGGACCATTGTGTCATTTTTCATATCTTTATCTCTTGATTGTAACGGGGCAGCAGTGGATGGTGTAGTGTAGTAACCCCAAACAAGACGTGATCCATCCCAGACCAAAAAATCACCTTCTTTGATATTCATACTTGTAATTGAATTCGTGCCAGGGGCAAGGGTGGTGTTGCTCCCCCCTCCCCCCTCGTTCATCTCGGTAGAGATGAACGCTATGACCCAATATGTTACTAGGCAAAACATTGAGATGAAGAACACAATAACACACATTGATAAACCACATTCGTATGAATATGTCAATCTATCTACTAACATTTCTCTAAACCTAACAAATCTATTAGTTGCAGGCTGCCCATTCGATGCCATAGTAAATCCTGTTTGAAACATAAAAGTGCATTAAGTACAAGCATGTAAACATTTATAACGTTGTGACATTTTTTTTTTTTTTTTTTTGTCCGACAAAGTATGGGAGTGGGTGAGGGAGGGGGTGTGTCCACAGACAAGGTAGCTTTGCAATCATTATTATCCGTACATTATTTCTCATATGAAGAGGAAAGTTGAGAGAAAAACTTTTCTAAAACAAAAAAACCCTACAAAAACCTTTAAAAAGTTGTAAAAAATTACATATATATATATATACACATATTTATTTCAGTACACTTGTTGTGCGCCAGTCGCGGTCAATGTTCATCACTTAATGCACACAAAATTTCCATCATTCATTCTGCACCACTTCATTGTCCGCAGTTGCCTGTGCCTCGTCCTGTACCTCACCTTCCACGGCGCTATAGGCTCTGCGTACATCTGTCAAATGTACCCAATATCGTAGGCCCTTCACCTTTACTGCTGTGGGTGTACAAAACACTACTTCGTAAGGGCCATGGAAACGTGGCGCATTCCACCTTCGCACAAAACTTCTGACATATATGGGGTCACCAGGCATTAGTTGTAATGGGTTTTCAGGCAGTCTCTCTGTTTCTGTTGTGTTCCCCTCCTCTCTTGTAGAGGGGGGGGCTAGTTGCTTTGCAATTACGCGCGCTGCCCGTGTCAGTTTTTTCAAATACTCTGTGAACTCCTCCCCCAACAACGCTGCACTTCTGTGTGCATCAGAACGTTCACGGAGAGGCGAATGCGCTGTGTGCATTCTCCTTCCCGTGACGATCTCATGCGGGGACAAATGGTGGTCTTTACTGGGCTGGTTTCGTAACTCGAACAGGGCCAAAGGCAGGCAGTACATCCAGGTCTTTTTAAGGGAAAAACACAGTTTTGACAATCTGCTTTTTAACAGACCGTTCATCTTTTCCACTACGCCATTACTTTGAGGATGAAAAATCGAACATAATTTGTGCTTTATTCCCAATAGCGTAGTCACTTCCTTGAATAGTTCATTAACAAAATGTGTGCCGTTGTCTGAGCGAATAACGTCGCAAATCCCCCAGCGCGGGAACACTTCCCGCACTAGGAACTTCGCGGCGCCCTTCGCGTCTGGGCGCGCACAGGGGCCTGCCTCCACCCACCTCGAAAATGGACATACAACCACAATCATGTAGCGAGCCCCGTTACATCTTTCTCCCATGTCTACATAATCAATGTGGAGCTCCCTAAATGGACCATTTGGTTTTGGTATCGTTCCTCTCAGTGTGCGCAATGTCATACCTGAGTTGTAAATCTGACATGTCGTGCATTCTAAAGCCAGCCTTGTGATGTGTTCATGGAGGCAAGGTGCAAACCAATCTTCTTGTATGTCTGCCATTATGTGTTGCTTTGCATTATGTGCAGGAAAGTGTAGTTGTTGAAATGCTATTTCTAACAGTTTAACTGGCATTACCGCTTTTCCTGAGCTTTTTTGTCGCCACAATAAATCAGTCGGCGATTTGCTGCATCCCCTCTTAGTCCACAGCAATTTTTCTTCTGCACTAGCTCCCTCTTGCAGCTCTATTATTTCCTGCGTGGGCATCATGTTGTATCCTGTGGGGACCTCTTGGCTTGCTGTGTGGTGCAACATGTACTCTCCTACTGCACCTTTCTGTAAATACGAAGCTTCTTTGGCAGCGGCGTCTGCTGCCGCGTTCCCCAAAGATATAAAATCTGTATTTGTGGTGTGGGCTTGGCATTTTACGATGGCCACTGCCGTGGGCTCTTGCAGGGCCTCAATCAGTTCTTTTAATAATTCTGCATGTTGAACTGGTGTTCCATCTGCTCGTCGAAACCCTCTCCGCCCCCACCGTGCCAACCCGCCGTGTACTGTTGTTGTCATGTATGCTGAGTCGGTATATATTGTCACTGCGCACCCCTTGGCGGCATGCAAGGCTTCTATTAGCGCTATTAGTTCTGCTGGTTGGGCTGAATAGTGTGATGGGAGGCGGTGTTGCACTAGTGTCTCGTATTCATCTTCTTCTAATCGTACAACTGCCATACCCACATGTTTCTCTCCTGTCTCCATGTCTATTGATGCTGACCCGTCCACGAAATACACCTCTCCCTCGTTCAGGGCATTCTCAGAAATTACTTGATCCTGACCTTCGTCACCTGTGTATGTAGCGCAATTGTGGTTCTGCATGTCCTCTACGGTGCACGCCTCTGTGATGAATGTGGCCGGGTTCACTGTTTTACATCTTACTATATGGATGTTTGCGCTGGACAGTATTATTTCATATGCTGTGGCTCGTTGTGTCGTCAATGTGCTCTTTGATCGCTCTAATATTGCAAATAGTGAGTGTTCCACAAACAGTGTCACAGGACAGCCCATCACTATTGTGGCACTTTTCTCAATTGCGAACGTGGCTGCAGCTAGGGATTGCTCGCACGCGAAATGACCTTGCATAACTGCGTCTAGGGTGCCACTATAGTAAGCCAGTGGTTTGTGCCCTAACGATGTCTTTTGTGTCAGTACTGCCGTCATCAGTGTTCCTTTGCAGTGTGAAAATAGGAAGAATTTGTGCCCATAATCTGGGTTTGCCAGTACTGGAGCACTTGATATCAGTTCCTTTAGTGAGTTAAATGCTGTGTTCATCTCTCCTGTCCATTCTATGTGTTTGTTGTCCTGCTGTGCCTCTTTTAGAGCCTGTAACAAGGGCCTTGTGTATGCTGCGTAATCCAATATCCATGCTCGGCAATAGTTGCACATACCCAGAAATTTCTGCATCTCTTTTACTGTTTTGGGTACCCCCACTGCTCTAATCGCCTGTGCCCTGTCTGGTATGATCCGCTTGCCATCCTTTGATATCAACTGTCCCAAGTATAGGACCTCTGTTAGACAGTATTGTAACTTCCCCTTGTCCACCTTGTACCCTTTATTGGCCAATAATGTCAGGAGTGTTATTGAGTCCTTTCTGCACTCTTCCTCAGTTTGTGCACAAATCAATAAATCATCAACATATTGAATCACTGTGCTTTCTACAGACAAATTCCCCAGATCTTCGTGTAGTACCCTGTTGAATATGCTTGGGCTCTCGCAATATCCTTGTGGTAGTCTGCAGTGTTCGAACCTCCTCCCCCCTAGTGTAAACGCTGTTAAGTACCTGCTCTCCTCTGCTAAGGGAATCGAGAAGAATGCATTTTTTAAGTCAATGACTGTGAAGTGGGATGCCGTTTTCGGAATGTTGCACAGTATTGTTGCCGGGTTCGGGACTAAAGGGAACTCCTTCTGAATCACATCATTGAGTGGGCGTAAATCTTGTATCATCCTCCATGAACCTCCCTTCGCCTTTTTAATCGGGTAAATGCATGTGTTGCATGGGGAGTTTGAGGGCACTATTATTCCTTGTGCTAGCAGTGCATCTAGTGTCTCTCTGATCCCTTCTTCTGCTTCGCGTGACAATGGATATTGTTTTACCCGGGGTAGAATTGCTCCCGGCTTCAGTTTTATTACCACAGGCTGAACCTCATGTAATAACCCCACATCATGGGGGCCATTTGTCCATATGTTAGTGGGTACTAACCTCATGTCGTCATCAAAAAAGGCATGTGGTGCTTCTACTACTGCCATCAATTCAACTTTAGTTTTTCTGGCTGTAACTACAATGTCACACGGCATTGCCAGTTCCATCACTATTTCGCCATCTGTCTCAGTGTCAGAAAATAGCTCCTCGTCCGAGAGCTCCCTCAGCGGGATATTTGCATTTATACACAGTACTGTCCGCCACTCACATCCTTCCATGTCAACGCCAATCACACATATCCTGTTTGCTGACACGTGTACTGCGTGTAAATCCAATGATAGCACTGACCCGGGAGCAGTGTCGGGGCTTGCTATGGGGCGGAAGAGGAACTCGGCTGGAATCCTCCAATCCATCCTTTTTAGTTCTGGTACTATGAGAGCCAATGTTCTCATGCCCTCAACAAACATCTCCTCGTTTCTTGGTAACCCTCTGATCTCTTGCATGATTGTGTGGCCGTGTATTACTGCTAATATGCGGAGGGGGCATATTCCTGGCGTCGAACATACGATACCGCTCCCTGTGAATGATATTGTCATATTTAGTTTGCTTAAGAGATCTCTCCCCAGCAAATTAATGGGAGAGTGTTCATAGTACAGTAAGGGTGCTTTCACTGTTTTACCCCCCACTGTCACATCCAATGCCTCTGTGTAAGGAACTTCAATTACAGCCCCAGAGAACCCCTGCGTCTCTAACGTTCTATTAGATAACGGGAACCGGCCCTCTCTAATGCATGATTTCTCCGCTCCCGAATCCACCATGAATATGAACTGCTTGTCTCCTATCTGCGCCCCTATCAATGGTTCCTCTGATGCATTGTGGGTCGTAGATAGTACTGGACACGCAAGTGCTCTCTGTGGGCTGTCCTATGCGGGGTGTCTCATTGCCCCCCCTTGATCAAAAATGTTCCCCGAAACTACTGACACCCCGCTGTAAGGTGCGGGAGCAGGAGCTCCGTTAGCTACTGTGGCGAAAGTGTTACCTGGCGTGTATTGCACATTGTCATTGTTCTGTGGATGATTTTGTGTTCTGTACTGATGTCCGTGTAGTTGTGTGTTACTTCTTTGTCCTACATTTTCCGGTTGTTGGTATTGTCCCATGGGGAGGCCATAGGGGCTTCCTGGGTGGGGGTGACCGTACTGTTCTATCTCCTGGAACCCGTTGTTTTGTCTGCTCCTGCACTCTCTTGAGTAGTGCCCCCATCTCCCACAATTCCAGCAGCTCCCCTGTGGACCTCTGGGACCCTGCCACCCATTTCCTCCCATTCCTCCATACCCTTGTCCTCCTCTTCGGCCCCTGTACCCACCTCTTCCCCCTCTTGGGGCCCACTCTTGCCACGTTGGACCTCCGTTCTGCTCCTGCTCAGTCCACTGTCGTTGTCCTTGTCCTGCCCAATTTGCTGCTATTCTTCCTTGTATTGCTATTTGCCCCTCCTCTCCTTCGTCTCCCTCCCTCATGAGTGGGAGCCCTGCTACCGCTGCTGCAACCTTCACCAGTTTTGATTGTACCAACTTTGCCTCGTCTGCCAACCTTCTCTGTGCTACTTCCTTCTCTCTCTCTTTGATCCTTTTGCAATGGTGCACTATTATACTTTGGATCTCTGGCCACCCCTTTGCCTCAACGCCCGCTATTTTATCGAGTGCCTTCTGCACCTCTTTTGGGAGCCCTCTCTTAATGATGAAATAGAATAGAGATGTGGATTGGTGCCAGGGCGTGCCCGTTTCCGCTCTCCACATCTCCTGCACCCGGAGAATGTAATCCATAGCATCTTCCCCGTCATTCATTGTACATTGCATCACTGACTGTAAGTCAGGGGTATCTGGGAATGTCTCCCTCAGTGCGTCCCACACCCTTGCTCGTACTGTATTAAAGGAAGCCCCATCATGGCGATCACAGTCCAACGTCACTGCCGGGAAACCAGCCTTAGCCCATACTCTGTCCGCTTGATCTCCTACTGCTGTTACTAGTAGGCTTTTCACATCGCCTACTGCCAACGGTATGCCGGCGGTATGTTTCTCAAATGCATATATCCACTTGCTCGCCCCTCCTGACAGCTGGGGCAATAATTTCATTAAATTAGCCTTATCCATCTGAGCCCATGGTATATAGTTTGGTCTCCCCCCCCCCTGTGTATCAATGGAAGTTGTAGCTTCCCTTTTGAGGTTGCACCCTCCCTTTCCTTAGTCGCTGCGGACTCCAACGACGCCATCTTCCCCACCCTATTTCTTAGTCGTCCCATCCATTCGTCGTCTATAGTCCCTAGCGAACATGCACCGTCCACCTCCTCGCTTTCCCCCCCTACTGCCATACTCAACCTATCACTCTCATCCAATCCTCCTCTGACATCACATAACAAGTCCTCTCTGATCCCTCTCTCTCGTGATACATCGCCAATGCTCCCTTCTACTGCTCCTATCTCTATTATTCGTGTCGGCTCTTCCTCAATTCTGAACAGTATTTCTCCCTTTTTCCATCCTTCCTCGATGTGTCTACTTTCGCTCGACGCTCTAGACGTGCGTCCCGATTGTATAGGGGTGCACGCCGTGCGCTCACATATGTCTTTTATTCTTGAGAGTTCATCCCTTGCCACAGTAAGCCTTGACTCTAAGTCACTTGTTAGCTTCTCTATATCCACCCTCTGTGTGCTTCCCTGGGCGCGCTCTCTGGTGCTTTCGAATGGCGGGGGGGCTGTTGGTCTTTGTAGTGTACCAGTTGTGGGGGGAGGCACATAAGTAGGGTCGCTATATCCTGCTGCGGGGGCTGGTTTAGGTAATATCGGGTACAAACTAATCACCTCTGTAGGTTGTTCCGTACTTAGCTGTTCCTTTTCCTCTCTTGGAATCATCAGTGGATTATCTGTGGTGGGAGGGAGATCACTATTTGGTGCCGGAGCTTTGGGTGGTGGTACTTCCTCAAACAGAGGTCTAATATCTCCTTCCTATTTTGCCACTGCTTCCCCTTATACTTGAGGCTGATGCATGCTCGTACCATATCAAGAACGCTTTTGTCAAAAGACCCTCCCTCGGGCCAAATCTGGGGCAGACCCTCCCCTTTCAATTCTGTCACCCATTGATCGTGATATTTATTTATTCGTTCAGCGTATCCCGGTAAGCTTTTACAAATATGTGACAGGGGAGTTTCGGCCCCCATATTCTAAATCTCTAACACAGTCGTGTCCACCTTTTTTACTTTTAGTTAGGTGTAGATATGTATATGTATACCTGTATGGCACAGACAAGGGCGGACGTCTCAAAAATTATCACCCAGTTTTATTCACTGCGCAAGTCCTTTCTCACTTACCATAGCTCATCTCCTTCCCATTCCCATACACTCTCATGTAATTTCACTCGCAACTGATCAAATACCAGTTTTGGTCAACACTCTCTGGCGCCACCTCGCGGTCAACCGTTCGTCTCCAACACTCACACGGTGCGCGCACCCTTCACAATGCTTTTCCACTCACACCTCGTCTTTTTTTTTTTTTTTTTTTTCCTCCCTTTCCTCCCTGGCCAGCTGTCCCTGTTTTTCTGCTAAGGTTACTATGTTCACGTCTGTACGTGCCACTACTTAATCCCCACTCCTACAAATGTGCTCCCTATTTTATAGTTCTTCTACAAGTATATTCACCTTATACCCTTTTCGCTTTCTCCCCCTGCCCCGTGGAATGGAAAAAAGAAATAGAGAGAGTAGCAATCACTAAAAAATATTCCCGGTGTCTCCCTTTGCCAGACACCAATAACTTATTTCTTACTTCTTCATATATTCCCAGTACTAGTTTAGATAGCACTATGCGGCGCCGCCTTCCACCCCCTTTCGGAGCTAGGTTTCCGTCACTTCTACCACTTCACTTATTTCTTACTCCTAATGGCCATATGCAAAGAAAAGATAAAGAAAGTTTCAAGACCCGTCTTTAGTAGACCCCCGTTATTCTTCTCCTCTACCTGTCCCCGTTCCTCTGTTCACAATTTCCCCTCCCTTCCCCTTTACGATCGCTCGCACTCAGTACTCACGTGCCCGTCTTGAACCGATAGTCTCCGAAACTGGGTCCGTCCAGGCGGTGTCACCGGTAACTCAACGGTCAGCCCCTGGCTCCGGCGAGCGGCACTCAAAGGGGATTTTTTTCCAATCGGGATCCCGTACCCTTTCTCATTGAGTGCGCACTTCTTATTGTGCCAGTCGCCGTTGGCGGGCAGCCTCCCGGAGCCGGCTCACCGTGCGTATCCCTTCTCGACCGGAGATTCTCGTGCTACAAGGGGGTCGTTAAAAGGGAGTTAGGAAAAATAATTTGGAGATATCACGCTATCGGGGTCACCACTGAAAGGAAGCGCCCCCAATTTCAGCACGATCCTCCCCGCAATGAGAGACAATAAGGGACTCTCCCGTAGTGGGAATAAGACCAAGACAGAGTGCGGGTGAGCGTAAGTAGGAGTTTATCCAAAGATTAGGGCATGCAAAGAACTCTGCAACCTCCGAGAGCGCTCTGTCTGACAATAGCAAAGACAGGCGTATTTCTAATACAAAAAACGTCATCAGAACCTACACACTATAGGGGGCACAAGTTAATTGGGATTGGGTGGCGTCGACTAACTATAGGTGTTGCTGCAGCGTGGTTGGTCTTGGCGTGAGGACGTCACTGGTCAGCCTCGTGGGTTGGGTTGGGCCTGGCAGGCCAGCTTGAGATCATCCGAGCGGTGTTGGTATGCTGGGGCAGCCTGTGACAAAGATGAATACCTTTCCTGACTCGTTTGCCCTAGGCCATGCACACTGCAGTTATTCAAGAAACGACATCTAAGTTCATCAATAAATCGCTCAGTAGTTTGTCTTATAAAATAAACGCAACACATGAGGAATGCACCTCGTGAGAGGTCCGGTGGTTGTCGGTTGGGGTGAGATTTACCTGTGTCTTATTGACCGGTATTTTAGGTCGAGGGGCTGTGCTCTGGGGCCTGGGCCGAATGGTACACGTCTGTCTGCCGCGTTAGAAGTTATTATATACATGGGTCTCTGTGTCTTGTCACGGGGTCATGTTTCTTGGGGTGGTCTAGGGGGAGGGTTGTGGAATTTACGAGAGGGTGCTGGTAGATCAGTGGATTCAAACGTGGGTTTATTACCGTGCTGTAAATAACACAGGTGGCGGGCTGTGGCCTTGGGTGCGGTACCGGGGCCTCTGACTCTCTGAAGCGGCTCCAGCTTGGTTGGGGGAGGTGAGGGAGCGCAGCACATGCCTTAGCTTCTTTATCTGGCAGGCTTGGTGGGGTGGGAGGTTGAATGGCCTTGCATGTATTCACAAAGGTTTTTTCCTCGTGCGTTGCTAACTTTTGAATGCAGAACTTTTATAATGTTCCGCCTTATTTTAATATTATTTAAACACACATATATATTTCAATTTCGTTACACATTTCTTTAATACAGTCGGTCCGAGTACCTTTTCGTTACCTACCATTATATTTACTACATGGTATGATTATTTTATGTACATTAGACGTTACACGAGGTAGTTCTAGGTTATGGCCTACAGAGATTAATGCTCGCTGCTTTAGGTGATTAAGAAAACATATATGAGTTCAGGTTTCTACATAGAGTTGTAAGAATACTTATACAGATACAGGCTACACATTTGGTCGACATCTTTCTCTGTGGTTATAGCAGCACTAGTCCAGACCTGGGGTGGTATCATGTAACGTTGCATCTTTATAGTTCATTCACAGTTTACAGGATCTGTTTAAACAGAGGTAGTTCATTAATACCAATACTTGAATTATTTTCTACTTTCTTCAGCTAGCAATGCTTCAGCTTGTTTTTTCATCACCCTGGCCTCGCGGACCAGGTCGTGCGGGGTGCAATATTACATGGTGAACGATGAAATGTTACAGTGTTAAAATCTCGGGTTAGCTCATACCCGGCTTTCTCATGGGAACGCGCTCACAGCGGATCTACCAGGGCTACTGCGGCGGCTGAGATGCATGAAAGGCCCTCCAAAGGTGGGGGCCTCGTTACAGTGTGCTGAACTCACGCCATGTTTGCTAAACAAGATGGCTTCTAGGCCTAACTGAATTTTGGTATATGCAGGGAACAGATATGTGTGGGCAATGTCGTCGGCGGGTGACCCCTCCTCCACCTGGGCCCGGGTGGCATGAGGGGACAGCCACCGAGTCATGGTCCTCACCTGGGGAGAAGGCTGCAGGTGAGGAGGGCCTCGCGGCCAGTCCTCCCCTACAATTTCTTTAAAAAAAAACTTGCTATGGTATCATTCCTATAGCCTTGCCCTGGTCGTGGTCGGAAAAAGATATAGAATGGGCGATATTAAAGCTGAAATATTCGAAAGCTCCAGGTCCAGATGGGATTCCTGCATGTGTTATGAAACAAGATCCTAGTTTCTGGGCCTATGTGTGCAAAATAAAGTACGATAACATCTTTAAATAACATTGGATACCCACATCATGGAACACTGCGATTGTAGTCCTGATATGGAAAAAAGGTAGACGTGAAGATCCAGCGAGCTACAGAGCCATTGCATTATTAGATACATCGGAGAAGTTATTCTCAAGTTCTTATTATTAAAGAATTAGAAACCCACATGAAACGTAAAAGTATGCGTTCTCGGTTTAAGTGGGATTTCGCCGTTCATTGGGTACTCCCCTGAACGCCACTATTCTAGCGCATTTTTTGGCAAAATCGAGAAATAGCGAATGTGGCCCAATATATATGGCATCTCTGGACCTAATGGCTGCCTTCGACACAGTAATTCGCACCTTGCTGTGGTCCAAACTAGCAAACATGGTATTTGATCCTACTCTCCTCCATATGCTGGTTTTGCTACATGAAAACACTCACGTGCGCGTGTGTATCACCAAACAGGGAACTCTGACCGATGCAATTACCACCTTTATCAGAGGCAGACAAGGAAGCAATCTGGCGGCTACCCTGTTTAACGCGTACTTGTGTGACATGGACATATGGCAAGGGAAAGTAATCTATCCTGCTATGCTTGGTAACTTGAAATTACAATGGTTGGCATTTGCGGACCATATACTACTGTTTGATTTGACACCATTTGGTCTGCACAATAAGTTGGAACTTTTTGCATCATATGTGTATTCACATAATCTGAAGGCAAATCCAGCGAAATCTAACATTATCATATATAACAACTACAGGAAGACATGAGCTGCATATAAATGGTCGCTGGATGGTTCTTGAGTAGAACCAGCCCCTTCAGTCAAGTATCTTGGATACAATCTATGTAACATTGCATCAAAAAACATGTGAAAATCAATGTTTAAAGATAAGATCAAACCCTTATGTTTGCAAATGAAAATCATACATAGCAGATATTGCGAATATTCAATCACTCCACTATTCGAGTATTATACTTTGAAAGTAGATGCTGTGGTTCTTTATGGTCTGGATATATGCCTTCTGAAAATTGGTCCTCAATTAAATCAGACACAAGCTTTGATGTTGAAAAAACTCAGAGGCTCTCCAATACAGTACCTGGTGCAGTGCTTCGACACAAGCTTGGTTTTAATATCGCAGCCCGCCTCAATTGGAGGCGTCTCAACAAGTTTTCCAAAATGTTGGACCCACCGTAGAATTCCTTGTATGAGAACATTTCCAATATGATGGCAGAAAATCATCCAAACTCCATTAAAAGATAGCACGAAGAAATGTAAGTGTCACGTCCCCCATTACAGTTGCTCCTCCCTCCTCACACTTACCTGCAAAGGCAGTCACGGCACACACACCAAGGTGACAGCATCCTACCCAACGAGTGAAAACACCAGCATGCAATCCGGGTGTTTTCCGTCCTCCATTTCGTTGGCAGTTGCCATGGAGACTTCACACAACTAGCAACGTCCCCGGTCTTCACGATCATCCATGCAACACATAGAGAGACTCCCACAGCAACCTCGATCATCCTGCATCACCTGATCAAGATCACGTGACAATCCTCACGCTGCACGCTTCCGTGATTCACATCACGTGACTGCCTCAAACGAGTTGAAAAACATTCAAAAACACAGAATCAGTGCTTCACAGCTGATCTTGTGAGGATTGTTTGGCGTTTCTTGTTTTTCCCTTCGAATCACGTTTACTATGACCTCGGACTGTTCAATGGACCTGATTTTTGCCTTCTCCCTGGATTTTGGAACTGTTTCCTGTACGACCTCGGATTGCCTTACGGACTCGATCTTTGTCTGCTCCTCGGAATTCGGAACTCCTGTCCCTTACGACCTTGGACTGCTCAACAGACCTGATTTTTGCCTATCCCCTGGATTGCTTCTCATTAATCTCTCTGGAACTTTGGATCTTCGAACTCTGTATCTTGGAACTTGTGTTTTTGGGTCTTTGCCATCTGACCAAGGTGTTATCCTCCTGCAAGCCGTGCGGAACGCCTGGTCTTCCCGCCCTCGACCTCCTGCTACCCACCACATTCAGGGCACTGCTGTCATACACTGAGGTAAGCCCTATTCCAATTGGTATTTACATTGTATTTCCTTAGTACTGCACCTGTTTAAATAATCACCCATTGCCTTACAGTGATCTGGGGTTCTTCCGGTGTTCCTGGTTCCTGATTGACGGCTCATAACACCTGTGGCCTCAAAGATTGCACAGGCACTTTCTCCTGCTTGTGCGGTACTTGGAGACAGAGGTGCGATAATCTGCACGACCATCAAGATCAGAACAGACTGTGAAGCCTTTCTGGTCGTCCAGATCATGAGTGCCTCCCCCGGGGACCCCGTGACCGCTTTAATGCAGGGGGTTGCGGCCCTTCGGACTGACATGGCCGCAGCTACAACAGCCATTCACCACAGACTTGATGCTTTACAAAGTGCCCGTTATCCTTTACCCGCGGATGCCGAATTCGGTGACCCTAGCCCTCAAGCCCAACCCCCGTCCACGCCACCCACAGTCCCCACCCCAGTGGTCCTTCCTACTTCATTTCCTCTTGCTGCCCCCGAACGCTATCAGGGTGACCCCAGAAAAAACTGCATGTTTTTAAACCAGTGCAAGCTACGTTTTCTATGCAGACCCCAGACTTTTCCCGATTCTGTGACTAAGATGGCTTTTCTTCTTTCTCACCTATCTGGTGTAGCGGCCATTTGGGCAAACCCACTATTAAAAAACGATCATCCCGCCCTGTACGACTTTGACTTGTTAGTGACTGAAATGTCTAAAGTGTTTGACATCAGGTATAAGGCGCAATCCCGAGACCTGGAGTTATTGGATCTTACACAGGACAAGCAATCACTTATTGAGTATATCACTCACTTCAATCAACTGGCTGCAGAGACCTCATGGCCTGAAGAAAAGAAGGCCATTGTGTTTTATCGCGGTCTTTGTAACAATCTGAAAGATGCTCTCTCTGTGGTTCCTGCTCTTCCCTCTGTTTTCTCCGATCTAGTGGACCTGACCCTACAAGTAGACGCACGTAAATCCGAGCGTAGGGCAGAGTCGGGTTTTTCCAATCAGGTACCTTTAGCCACGTCCACCCCCAATCCAGAACCCATGCAGGTCGGTGGAATCAGGAGCCCCATCACTCAGGCAGAGCGGGAACGTCAGAGAACCGGCAACGCTCGTTTTTACTGTGGTATACACGGGCACTACGTGAAAGAATGTCCCCGTCGCCCTAAAAAAACCATCAGGTTTTCAGAAGGCTCGCCCATAAGGTCTGGGGCACGGGCGGGCCCTTCTTTGACCCCCACCGAACCGATGTTTGGTCCTATCAGACCGATTGTGGTCCAGGCCTTGCTAAAACCAACCACAGATCTGGCACACCCCGTACAAATCGTGATCGATTCCGGGGCCATTGGCTGTTTTATTGATATCGCACTGGCGCACAATCTCAATTTACCCCTAATCAAGAAAGATTACCCCGAACCGGTAAAAGCAGTCGATGGTTCAAGCCTCGCTTCTGGCCCCATAAAATTTCAAACTGCCCCTATGATAGTGGTGGTGCAGGACACTCACAAGGAGACATTATCATTCGATCTTATCACCACTCCACAGTTTGGCATTATTCTGGGCATCCCTTGGCTGAGACAACACAATCCGTTGATTAATTGGGGAACCGGATAGGTTACATTCGAATCCGATATTTGTCAACATTTCTCTTTGACGGAACCCGAGACACGGTCCTCTCCAGCCTCTATTCTTGGGGCCATGGCCTCCTCCAGTATAGAAGGTACAGACTCTTCGGCTACGATCCCACACACCGTGGAGGCCGTTATTGCAGGGGTTCCCACCGTTTATCATGAATTCCTTGAAGTCTTCGACAAAGTCACAGCAGAAGGTTTACCGCCACATAGATCTTATGATTGCCCCATTGATCTAGTTCCTGATGCACCTATACCAATGGGCAGAATATATTCACTATCCCCATCTGAGGGGCAGGTACTCAAAGAATACATCCAGTAGGCTTTACGTTTGGGCCACATACGACCCTCGTGCTCTCCGGCTGCCAGCCCGATCTTCTTCGTGCCCAACAAGGAGGGGGACTTACGTCCTTGTATCGATTATAGACGATTGAATGCCATTACCACAATGAACCGGTACCCCATACCTCTCATCTCCACACTACTGGACAGATTGACACGTGCATCCATATTTACTAAACTGGACCTTCGGGGAGCCTACAACCTGGTCCGAATGCATAGTGGAGACGAATGGAAAACGGCGTTCTGTACTCACCAAGGTCTGTTCGAGTATCCCGTAATTCCTTTCGGTCTCTGCAATGCCCCTGCCACATTTCAGCGCTTTGTCAATGAGGTTTTCTACGACATTCTTGATGTCTTCGTCGTAGTTTACTTGGACAACATATTGATCTTCTCGCCCTCTCTTAAGGAACATATACTCCATGTTAAAGAGGTCTTGAAGCGACTCAAGGAAAATTCCTTGTTCGCTAAACCCGAAAAATGTGTGTTCCATACTAAAGAAGTGGAATTCCTGGGGTTTCATATCAGACCTGGAGGCCTATCCATGAACCAGTCAAAAGTCCATGCTATCACAGAATGGCCCGCCACGACTAACCTCAAACAGTTGCAGTCGTTTCTTGGTTTTGTAAATTTCTATCGGCGATTCATCGCCAGCTTTTCTTCCATTGTTTCTCCTCTCACTGCTCTGACTAGTCCCCGGGTCCCATTCTACTGGACCACGGAACATCAACAATCCTTCGATACACTTAAGTCCATGTTTATCACTACCCCGGTGCTACAACATCCTGACCCCGAACTCCCGTTTGTTTTAGAAGCGGATGCCTCATCATTCGCATTAGGCGCAGTGCTCTCGCAACCTTGCTCGACCAGGGGCCAATTACACCCCGTGGTGTTTCACTCAAGGAAGTTCACACCATCCGAATGTCATTATACTGTAACCGAAAAAGAGCTGTTGGCCATTAAGGACGCATTACAGACATGGAGACACCACCTTATCGGGGCTAAACACCAGACCGTGGTGTACACTGACCATAAGAACCTGCATGACCTGGCCTCCCTTAAATGTTCAAACAGCAGACAAGTACGCTGGCACCTGTTTTTTGCCGCATATGATTTTGTGGTGAAACACAGGCCAGGAGCTTCTCACAGTAAAGCCGACGATCTTTCTCGTTCTCCTGGGGGAGATTCCTTGTCTTTATACCCGGACACGCTCTTAAGCAAAGGTCATGTCATATGTTTGTGTACTCCCTCACCCTCCATGTTAAATGCCATCGACAATGGGTCTCACTTCATCCACACGCACTAACAGAATGGGATTTGGTTCTCCAGGAAGGGTTGCCATTCATACAGGGAAAACTGTTTCTTCCCACTAGTGACACTCGCAATCAGGCACTCGCTTGGTCCCACAATGCAGCCATCAATGGAAACCCCGGACAACACCACACCTTGGAATTACTGAAGCGTTGGTGCTGGTGGCTATCGATGAGGCGCGATGTGGAGAACAATGTAAACACTTGTTCCATGTGTGCACAGTGCAAAATTTGCAGGGGTTACCCGTTGGGTCTGCTACAGCCTTTGCCCATTCCTCCCCGTCCTTGGCACACGGTTTCCATGGACCTAATTACAGACCTACCCAGCAGGCAAGGTTATGACACTGTTTGGGTGGTCATTGATTCCTACACCAAGATGGCCCGTTTTATTCCCTGTTCAGGCATTCCTTCAGCTCCCACACTGGCTCGGTTATTTTTCAAGTCTGTCGTCTGTCTTTTTGGTTTACCACAGGTCATTGTATCCGACCGAGTCCCACAGTTCACATCTCGTTTTTGGCAAGCCCTTACTAAGATCCTTGGTATTGATGCCCACCTTTCCTCAGTATACCATCCGGAAAGCGATGGTGAAACGGAGAGGGTTAACGAGGACCTTGAGCAATAGCTGCGGTGCCTGACTCTCCAATATCCGGACACCTGGTTAAACCTACTCCACTTGGCTGAGTTCGCGTATAACAACTCCTGGCATTCATCCACAGGTTTTCCTCCTTTCTATTCTCTCTACGGACAACATCCTCGTTCTCTTCCTCTCCCTGATTTTGCCTCTTCTTCAACTCCCGCTGCCAATGTCTGTGCTCGTGACCTGGTCTTGGTTCACGCCCAGACTATGGTCCATTTACGTGAAGTCCAAACCTCTAAAAAAGCAAAAGTCGACAGGAAACAGGTCCCAGCCATCGATTATCAGGTGGGTGACCGGGTATGGTTATCGAACCGCCTCTTGCGGTTACCTTGTTGCCGCAAATTGCTTCCCCATTTTGTCGGCCCCTACAGGGTGACCAGGATCCTCAATCCGGTGGCTTTACGTCTCTCTATTCCATCCAGATGGCGCATACACCCAGTTTTTCACACCTCCCTGCTCAAACCTTGTCTTGCCCCCACCCGGTTGGTTCCATCTCCTGCCCCTTTCTCTGTGTCCTCTCCGGATGTTTTTGAGGTCAGTGCCATTTTGGGTTCTCGCCTCTGTAGGGGTCGTCTCCAATATCTGGTGGATTGGCTGGGTTACGGGCTTGAGGAGCAATCTTGGGTTCCTTCCCAGGATGTCCATGCCTCGCTGTTGGTTGGCAGGTTCCATCGGGATAATCCTTCCAGCCCACGGGGTCGTGGTCCTTTGGGGGGGGCTCTGTCACATCCCCCTTTACAGTTGCTCCTCCCTCCTCACACTTACCTGCAAAGGCAGTAACGGCACACACACCAAGGCAACAGCATCCTACCCAACGAGTGAAAACACCAGCATGCAATCCCAGTGTTTTCTGTCCTTCATTTTGTTGGCAGTTGCCATGGAGACTTTCACACAACTGGCAATGTCCCCGGTCTTCACGATCATCCATGCGACACATAGAGAGACTCCCACAGCAACCTCGATCATCCTGCATCACGTGATCAAGATCACGTGACAATCCTCACGCTGCACGCTTCCGTGATTCACATCACGTGACTGCCTCAAACGAGTTCAAAAACATCCGAAAACACGGAAGCAGTGCTTCACAGCTGATCTTGTGAGGATTGTTTGTCATTTCTTGTTTTTCCCTTCAAATCACGTTTACTACGACCTCGGACTGTTCAACGGACCTGATTTTTGCCTTCTCCCTGGATTTTGGAACTGTTTCCTGTACGACCTCGGATTGCCTTACGGACTCGATCTTTGTCTACTCCTCGGAATTCGGAACTCCTGTCCCTTACGACCTCAGACTGCTCAACGGACCTGATTTTTGCCTATCCCCTGGATTGCTTCTTATCAATCTCTCTGGAACTTTGGATCTTTGAACTCTGCATCTTGGAACTTGTGTTTTCAGTCTTTGCCATCCGACCAAGGTGTTATCCTCCTACAAGCCGTGCGGAACGCTTGTTCTTCCAGCCCTCGACCTCCTGCTACCCACTACATTCAGGGCACTGCTGTCATACACTGGGGTAAGCCCTATTCCAATTGGTATTTACATTGTATTTCCTTAGTACTGCACCTCTTTAAATAATCACCCATTGCCTTACAGTGGTCTCGGGTTCTTCCGGTGTTCCTGGTTCCTGATTGACGGCTCATAACACCTGTGGCCTCAAAGATTGCACAGGCAGTTTATTTCTCCTGCCTGTGCAGTACTTGGAGACAGAGGTGCGATAATCTGCACGACCATCAAGATCAGAACAGACTGTGAAGCCTTTCTGGTCGTCCAGATCATGAGTGCCTCCCCCGGGGACCCCGTGACCGCTTTAATGCAGGCGGTTGCGGCCCTTCGGACCGACATGGCCGCAGCTACAACAGCCATTCACCACAGACTTGATGCTTTACAAAGGGCCCGTTATCCTTTACCCGTGGATGCCGAATTCGGTGACCCTAGCCCTCAAGCCCAACCCCTGTCCACGCCACCCTCAGTCCCCACCCGAGTGGTCCTTCCTACTTCATTTCCTCGTGCTGCCCCCGAACGCTATCAGGGTGACCCCAGAAAATACTGCACGTTTTTAAACAAGTGCAAGCTACGTTTTCTATGTAGACCCCAGGCTTTTCCCGATTCTGTGACTAAGGTGGCTTTTCTTCTTTCTCACCTATCTGGTGTAGCGGCCATTTGGGCAAACCCACTATTAAAAAACGATCATCCCGCCCTGTACGACTTTGAATTGTTAGTGACTGAAATGTCTAAAGTGTTTGACACCAGGTATAAGGCGCAATCCCGAGACCTGGAGTTATTGGATCTTACACAGGACAAGCAATCACTTATTGAGTATATCACTCGCTTCAATCATCTGGCTGCAGAGACCTCATGGCCTGAAGAAAAGAAGGCCATTGTGTTTTATTGCGGTCTTTGTAACAATCTGAAAGATGCTCTCTCTGTGGTTCCTGCTCTTCCCTCTGTTTTCTCCGATCTAGTGGACCTGACCCTACAAGTAGACGCACGTAAATCCGAGCGTAGGGAAGAGTCGGGTTTTTCCAATCAGGTACCCTTAGCCACATCCACCCCCAATCCAGAACCCATGCAGGTCGGTGGAATCAGGAGCCCCATCACTCAGGCAGAGCGGGAATGTCAGAGAACCGACAACGCTAGTTTTTACTGTGGTATACACGGGCACTACGTGAAAGAATGTCCCCGTCTCCCTAAAAAAACCATCGGGTTTTCAGAAGGCTCGCCCATAAGGTCAGGGGCACGGGCGGGCCCTTCTTTGACCCCCACCGAACCGATGTTTGGTCCTATCAGACCGATTGTGCTCCAGGCCTTGCTAAAACCAACCACAGATCTGGCACACCCCGTTCAAATCGTGATCGATTCCGGGGCCATTGGCTGTTTTATTGATATTGCACTGGCGCACAATCTCAATTTACCCCTAATCAAGAAAGATTATCCCGAACCGGTAAAAGCAGTCGATGGTTCAAGCCTCGCTTCTGGCCCCATAAAATTTCAAACTGCCCCTATGACAGTGGTGGTCCAGGACACTCACAAGGAGACATTATCATTCGATCTTATCACCACTCCACAGTTTGGCATTATTCTGGGCATCCCTTGGCTGAGACAACACAATCCGTTGATTAATTGGGGAACCGGATAGGTTACATTCAAATCCGATATTTGTCAACATTTCTGTTTGACGGAACCCGAGACACGGTCCTCTCCAGCCTCTATTCTTGGGGCCATGGCCTCCTCCAGTATAGAAGGTACAGACTCATCGGCTACGGTCCCACACACCGTGGGGGCCGTTATTGCACTGGTTCCCACTGTTTATCATGAATTCCTTGAAGTCTTCGACAAAGTCACAGCAGAAGGTTTACCGCCACATAGATCTTATGATTGCCCCATTGATCTAGTTCCTGGTGCACCAATACCAAAGGGCAGAATATATTCACTATCCCCATCTGAGGGGCAGGTACTCAAAGAATACATCCAGTAGGCTTTACGTTTGTGCCACATACGACCCTCCTGCTCTCCGGCTGCCAGCCCGATCTTCTTCGTGCCCAAGAAGGAGGGGGACTTACGTCCTTGTATCGATTATAGACGATTGAATGCCATTACCACAATGAACCGGTACCCCATACCTCTCATCTCCACACTACTGGACAGATTGACACGTGCATCCATATTTACTAAATTGGACCTTCAGGGAGCCTACAACCTGGACCGTATGCATAGTGGAGACGAATGGAAAACAGTGTTCTATACTCACCAAGGTCTGTTCAAGTATACCGTAATGCCTTTCGGTCTCTGCAACGCCCCTGCCACATTTCAGCGCTTTGTCAATGAGGTTTTCTACGACATTCTTGATGTCTTCGTCGTAGTTTACTTAGACAACATATTGATCTTCTCGCCCTCTCTTGAGGAACAAGAGGTCTTGAAGCGACTCAAGGAAAACTCCTTGTTCGCTAAACACGAAAAATGTGTGTTCCATACTAAAGAAGTGGCATTCCTGGGGTTTCATATCAGACCCGGAGGTCTATCCATGAACCAGTCAAAAGACCGTGCTATCACAGAATGGCCCACCCCGACTAACCTCAAACAGTTGCAGTCGTTTCTTGGTTTTGTAAATTTCTATCGGCGATTCATCGCCAGCTTTTCTTCCATTGTTTCTCCTCTCACTGCTCTGACTAGTCCTCGGGTCCCATTCTACTGGACCACGGAACATCAACAATCCTTCGATACACTTAAGTCCATGTTTATCACTGCCCCGGTGCTACAACATCCTGACCCCAAACTCCTGTTTGTTTTGGAAGCGGGTGCCTCATCATTCGCATTAGGCGCAGTGCTCTCGCAACCTTGCTCGACCACGGGCCAATTACACCCTGTGGTGTTTCACTCAAGGAAGTTCACACCATCCGAATGTCATTATACTGTAACCGAAAAAGAGCTGTTGGCCATTAAGGACGCATTACAGACATGGAGACACCACCTTATCGGGGCCAAACACCAGACCGTGGTGTACACTGACCATAAGAACCTGCATGACCTGGCCTCCCTTAAATGTTCAAACAGCAGACAAGTATGCTGGCACCTGTTTTTTGCCGCATGTGATTTTGTGGTGAAACACAGGCCAGGAGTTTCTCACCGTAAAGCCGACGATCTTTCTCGTTCTCCTGAGGGAGATTCCTTGTCTTTATACCCGGACACGCTCTTAAGCAAAGGTCATGTCATATGTTTGTGTACTCCCTCACCCTCCATCATCCGACAATGGGTCTCACTTCATCCACACGCACTAACAGGATGGGATTTGCTTCTCCAGGAAGGGTTTCCATTCATACAGGGAAAACTGTTTCTTCCCACTAGTGACACTCGCAATCAGGCACTCGCTTGGTCCCACGATGCAGCCATCAATGGACACCCCGGACAACACCGCACCTTGGAATTATTGAAGCGTTGGTGCTGGTGGCCATCGATGAGGCGTGATGTGGAGAACTATGTAAACACTTGTTCCATATGTGCACAGTGCAAAATGCGCAGGGTTCGCCCGTTGGGTCTGCTACAGCCTTTACCCATTCCTTCCCGTCCTTGGCACATGGTTTCCATGGACCTAATTACAGACCTACCCCGCAGGCAGGGTTATGACACTGTTTGGGTGGTCGTTGATTCCTACACCAAGATGGCCCGTTTTTTTCTCTGTTCAGGCATTCCTTCAGCTCCCACTCTGGCTTGGTTATTTTTCAGGTCTGTCTTCTGTCTTTTTGGTTTACCACAGGTCATTGTATCCGACCGAGGCCCACAGTTCCATCTCGTTTTTGGAAAGCCCTTACTAAGATTCTTGGTATTGATGCCCACTTTTCCTCAGTATACCACCTGGAAAGCGATGGTCAAACGGAGAGGGTTAACCAGGCCCTTGAGCAATACCTGCGGTGCCTGACTCTCCAATATCAGGACACCTGGTTAAACCTACTCCACTTGGCTGAGTTTGCGTATAACAACTCCTGGCATTCATCCACAGGTTTCTCTCCTTTCTATTCTCTCTACGGACAACATCCTCGTTCTCTTCCTCTCCCTGATTTTGCCTCTTCTTCAACTCCCGCTGGCAATGTCTGTGCTCGTGACCTGGTCTCGGTTCACGCCCAGACTATGGTCCATTTACTTGAAATCCAAACCTCTAAGAAAGCAAAAGCCGACAGGAAATAAGTCGCAGGACCCGATTATCAGGTAGGTGACCGGGTATTGTTATCGATCCGCCACTTGCGGTTACCTGGTTGCCGAAACTTGCCTCCCCATTTTGTCGGCCCCTACAGGGTGACCAGGATCCTCAGTCCGGTGGCTTTACGTCTCTCTATTCCATCTACATGGTGCATATACCCAGTTTTTCACACCTCCCTGCTCAAACCTTGTCTTGCCCCCACCCGGTTGATTCCATCTCCTGCCCCTGTCTCTGTGTCCTCTCCGGATATTTTTGAGGTCAGTGCCATTTTGGGTTCTCGCCTCTGTAGGGGTCGTCTCCAACATCTGGTGGATTGGCTGGGTTACGGTCCTGAGGTGCGTTCTTGGGTTCCTTCCCAGGATGTCCATGCCTCGCGGTTGGTTGCCAGGTTCCATTGGGATAATCCTTCCAGCCCACGGGGTCGTGGGCCTTTAGGGGGGGCTCTGTCACGTCCCCCATTACAGTTGCTCCTCCATCCTCACACTTCCCTGCAAAGGCAGTCACGGCACACACACCAAGGCGACAGCATCCTACCCAATGAGTGAAAACACCAGCATGCAATCCCAGTGTTTTCCGTCCTTCATTTCGTTGGCAGTTGCCATGGAGACTTTCACACAACTGGCAACGTCCCCGGTCTTCACGATCATCCATGCGACACATAGAGAGACTCCCACAGCAACCTCGATCATCCTGCATCACGTGATCAAGATCACGTGACAATCCTCACGCTGCACGCTTCCGTGATTCACATCACGTGACTGCCTCAAACGAGTTCAAAAACATCCGAAAACACGGAAGCAGTGATTCACAGCTGATCTCGTGAGGATTGTTTGGCATTTCTTGTTTTTCCCTTCAAATCACGTTTACTACGACCTCGGACTGTTCAACGGACCTGATTTTTGCCTTCTCCCTGGATTTTGGAACTGTTTCCTGTACGACCTCGGATTGCCTTACGGACTCGATCTTTGTCTACTCCTCGGAATTCGGAACTCCTGTCCCTTACGACCTCAGACTGCTCAACGGACCTGATTTTTGCCTATCCCTTGGATTGCTTCTTATCAATCTCTCTGGAACTTTGGATCTTTGAACTCTGCATCTTGGAACTTGTGTTTTCAGTCTTTGCCACCCGACCAAGGTGTTATCCTCCAACAAGCCGTGCGGAACGCCTGGTCTTCCAGCCCTCGACCTCCTGCTACCCACTACATTCAGGGCACTGCTGTCATACACTGGGGTAAGCCCTATTCCAATTGGTATTTACATTGTATTTCCTTAGTACTGCACCTCTTTAAATAATCACCCATTGCCTTACAGTAGTCTGGGGTTCTTCCGGTGTTCCTGGTTCCTGATTGACGGCTCATAACACCTGTGGCCTCAAAGATTGCACAGGCAGTTTATTTCTCCTGCCTGTGCGGTACTTGGGGACAGAGGTACGATAATCTGCACGACCATCAAGATTAGAACAGTTAGCTCTTTTGGACAGCATTAACGTGATGATTGGTGACCTCCAGTTGCGCCCCACTTATGTAAAAAGAAAGCTTTTCGAATGTGATTGGATAGCTACTCTTGAGACCATCCCAAAGTATAAACTGTACATGGAAATTGCACATTTTAATGTACTTCAAGATCGAGATATCTGGTTCAATTTCCGGGCAAAATGGCCTGTGTTATGTATTTACGCTTCAAACTAAACCAGTTTCCCACCAATGAAAAAATGCAATTTTGGTGTAAAGAACCCAGAGAGGCGAATTTTGGTACAAGTCGGTTTTGTACAAATTTTACAAAGAAAGAATCCTTAAAACATCTTATAGTGTACTGCAGTTACTTTCATACATATTGAAGTGCTATTTTTGGGGAGGCGAATATTAGCTCCACGTTGTGTGGGAGGGAATGGCTGTGGATCCGCTGTCTGTGGTGGACAAATGTCACGCTGGCTTTAGCCTTTGTACATCTATTGTACATTTTTGATGTAGAATTACAGCAAAAGTTACCTGCGTTGAGCTGACCGCTGTGGAAAAGTTCTGTAACCTCCAAAAAAAAGAGTACATTGTAAGGGAATTTCTGTATCTGCGGGGCGAATATTTGATTATTTGTTGGATTATCCCTGGGTACATAGTGGATATTGTTTGTATCATACTGCATTGGCATAGCGATGAATGGAATTTCGCAATGTGACTGTATTCATTATTTCTAACTTGAAATAGTAGGAATATGACAAGAGATGCTTATTTGTAATAATTGTAAATAGGATTCTCATTTTTTTAACTATATATATGAAATTGTAAGCAATATTGCAAAATGTGTTAATGTAAAATATATTGTTGTAATAGTTTGTTAAACTAATACACAACAAAATACATTTTAAAAAAAGTGAAATCTGGCTGTGTCTACATAACTCAAGAAGATGATGAATGTATTTAAAAAAAAAAAACATATGTTGCTTTTCAACAGTATCATATTGAATGGTTTTATGAAATACGTAGCTCCATTTTCCCATGGCTGATCTGGAGGAGACACTATTTGTAGGAACGTACAATGTGGATGAATGCAGTGGAATGACAGGAATAACAAATACACCCCAAAAATAGCAGAAAGCAACCTAAACGTACAATGCCCCAGAATCGCTCATGAATGTCAACACAAAACGATTATCCCCAATATCATTATAAAAAAATAAAAAATGCAAGTTCCACAACCAAAAGTGGTAGATCAATCATCATGCCAACACAGGTAGGGCTCCACTCGACCATGCTACCCTGAAGCCCACACCTACAGCGTAGCCCTTCTAGTGCACAGCTACAAAACCATCCAGCAGGCACAGATCAAATCAAACTTTCAACACTGCTTGACACATTCCGAATAAGCACCTATGCCATTAATTAGATTGAACTCATACAAGCTAATATCTCAGTGCACAGAATGTTCTCTTGTGAATTTGCACAAGCACATAGGGAGGGTATTCTACCACAGGATCTCCCCCTTTGGTATGTCAGACTTGGTCTCATGATGGGATCACTTTCCTTATTATGCCACCATGGACACGTTGAAAAGTGGGCATGCATCAAAACCACAACCCCCAATACATCACCAAGTCATAATCTAAGGAGGCATTGAGACATGCACCATACAAATCCTATGCTGTGCAAACATTCCCTTTGGTGTTGACTGCTCTGAACTGGGGCAGTCACTCCAGCCATTTAAGACAAGGTAGCAGTACTGTGAGATGAATGGGGATGTTGCTCAAACATCAATAATCAAAACTACTCAGGTAGTTGACAAAAAAGTTGACTGTTTTAATATCAATGCTCTAAAACAGGGAGTACAAAGGACATTGTTAAGCAGAATCACATGCAGTACCCTTTGGGAACACCACACAAAATTAAGAATACACGTGACAGTACACAATCACCTTTGGTACAAGCCTGCACTAGCCACAGTAAAGTGCTAGCAATGGTTGAGCAGCCAGATTTATCTCAAGAGTGAAGTGAGCAGTATCTGAAGTTACCACAAAGGACAGCAATTGCTATGGTTCAAACAAACACTGACTCAAGGTTTCTGAGTAAAAGAATATGAATTTATTTACACAATCATCTGTAAAACAGTTCCCTAAGTAAAGCAGCAGAAAATCACAATCTTAATACACTGCACACCACCCAATCAATTCTGGACAATCCAGCAATTTAAAAAGGGAGGGAAGAACAGGTTATACAAAATCATGCAGGACCAACTAGGGCAATAGAGAAAAGGCTTACTACAACTAGGATTCAAATCAATAGGTCTGGGCCAATGTTATTGGTTCAGAGTCTTTGCAGAGGATCACACAGTTCAGAGTAGTTTGGGGTTAAGTCTTTGCCAAGAGTTCAAAACTAAGTTGGTTGGTAGAAAAGTTACTTAAAAGAGTAGCCCTCAGATTGGCAAAAGATTTAAAATGCTTTCACAGTGGTCGGACGAAACAAACAACCGGGTTTGAACAGTACCATAGAAGAAGAAGAATGCTGTAGCTGAGGCTGTAGCTGAGGCAGAAGTTCTTGGCAGATCCTGCAGGCTCACGGTTCCTGAAGCGACTGTTGGACTGACATGAAGAAGGAAGACTGGAGGGTGCAGCAGCAGAGCAAAGCAACAAATAAAAGGTGCGCTCCTTAAAACTCAAACAGGGTCTGGTCCTCCTGGCTATCCGCTTCACTGCAGTGATGCATAGCAAATTTGCCTGGCTGTCAATCACACAGCAGGGTGGCTGTCCTGGCAGGACAGTCACCTAGCCAATCGAACAAGAGTGCTACTAGGGTCTCCAAGGAGACCCTGTGCAGGGGTCCTAAACCCCCTCCCTCACATCCTGTCTACCTAGACTCTCAGGCGCCTGAGGAGGGCTTCTGTGCAGAAGCCCGCCAAAGGACGGCAAACAAAGGAACCAAACCTGCTTTGGCGCGCAGAGTAAAACACGAGAAAGACCTTTACAAAAAGAAATGGCAAATAAACCCAGCCAGAACTAAATAAAATTAAATGGGGTCCAGCGGATTAGAGTTTGAGGCTACTAACGTAGCCTAAAACCGTACCAAGGCTATTTTCATAGACCGTGGTAGGAAAAATGTGGTAGATACCACTGCCACCAGCCAAATCTTAAAGAAAGGGGAACTAAATAATGTTCCATGAGAACCAGACAAAAAGGGATAACTATGAACCCTTTCCGGTACTCTATGGAAGATAGTTTGTACTGGGTATGTGAATTTAAAAAGACTAATAAAGTCAATGGCAACTTTACGTTTTGGGAGACAGTAGTCAGTCCGGGAAAAAGGAGTTTTTAAAGTGGGAAGTCTGAAAAAGACAACCCTGTGTCACTGCACTAAAGGTGCTGTGTGACACACAGTAAAAAGATGATGCCTATGGAGTAAGTGAGACTCCACAGTCCATAAACACAAAAATGTAAAACACAAAGTAAAACACATGTAAGATGTGGGAAAAAAGGCTCACACTGTTACCAGGTGAAAAAAATAAATCCTCGAAATCCAGCAAAGCTGCTGTGGGACTCAGTAGGTAAGGGAAATTAGCCATTCTTGAGAATTCTCCCTAACAGACATCAATGGACGTCTCACAGCATAGTCTCAATGATTTTCATTAAAAAAATTTAAAAAATCGTTCGTATATTAAAAACGTGTCATTGATGATGTTGACCTACGTATTCACTAATGTCATCCTACGTGGCAAACTACAAAAAACTAGTGAAGAAGGGATTGATTCTAAGGCAACATCTAAGTATACGTTCCATACTAGTCTAAGAAAATAATAGACACCTTAACATCAAGTGGGGCACCTAAGCCCACCCCTCAAATAAGTCACTATTATCGTCACTAAATACACAACATTCCATTGGCTACACAAACTATAGGGCCCTTAATTACACAGCCCCCTACAATTGGTTGGCACTCTTACATTCATCAGTACTTTTCCACTTATGTTAGCAGCAAGCAGGCTGGACATCCAGGTGCTGGTGAGCTAGTCATAACCATAGCTTCCCACCAATTAGCATATCATCTATCATCACCTGAGTGGTTAGCTGTCAATTAAGGCTTTGAACGTGTCCTTGGAAATGTTCTTTGTGCTGGAGAATTCAAGAGAGTGAAGGCACGCTCGGCATTCATGCGTAGGTGTGGTTCGCTATGTTTGTCTAACTTCATCCTTCCACTTGACTGAAGACCACAAATATGAGCTCTGGTGCATTTACAATACTATTTTTTAATAGACCTCTGATGTCTTCTTTGTTTTTGTCCATGTCTTCTAAACAGGAGTTTTGTTCTTCCACATGATTTGTAACTAATTTCTGCTCATCCCAGTCCGATAAAACCTTGGCTTCTTCGGGCTTATCCACCCTCACCTTTCTGAGATCTGCTTCTTTAATGCAATTGCTTTTTCAACTGCGACACACTTGAAAAGAGGCCTTCCTTCTCTGGTCCAGCACTGCTATAATACGTAGTGGACTCATCCATTCTTTACTTGTTCCTATATGTGTATACATTGGTGCATGCCGCAATTTATTCACTACTTAGCTAGCCTCAAGAATACTTTCTCTGCATTTCTTTGCATATGTACACATGTAAAATGACTTGATATCTTCATTGTTTCTGTAGCATATGTTTCTTCTTCTTGAACCCAAGATGTCACTTAACTTTTTATACTTTCTTGATGCCTTATAGAATATCTTCACTTCTCTTGTCTCTGCATCTCTTCCATTGTACATCAGGCTTTATTCGTGTGATGTCACCATTCCACTCTTTCATTCATTGGTCCAGTTTCTTCCGGGATTTCATTCAAATGGGCACCATACTGTCGTGTATGCAAATATGGCTTTCTCAATGGGATCCTTACTTCCAGAAATCTCTTTGGTATCAGTATTTTCAATGGTACTGCACGTGTCTCACAATTTGTTTCCAAACATATAGGCAATATGGGCAAGCTGGTTGAGATGGGGGTACTTAGCTCCTTCTCTACAACTCCCTTCTTACCCTCCACAGATGGATGCCTATGCCTAACGCAACCACCAATGCAGGCACTCTGAGAACACCCCGATGATGTTTGATGCTTGGGACATCTTCAAGGATGTCTATGCCAACCTTTCTGGCTTTATACATAGCAGCTACATATTCAGGTGCTCAAGGTTGTGTCCCCAGTTTGAAGCTGGAACAGTGATGACACGTGGCTCATTGTTAAGTTGCTAAACAATTAAAAGATGTGCATACTTATTTTTTAATTTATTTATTTGCATTTATAAAGCGTACAGAGCTGCCCTGGGGCATCGTGGCACTGTTACAGAAGACTTGAGATTAAACATAGCATAGGATGTAACAGTCGCTAGCAGTGGTACGATGACAGTGGTAATCAATAATGTTATACTTGCTAAGGTTACAGTGCAAGCATAACTGTGCAAGTTAGTTCCGAGACTTTAGAGCAATAGGAAGGTTTTTAGATTTTTTCAAAAGGTGGTGTATGATTTTTCATTCCTTAGTGAGGTTGGCAGGGCATTCCAATTTTTGGGTGCTAGGTATTGGAAGCTGGACCCTCCTGCTCTAGTTCTTTTGAATGTGGGAACATACATCTGGTTGGCGTGGTGTGCTCTGGTAGGTCTGTTTGAGGTGTTGAGGGAAAAGCTTTCTGAGAGATAGGGTGGGGCGTCTGATGCAATGCACCTGTGTGTGATGGCCATGGCTTTGAAGAGTATGCGTTCCTTTACCGGTAGCCAGTGGGCGTTTTTCCTTTCTTCCGAGATGTTTTGGGAATGGTCAGCGCTGTCCAGGGCGCGTTGTTTTTTTAAGTTGTTGATAGAGGTGACTAGAAAAAGGGCATTACAGTAGTCCAGTTTGGTACCTATTGTGGCCCTGGCAATGGATATGCAGTTTTTGGTGGAGAGGAAAGGCTTGACTTTGTTGATCACCTTGGTGGTGAGTGCTGATGCGGAGGCTATGGCGTTGACTTGGTGGGACATGGATAGTGAGGCATCTAGGTGAACACGTAGGGTTTTGACAGTCTTGGAGACTGTTGTGATGGAGTTATCGATGTTAAAGGATTTATATTGAGGGGGAGTTTGCTGAGAGTTTCGCTAGTCCCTACTATGAGGATCTCAGTTTTATCCCCATTTAGGCAGAGGCCATTAGAAGCCATCCATGTTTGGATGGCTGTGTAGATTTTGGTTAGGGCTGTCACATCTTCATCATAGGTCCCAGTTAGTGGGAGTAGTACCTGCGTGTCGTCCGTGTAATTAGTGTACGCTATATTGCGACAGTCGAGATCATTTGAAGAGTGGAAGGGTAAATATGTCGTAGAGTGTCGAGGCGGTGCACGATCCCTGAGGGACGCCGCAGTGGATGATAGTGGGGGTTGCTGAGGCAGTGTTTGACAAGACCTTCATGAGTCTGCCATTTAGAAATGAGGCCACCCAAGAGATGGCTTCTGGTGAAAAGTGTGCTTCATTTTTTAGGTGCATGCCTAGAATATCATGGTTGACAAGGTTCAAGCGGCGGACAGATCCAGTAAGAGGAGTGCCGGTTTGCCTTTGTCCATGATGTCCCCAAGTTGTATTTTTAGGTCGAGTAGGGCCAACTCAGTCCCGTGACCTGGTCGGAAACCTGACTGTCTTTTTCCTAGGATATTGTTAGTTTCAAGGTAATCCTGGATTTGCATGTAGGCAGTTTTATCCAGAATCTTGAGCAAGAAAGGCACGGTGGTGATGGGCCTATTGTTATTATCAATTTCTGGGTCAAGCGTGTTTTTTTTTAGAAGGGGGCTTACCCAGGCTTCTTTTAAGCTGTCTGGAACTGTGTTAGCATTGAAGGAGGCGTTGATGAAGGATTTGAGAAAGGGGGCGAGTGTTTCAGTGCAGTCTTTAATGAGACTGGCTGGACAGGGGTCTCCTTTGCAGTTGGAAGGTTTAATTTTGTTCATTATCTCAATGACTTCCTTTTCTGTTACTTCCCTGAATTTGAAGGGGGTAATGGGGGCTTTGTCTGGGAGGGGCACTGAACTGGAGTGGTGCTGGTGGTCAGACGTGGTGGTAGGTTTGAGGTACTGTGACAGGTTTTTGTGGTGCTCCTTGATTTTAGCTTGTAGGAGTTCGATTTTGTTCAATAGTGCAGATTGTATGGAGTTACACCATGGGCCTCATTACGACCCAGGCGGTAAGTTACCACCTGGGTCGTACCTTACGCCATGGTGGTTGGCGGACTTACCGCCCCATTCCGAGGTGAGTGGGGCGGTAAGTCCCCATTAACCCATTTACCCTTCCCCATTCCCATTTTTGCCCCATAGGGCATAATGGGAGTGGGGAAGGCGTTAATTACACCACCGTAAATTACTGTGGCGGAATTAACAACAAGGTCCCTTAGCGCCATGGATTTTAACACCTGCTAAAAGCAGGTGTTAAAACCTCCATGGCGCTAAGGGACCTCTGAATCAGGCGGTAAGGGTCGGCGCTGTTTACGCCGCCGTAAACCCCTTACCGCCTGGGTCCTAATGAGGCCCCATGTTTGGTCCTTGACTATGTCTTGTGACTTGGTAGCTGGTGTGGAGAGTTCTTTGAAAATGGCAAAGAGTTCTTTGGATTCGGAACTTGCGTTAGCAATTCTATCATTGTAGGAGGCTGACTTGGCTAAGATTATGGCTTTCTTGTATTGAGAGGTGATGTTTTTGTAGGACGATAGGGTAGCTGGGGAGGGTGTTTTCTGCCAAGTATTCAGTGCTTTTCTTTTTTGAGTGTTGAGTTCTTTAAGTTCAGATTAGAACTTAATATGGGCATGCAAAGACAATCATTCATGGCCACATGTGTGCATGAACACATGACAATGTAACCAGACATTGACCATTACATGGTTCCCCCACATAGCATGAATTGAAATCTTATTCCAAACTAATATTTATTACTCGCTGTGCACTAACATTAATCCTATCCTTTTCCCACACAGGTGATACTAGTTACCCACCGCATCCCTATCTCATGACACCTTTAATATATCCCACCACTATGCAACAGTACAGGTTCAACAGAGGAGACACGGTCACCAAGGGCATCATTGAGTGGAGTCTAGGTCTTCTGAAGTCATGCTTCAGATAGCTCGACCCATCAGGGGTTGCACTCCTGTACAGGCCAGACATTGTATGTCACATCATCCTCACCTTTTGTGTGATACACAAGATTGCAATGTATAGGGGTAGACACATTTAAAAAGTACCTGACCTCAGACCACTGCCACATGCCAGTCCAGTACCAACTTTCATGGTTGTGGAAATGTCAAGTGAGAGCTGGCAAGTGTGTATCAATGATGACAAGTTGGCAAGTGACTGTAGTCACATGGACACTGACAACAGCCTGAGATACCTTTGTACAAATGTCTGTAGACATGCAAAATAATAAAGAGGTGTAACACCTTATACTCTAGATCTGAAAATGTTGATCTACATGTAAATAAGAAATGATACATGCACAGCCACAGAGTTGTGACTGCAGATGTGCTCATAACTGCACACCTCTCTGCCCCCATGAGCTCCACCTCCTGGTGTGTGAAGTTTGGGTTGTGCAACCCTGGAGATGGAGATTATAGTGCATCACCAAATGACATTGAGATCTTGGAGGGTGGTGCAGGTGGTAGTTGTCACCAATACACGTGCATTTTTTGTCTCCTAGTTGGGGGTGGCAGGTGTTGAGGAAAGAATGCACAATCTCCTTTGTGAGAGCACTCCTTATCTTCATGGTAGCTGTCTAGCATCCTCCCCCTTATCCTGAGCTTCCTTTGGGGCACCTCAAGAGCAGAAGGCCTTGTGGGAATCCTGGCCAGAAGCAGTGGAATTTTGCTCTTCAGCAGCGTACAGTAGCAGGGCAGTAGTGCTGGTAGCAAATGGCAGCACCTACTGTGCTGCCCCTGCTCATGGACGCTGGTGGTGATGGAGCTGGTAGCCTTCCTTCAGCTGTTGTCCTAACCCTTGTTATCTTTGCCTTCCTGGGCTTTCTGGAGCCATCAGTGCTTTGGAGTCTAAGACATGAGTGACCATTCTTCACCTTTGTGTTGAACATCCTACTTCTTGACAGAGGTGTGCTGCTTAAAGATACTTTAGAGCTTATATAAGGTCCAACTCCGTCGGATGAACATTTTCTCTTTGAAACAGATGCCAGAAAGGCTATTTGCAGTTTGAAATCTTCTCAACCTCGTCGATGCTTTCACAGAATGGCATACATGGTCTCCAAAGATGTGCCATATTTTCATTAGTTTGTAAACCTCTGTTTTCAGGAAGCCCTGCAATATGAGTGCAAAACAGGGCACACTGTAACACCTGTATTTGCATATACAATGTTGCTACCAGTGTCAATCAAAAATAAACAACAATCAGTGTTTTTGGTATAAGACACCCACAAATATTGGATATGCATAATTCCTGGATGTTTGTTGCTATGTGCTCCATCTCTACTGTAAACATTCAAAGAGCTGATTAATGGGATTTGTTACGTAGGACAATTAAGTAAGTGGCCATTGACTGGCTGGTGTGCAGGTCCTTAAAAGGAGGTAATATGCACTGATATGCACATAGTCGGGTGCATGTCCAGTGGTCCACATGTTCATTGTTGCATCAATGGTGTGCACTGTGGGCTCCAACGATCTTTTTTTATAAGAAAGGTGCTGTTTTGAAAAGATCAGGCATTGCAATAGTGGAAAGAATATGTGTTTCTGGATACCTAATACTTTGGAGAAACTGCTTTTAAAAACGTATAGGCTCCGTTGGTACCCACAACAGAACAGTGAAGAGATGATTTGCCAACATTTTGGCCAGCTTCCTGTTGTGATAAAGTATCAAGAGATGGCTTTTGTGATATTTTGTAGACTTGGTGAAAGAAGTATTGATACAAGTTTGTTTAAGAAACTGTGATTGTATTGGTATGCGGCCTGGGGTGAGGTGTAGGCTCAGAATTGGTGGTGACCATGAACAAGCAGGGGTGTCAATTCAATGACACATGGTGGTCAATACCAGGGATATGGGGCTGGCTGCTCGGCTCACTGAACATGAATGTATTCTGACAACTCTTGCTCCTTCATAATCCTCTTCCTTAACTGTGAGCATTGTTCCTTCAGAAATAGTTCCAGCATTTTGTAGCAGATGTAGTATCAGCAACAGATATTGCTCATTTTCTGATTGGCTTGGAGCTCTCCTTGATTGCTATTTTCCAAGATACTCTACAACCTGCCATTGCAACAATGTGAGCGTGGCTTCCTAGGATGAACAACATTTCTATAGAGTATGTAGATTTCACTGCAGTAATGTTATTATCAACGATGACAAATCCCAGGACAGGGGTGAGGCCTTTATCACATTTTCCAAGTTAATAACAGAGGTCTTCACTTTGGTAGTGGGCAATTAAGATCTCTGGGCACCTAGAGTTGTTAGACTGCTGTCTATTGCTACTATTGTGCTTTCATTCAGACTTGTAGTAAATTGTTTAAGTGTGATACACATTGAGTGGGGATATGGAAAGGGTGTGTGGCCAAAGTGTGATGAGCATAGACTAAATGAGGGGCAGGTGGATTAGGAGTGGGCTGTCTGCCTCAAAGAATGCACCATGAAGGCTTGCAAACATGCATTTTAAGTCACACAACATTGCTTCTGTCTGTTTAGTGTGCACACTGGAAATAAAGCTCCCTCTGGTCCTGTTTCTAAATAATGTGAGGTCTGCAAATAAATCATTTTCACTTTCTGACTGACTTTATAAGCAATTCAATTAGCGATTAAATCACCTCCATTTTGAAAATAAACGTCCCAGTCACAGGTCGCTCAATAGCCTGTTGCACATGCTCATTTAGGGATGCAGATCCTCCTGTGCTGGCTGCCTGTTCCAATGTGTCCACTGTATGAAGCAGCAAGACATGACTGATACTATGCATATATTCCCTGTGAAGGCACGAGTCTTCTCCGACTATAGGCCGTGAATGTTTAGATGTGCTACTGCTGACCAAAGACTTACTTCTTTAAAAGGAAGTCATGTATCACTGACATGCTTTAAACTGTTTTCAGATCTGTGGCCTGTGCTGTAGGGAATATGCTCAAAGAAAAATGAAGTTGAAGGAGAGTCTCAGGTAAAGCATTCACTATCATAAACCCAGGGAAATTGTTCATTAGATTTTGCATTAGGAAACATATTCATTATAATCTATGCACCACCACAGAAGGGGTGGTTTAAGGACCCAAATATCATTTTCATTAGGGCCACCACTGAAACCCCACACATCTTCACATAACGATGTAATCAACCATGATGAGGGAGGTCGGACAAATGGGACCAATGTATGCTACTTGCAGTTTTGCATAAAATCGAATAGTATGTTGGGAATGTAAGAATGAACACAAATGTTTATATTTGACATATCTGTGACAGTGATTCAAGCCTGCAACCCTTCTGTGCACATAAGGCACAACGGACGCCTACTGATTTCATTTATGTTAATACCTTACCTGTAAAATTATTGCAAACCATGAGTCATATTGAGAGTCTCGGCCTTTGGAAACCTGTGATAGTTGTGGTATTTGGTTGAAGACTTACCTGCACATGTTTCTTTCACAGTATGTTAATCACTTAATCCATCCCAACTGCAAGTCACCTGTGCTGCTCTGTGCTGTCAGGCTCTTGATCTGCGCTCACTTAACATTCCACCAAGGTGCTTACTGAGGCAATGGAAAAAATATTTTGCTCAAGCCTACAGCCCAAACCTCTGTGCAGATTTTTACCAAATTTGCTCCAAGAGCGGCGACTTGCTCCTGAAAGCAAGCTTTTATACATTTGGTGAAAATCCGTCCAGTATTTTCTTTTTTAAAACAGCCAAAAATAGGCCATAATGTTGATTTGATATCTGGGTTTGGTACACGGATTCACTTCCCTGTTCGGTCCACGGGCAGGCCTCCGATTGTCCCACAGGCGGTGTGATGTCCAGGGACTTCGGACACACCTGCTGATTGGATGGTGAAAAGTGTGAGGTACGTCGTAATTGTTGGAAACTCCCGCCATGTTGGATTCATGGATATTTGTGAAGTCATCTTTCATGTACTGGGTGTTTGTTTTAGCAGTGCGCGGTGTGTGTTACGAATTATGGTTGCTTAGCTTACAATAACTATCCAATTGCTGTTTTTTTTCTGTTTTATTGGTTACCATAACGTCCCTTCAACAACGTTTTTCATAGAATTGTATAGGTTCACATACACAATGTAATACACAATGCAATTAATATTAATCAGCAGTAGTAATCAATGTTAATGCAGAATATTTTAAATCAACAAGTAATACCTGGCAAATAAGGTAAAAATAAACACATTATTTGACCTAAATATTAAGATAAATTAAATATTAAAAGTATGTTAATTATTAATACATGTAACAGCTAAAACATAATTACATGAAATCAATTATTTCGATTATAAAAAATAACACATTATATAAAATGCAACATTAATATATACATGCAATTAACATTAGTCTGAATAATACATTCTTCACTAAAACTAGTGAATGAATTGTGAAACAAAAGTGATTTTAATCAAAATGATTATATTTTAAACAAATAATAAATATGTAATATGTAATAAAATATGTTCACATTGACATATCACCTCAATGAAAATTAAAATATCAAGAAAATTGCAGTGTTCAATGTCAGATACAATATAGATGTTTCTTTTTTAATTTTAGATCCTTTTACAGAATAAAAATGAAAAGTCAATATTTTTTTCTCCAAGTTTAACAACATTAAACTTATATGCAACACATAGTATTATATGATTAATTGTTATACAACTTCTAATGAAATTAATGCAATGTGCATTCCATTTTCAAGTCCCTCAGACCTCCCCAACTAGTTAAAATGGAAAAGCACAGTGCCCGGCAAGGGTGATCCTGCAAAACACCAAAGAACGAACATGGCTTGATAAAGAAAAGGTCTCCCAGCTCCAGCAGCTCCAGTCACTCCAGCCTCTGCCACTTCCCCTGCCACACTTGCCTGGGCCTAGACCCAGACAGACTAGACCCAGTGGAATGCTCACGCTCCCTCTGCCGTTGCCCTGTTTGTGTAAGTCCACTGTGCACCTATACACCAACAATGCATTCAAAAAGATATAAAATTACATGAACATGTTTGTGACCATTGCCTCCACTAGAGTCAACAACCACCCCACTCGAAATAGAAATAAATAACAAAGTCCACCAAATATTAACTAGCTACTTATAATAAATAGAAATAGTAATTACCTGTTTTAGTCTAAACATATTTGCAGATTACACAGTAGACAAAACGATTTTTTCGGATTCGCTCAAACATGAGGATGTAGTCTTTCATCACTCTCAGGGAAGTCACTAAAGAAGACCATGCCGTGGACGTATTCTACTTTATATCCTGCTCGCATGGCGTGTCTTTATCATTCCTTTGATGTGGAAATACTTTATTTTCGGAGATAATTCCAGTAAATGGTGTCTTGCAGCATTATCTCTCTGCACTTACTTGATTTGCTGGGTATAATACATATAAGACGTTCTTCTGTTTCAGCTGTTTGCAGTGGTAAACGATGCAGCATCTACAGAACAGCATTTTTCGTGCTAATATACTGTCGCCTAACATACTGTAGCCTGTATGTATGTAGATGCCTGCAAAATCCAATGTTCATGCATTTAGTGACTCCTGCGATTATATGTTTACTTGTGTGACATCTGCAGAATGTTGCGGTATATTTCACGAAATGTGAATTTACGTTCCTAGAGAATGTGTCAACATTCCAAACCCAATCCTTATCCATCGCCTTATCTATTTGCATCTGACATGGCTGGTGTGCTTTTGATGGAATAGAAACTCCATTCTTATCTCATTTCTCCCAAACCCACAGCAAAACACATCAAACAAGTCCCCGTTAACAGCAACAACACTGCAAAACAAACGGCAATCATGACACCACTCACACCACAAAGAACACCTGTTTTTGGATAATCACTCAAAAACCTGAAACAATAAATAAAAAACACAGTGTACAATTTCCTTCCAACATAACACTCCACATATTGATCTAAACACAACACTGTCTGTCACCATGTTTTCCAAATATTTCTTTTCACTCGTTTGCCTTTACTAGAGGAACCACACAACTGAGGTCAGCATGCAAATAATACTGTACGAAATATCAAAAGAGACAGATACACCAGGAGAGCCACGTCATTTTAAAGGCAACACAAATTATTTAAACCCCATCCTGATTTCACCAGTTCAATTACGCAACAATTGGTCCGCCATTAAAAAGGTTGAAACGAAGAACCACCACTGACAAGGCACATGTCAGCCTGCTCAAATAACCCAAACAAATAACCACAAACTGTATCATCTACAATTTCAGAAAACACACAATGGTTCCCTCAACAAACATATCAGTTTTCATAAAGCGCACTGCGAACACAGATGCTAATCAGCGTCATTAGAAGATGCTGTCTCTCTCACACTCATCCTTCCTAGCCATTAAGTTAAATCTAAAAAAACAAAACAGTTTTGATTATATCAGTGCAGAAAGGCTTCTCTCTAATGTTCCCAACTGAGGAAAATATGTTTCCAAAGCACACACCCAGCACAACTGCTGACAGTCAAGCGGTTTCATGACAACCAACACATAAAGCACACATGCCTGTGTTGATTGTGCATCCTCACATGCACAACCAAGCACACCGCAGTTGACAGCTAGCAGTACTTGTGCACTTCCATGAGCACACACATGTTCATGCACCCTCCTGTGCACCACCTAACACATTACATATCTCAACTGGTAAATTACACTTGTGCACTTCAATGTATATTCCCGTTTGGTCTCAGCTCGGCACTGTGTGTCTTTACAAAGATGCCGGTCATCGCAGCTTATCTTCGGCTACAGGGAGTCAATGTGTATCCGCATTTGGACGATTGGCTGCTGCATAGTCACTGTCCACTGAAAGCCTCAAGCAACCTTCAGTCTCTCCTCCATCTCCTGTTCCACCTTGGGCTGTTGGTGAAATGGCGGAAATCCTCCATGACGGTCTCTCAGGACTTGATTTTCCTAGGTTTTCGTTGGAACACGATCGATTGCAGAGTGTACCTGACTGGGGAAAGAATGGCGGATCTCTTCGCCACATGTCAGGTGTTTATGCAGTTGGAGAGCATGTCGGCCTAGTGGTTCCAGAGGCTTCTGGGCCTCATGGCTTCATGTGTGCTGGATCTTCCTCTTGCTCGTCTCACAACGAGGCAGACGCCGATGGCTCTTCAGAGCTCATGGCTTCAAGCAGTGGATCCAGATTCCAAAATGATACTGGTCCCATCTTTCATGAGGCCGCACTTCTTGTGGAGGATGCTCCCTTCCAGGACCCTTGTCCGGGTTGGGGTGCGACACTGGATCATCTTCAAGTTTCAGATCTTTGGTCACCACAGGACAGACAGCTCCAATACATTATCTGTAGCTTCTGGCGATATTCCTGGCGCTGAAAGCTTTCAAACCAGGCATTGTCAACAAGGTGATCCATGTCCGTATGGACAATGTGGTGTCCATGTTCTACGTCAACAAGCAGGGGGCACAAGGTCTCCTTTTGTGGATCTTGACATTCAGATTTGTGAATGGGCCATTCAGCATGGTATCTGGCTGGTAGCAGTTATATCCCGGGCCAGCTGAATGTCACTGCGGATTCCCTCAGCCGACAAGTAATTTTCAGCTACGAGTGGGAACTGAACACAGAGATCCATTCGGACATTTTTCACGGTTGGGGCACTCCAGAAGTGGACCTCTTTGCAACATCTACAAACAAGAAGCTTCCCCTGTATGCCTCCAGGAACGGGCTCGGAGCCTCCTCACTTGGGGATGCTCTCGAAATTCCATGGCACAACATGAAGGCCTACGCTTTTCTGCCTCTTCCTCTGATCCATCGGGCACTTTGCAAGCTGAGGAACACAGTGAATTGCTACCTGCTGTTCATAGCCCCTTGGTGGCCAGCCCGGTTTTGGTTTACGGAGCTTCAGCATCTGTCAATGTGCCCGCTGCTCAAGCTTCCACTGGTTCCCAAACTGCATCACCAGAGTGATCAACAACTGGAGCACCCCTCCCCACAATCGTTCAGCTTGGCGGCTTGGTGCCTGAGTTCAGATCTTTAGAGCGCTTCAATTTGTCTGCGATAACATGTGCATTATTCTAGCGGCCAGGAAGGCCTCAACAAGATCTCAGTATAGAAGTAAATGGCTACGCTTCTGTCACTGGTGTTTGGCTAGGCAGCTAGACCCCAGGGAGGTTATTATCAACATGGTCCTGTCTTTTGTCTCACATCTCGCAGAGTCTGGCATCCATGTCTTGTCCTGCAGGACATATTTATCGGCTGTTGCCACTTATTTGTCCACTGACCAGTGCTCCTTTTCACTGTCTAATCCAGTTATTAAAAGACACTTTTTGGGCCTGATGCATCTTTATCCTCCTGTTCGCAATCTGCATCCAAGGTGGGATTTGAATGTGAAATCTGAGCCAATGGCTACTGTCGATTTTAAGTACCTTTCCTGGAAAGTGTCATTTTTGATTGCTGTGACTTCGGCAAGGGGTGTAAGTGAGCTTCAGGCCTTGTCGGTTGAGCATCCATTCCTTACTTTTCATAAACATAAGGTTGTCCTGCAAAGGAATCCCGCCTTTCTTCCTAAGGTGGTCTCTGATTTTCATCTGAATCAGTCGATTTCATTGCCTCTATTTTTCCCAGAACCGGCCTGAGAGGCCGAAAGGGTTCTGCACTACCTGGACGTTAGAAGAGCTCTTAAATTCTATCTGGACAGAACATCTGAGCTTAGGAACTCTTCGCAGCTTTTTGTGACCAAAGGGAATTCATGCTCATCTTGTGCGGGGCAAGGCGGCTGCCGTTGCCTTCCAAAAATATTATTCAATGGGAGTCTATCGCGAAAGTGGCTATGTGGGCCTCCCCATTGGCTTTTGTCTGGAACTGAGCCCCAGGGCTGATGCTCAGTTCGGTCAAGCTGTGCTTAAGAACCTGTTTCAGTAAAGAGTTTCCATCCACCCAAAGTTCCTGTGAGGCGTGCTTGGGAATCTCCCATAAGTATGGAGGAAAGGTGACGGGACGTAGGAGTAGTGACTACCTTACTCCTAGTCCATAATACCCTTTCCTCCATATGCCCGCCCGCCGTCCCCTCTAAAAAGGTTCATTGGTTATTGCTTAAAAGTCATAGACCTGGCGATAGAAAAGGACTGATGGGCAATGCGCTGGGCGCAGCTGGGGAGGGCAGGGTTGCTGCCGCGTGCGGTACCCCGCATAGAAGGGACACATTTTTGAAGAATGTGATGCTTTTTGTGAGGTGCTCCGATCCCATCCCACGGGACCGAGGGGTGTCCCATGGGCATGGAGGAAAGGGGACTATGGACTAGGAGTAAGATAGTCACTACGGTGAGTAACTTTATTATTTTTCCACATATCACGGGGGAGGGATGTAAAACCATTTTAACCCCATGGTAAGCCTGTTTTCCCAAACAAAAGCTAGACCCAAACTCTCGGAATAGTACTGGCATAACTCAGGACTCACTCAAGGGAGGAGATAGGCTGGCAGCAAAATAGTTATATATTGAAATATACCCTTTGAGAAAAAAACACACAGTGTATTTATGGGTCAAAAAAGTACTTAAGGTTAAACCCAACATCAAACACAAAGCAAGACGGTATGTGTAAAACCAGTAAAAGGCAGGGTCATAAGCTGTATCCACTCTTAAACTAAATGTATGCCCAATATCTAGTGGATTGCAGAATGCATATAATGCTAATTAGTGGGAGAAGAAAAGTCAAACCCTGGACAATAGCATAGATGCATTCGGTCCTAAAGAGTAATGCACATACAGGCCACATACTAATCTAGCACATTCAGTGTAATGGGGGATGAGGGGATTTAGAATGTTACCAGTCGTGCTCAGAGGGTCAGCAACAGTCTGAAGTGTATTAAGTTTACGATACTAAACCCTCATGGTCTTATTACTCTAAAGTTAGATACCCGAGTAACCAGAAGTTACACAAAGTAATTATGTTTCAGTAGGCAGGAGTGTAATGCAGTGATTTAAAAATACATAATAAATATGTGATGCAAAGTAAAATTCTCGTCTTTGGGTAGAAAACTCCAGGGATTGAACGGAGGTTCAGGACAAAATGTCAGTGGTCAGGCAACCACCTTAACTTTAGTTTGAACGTTGCTGAAAGGTTCTGCATTGGAATTAACGGCATAACTCCAGTAGGCAGAACCGAGATTATGGGTTAGTCAGGTAAGTGAGTACTACCACACAGGTGCACCCAACAGCTGAGAAACCCTGTGAAGAGCCCCATTTTTTGAGTCCCAGAAAACCAAACGAAGTAAGGTAGCAAAGCAGATTTTTGAACAGAAGTCTGTACTGAATCATGGTATGGGGAAATCATGGTATGCAGCATGGTAAGGCTGCATAATCCGGCCTCTAAAGGACCCGCGGGGGGAACCCTAATGGTTAAATGTTATTAGTAATCCATTAGCCCAGAATCCAGGACTAACTTCTCATGTTGACATATTCCAAGAAGATGTCTATGAATTGGTTTCTTCCACAGGCAAATTACAGGATCTGGTACCCAGTGACTTGCACCCTGGACTAACGACAACCCAGATGAATTGGTATTATCAGCCTTACTGGGAGGTTGACCAATCAGTCAGGAGCAGGCGCCACGACTGGGAAGGTGACCAAGTAGACCCAGCCCCCTCAAAGGCAAAATGAAGCAAGCAGCAGAAAACTGTCCCACAGTGGGGCCAACTATAGAGGTGGCCCAGACAAGCAGAGGAAGGGTACTGGTATCCCACAACCCTTCTGCACAATTGAGGCTACCAACCTTTAGACACCAGGACCAGTTTTATAAAACTAATATGGCAGTGGTACCTGTCCAAGAAATGCCACATCATGTGACGTCTAGCCCATCCAATAAGGAGGATCTGGAGAAGGACCACGAGCAGCCCAGATAGGAAGTCCAAAGTCAAAAAAGGGAAACCAAAGCGATCAAGGACCCTGCTAATATGTCCAAACTTGATCCTAAAATGTGCCAGCACAGTTTCTTAGCAAACTCATCTAGCAATGATAAGTAAACCAGCAGAATTCCAGCACACAATACAAAGTATCTCCCCTAGGTGTGCACATACACTACTGGGCTTGCCCAAGCCATCTCTCATTCACACAAAAGGTAGTCTCTCAAATTCTTTGGTGGCAAGCCAATTAGGCTGAGCATAAAAACTGCCACTTGGGTCTACCCGTATGGTTAGCATATTGTCATTGGAGGATGCAGTGCTGGGTTCAGAGTGAGACAGTGTGTGCACAAGTAATTTTAGGCCATACGTGTGTTTTCAATATATAAGGGATGGTTCAGAACAAAGTGGCCAAGATTGGGACTTAAATAATGAGCACCGCAGCAGCTAACCTAAAGCTACATTGTGCTACAAATGTGATAAAATGGTCTATCACTGGTGTAGCCGAAACTAAAATACAGCTGCCACCAGCCTATGCCACACCACTATTCCGGGGTGATATTACTGTAAGGACAAAATGGGGTGCTTAAAAAGCATCTATGTCCTAGGAGTCATTGCCCTACCATAGGACCGTATGGAAAAAAGTGTTGCAGTTACAGAGGGTACATCTTCTGAAGTCCATCTGACCACAAAATAAAGATCCAAGGAAACATAGCAAAATGTTTAGGTGGTCCCATAAAATGGGTCGGAATTGCATTTTTGCAGATTCTATGTTCTTATAATTAGAATTGGTTATTTATGACATTCTGAATACCCAGAGGTGTCTAAGCGAAGACCTGGGATCAAACCTGTGTTGCTAAGTGTAGTCTTGCTTCCAAGGAGAGCGTGTTGCCCCTGAGCTATCCTCCCAAGTCAACTAGGAAGTGGAAAATAACATAACAGCTTGTCAGATGTGCAGGAAAAGCACCAGTTACTAGTAAAAATGAAGGCATGGAAGGAAGCACAACTATCCTTCAACAAAGAAGACTGAAACTGTTGAAAAATTCAAAGATTTGGGCAATAAGTGTGAGAATGGGACAGGCTCCAACAAAGGCATTGACGTTTTGAAAATGTTACTGCTCGAGAGTCTGTAGTGGATTTTGTGGGGAGGGAGTTGAAGCAGTGATATTGGGAGCCCAGCAGTGCAGTAAGTATAGAAAAGGGTAAACGTGTGGATGGCTGCTAATTATGTGCCCAGAGTAGCAATGTATACTAGCCGGGCTCAGGTTTGGGTTTACAGTTGATTGATTGATTGATATTTTATTTCTATCGCGCTCGTACACAAGTGTTTCAGAGCGCGGCAAGGGAGGGGAACAGGGGAGAACAAAACAGCGATCTTACTAGGCCCAGTGACATTGAGAACGCGCAAGTGCATGAATCCAATGTTTCAAAAAGAATACGCGTGTTGGCACCAAAATTGATCAAGCCACTAAACCACAAGGTTAGGTTTTGCTCACAAATTGGGAAAACATCTATTTGAGGGTAAGGAAGCCTTGAGGGCAAAAAATACCAAGTGTCATTTTGATGGGCTGAGTGTAGCTTCTGGTATTCAAAACTGTGACTGAGGTCAAACGCTGGTCTTGGTCGCGGATGCATTAAAGTACTCTGCTACACACTTCTCCCACTGACCATGCTAGAAATGTGGCACACTAACATTACATTGACTCATGGACACACACACCTCACTCTCGCATGATTAAAAGCAACATGAGATTTATGAGAATTTCAAGCCCCTTGCATGAGTGCAATGCCTGCTAGTGAATACAGTAGACCATGCAAGGTTCCACCTTACAACACATGACCATAGTTGTCTAATATGGTCACCTGATTTATGTAGGAGAGATGAAAAATGTGTTGGAGAAATTTGTATTATGTATGTTTGCACATCTTGGTGTGTTTGTAATAGAGTGCATATAAACAGCTACTCTTTGGTCAATTGTCTCCCCCTGGTTGAGAAGTTTGCTTATGCAGCAAGAGGCTATGGAGCTCCCATACATGAACTTTGGACTGCACATACATGTTACTATCAAAGTTCATGTATGTAACCTGACCCAGCGACCCAAGTACCCATTGCTGGATTTATTCATCAAGTTTGGTCAACTATTCCTCATCCTTTTATGCATGGTTTGTATGTACATTTCAGCCCATGTGTGCTTTAATTTTAAACGTGACACTGTCCTTGTTTTGTCTTTTACCTCATGTACGCTTTATTGTTCCTTTATGAAAAATAAAAATGGATTTGTTTTGCAAAAACTTTGTAGTACATTGTATAATTCCATTAATGCCATGGGTTGCATGCTTCTGGCTTCAAGGCATGTAGTTGATGTATGTTCAGTTCCTCTTCTTGACTGCAGAGCCTCTGTTTTTCTTTACGGAAACCTACACCTGATGCAGTTTTGTTCCCTGTGTAGGATTCGTACCTACTTCCTTCTGAAGCAGTATTAAGCACATGCAGGCTAACGTAATTGTGTACAGTGCAGAGTATACAATGAAATACAAACTCAGCCAACAATTGGAATTTGGGTAAATGTTTTTCCATACTGGGTTCGGTTGGTTGAAGAGCAGTTTCCTTCCAGGCATTTCCTGATTGTCGGTTTTTGTGGGTTAGCCATGTAATGTGGATTCTAGGTCCTTGGCACAAAAATACAGGCTAACCTTACCGATCTACACAGTAATCACCCCAATTTCTCACAGACAAGGTCCTTTTGATTTGTTTAAGATCACACCCCCTCAGATTCCCGTAAATTGATAGAGGTGGAACTGCAGGTGCTCCCTTGGATGTGTAGTACCACTCCTTTCATATAGACCTTGTGTCACCCATCTGATGTCTTCCAAGATCCTTCAGATGCTGCCTCATAGGTCCAACCATGTATCTGGTGGGGGAGGCAAAAAGAGGAAACCCGTTTCTGAACATATTAGATGAGATAATTCTGCTTGTTCCCTTTACCTTGAAGAACCAGCATCACAAAGGCAAGCAACAGCCCTAGAAGCTGCCCGCTCATCTTTACTTAGATCCACTTCTGCATCTGCACCACAGATGGTTGCTTTTTGGCTAATTTGGAGTGTCTTAAGGATTGGGGGACACTGATCCCTGACCATGGAGTGGAACCTCTTCCTGACAGACACACTCCTCAGTGATCGATGCAGCATTCCTGTACTCCTAGCATGTCATCCTCAGCCTCCTCCTCTGCAGGGCTGCTAGGCAAGGAAACAATCTCAGAGGCGTACTGGAAGAAGCTGTATTCCAATGCGTCCTTGAACCTGCGGCTAGCCAACGAGAATGCCATGCTTACAGCCGTTAACCAGAGGCTCTGGTGGGAAATTGCGGATTTCTTACCAGAGCTTCTGGCTCAGAGCCAATCACGATTCAGAGCGGGATCGGCGGAGGCCAAGATCATGGCTCAGGACATCAGGGAGTCCTCCCTGGCCTACATTGACACCTGGCCATGCCATCTGTATTGCCATGGACATGAGAAGAACGGCCTGACTCCGTGCTACGAAATTCAACCCAGATGTCCAAGAATGCATACTGGATCTTCCGTTTGAAGGGGGTGACCTCTGCGACTTCACAACGGATGAGGAGCTGGATAAAAAGAAAAACAGCTCTCAAACATCCAAGTCTTTATCCATTCTTACAAACACCATGCCCAAACCATACACGCAGTCACAGCAACACTCTGAGAAGGGTCATACATACAGAGGTTTCCGCGGCTTCCAAGTGCAGAGGTCCAGGCAGCCTGACCATTCGCCGTCCCAGCATCGGTGCAAACAACAAAAATGGGTAAGGGGCAGTAAGGGCTTAATATCCCCAGAGGGAAAGAAGGCATTACACGCCCCTCCGGGTCCACATGTCTCCAGTGGGGGGCAGGCTTTCTCTACATTTATTTTAAAATGTTTTTATTGGCATTTATAGTATACATTAACAGTTTGCTTCTTAATCTGACATCATTGTCATACATGTACGTAAAGTTAATAACAATAAATAACCTTCATTCGCCCATGTTGAAAACTGAAAACCGAAACAACAGAAAGGAAAAAGGATGACTGAAATGGAGAGGACACTGACAGCTCCCAGAAATGACAGGTAAGCTCCCACGGCACCTGGACGGGTGATGCCGGGTAGAGTGAAACACAGGGGACACCCATGGAGACGGAGTCAACATCCCCAACCAACCCCACCCAACATCTTCACTCGCTCCTTAGGTGCTACCAGATACCACAGTGTTGTGGAATTGTCAGGGTATTGGCAATCACCACTCTAGCTGAGTTGTGGACATTGACAGGTGATATGGCCATATTAGTAGGAAGGGAGGACAGACGGGGCTGTGAGGGAGGCCGATGGAGGTGGGGGTCAGATGTGAAAGGGACCTTGAATGCTGGATGGGCCCAGATCAGGACAGAGGCACAGGGGTGCTCCCACACCCCATCTGGGGAGATTACGCAAGCCCAGCACCTTAATTCAGGATAGAGATGCCAACTAACCAATTCCACTAACAATTTTCCCCCCTGCAAACACCTCTCAAACTCCAAACCAAACACAACCACAAACCTACAGCACAACAAACCGCAAAAACTTCACTACATTGCAACAACAAAACAAAAACACACATAGACTCGCACAACAGTACACAAAGACTACCGGCTGCAAATACCCAAGGCCCAGCCAACGGACCCACCAGGATGAGGCCACCAACAGCACATCACTGCTCTCTTGCACTTTTCCAGCTTCCTCCCACTAACTCACCCTCCCTTCCTCTTTCAGAGCTGCCAGAGCGCCAGAGGACCACTCTGGTGGTGATAGTGCGCGTTACAAATATCCTTTAACCTTAACATTAACATTAACATAAAAATGAATTGTCTTCCAGACAACCTCATGAACACGACCCTTTCCAACAAACTCATTCAAGTGCTAAACCATCATTCACCTTCATGTGCATGCTCCACCACACATGCACAATACACATTGCTGGCGAAGGACAGGCAAAGGACCAGTCTGCAGCAGAGCAGAGCAAGAAGGACCTTTCCGGCCAGTGTTTCTGTTACTGGCGTTTGTTTTGGTGAAAGTGAACTGAGGCTCCGTGAAGCAGGCTCTGTGCCTTTAACTGACCCAGCGGGTGTGTGCCTAAAAGCCGCCGGTGGGGCAATGTGTCACCGCGAAGGTCCGGCAAAGGACCATTCAGCAGCAGAGCAGAGCAACAAGAACCTTTCCGGCCAGCATTTCTGTTATTTTCGTTTGTTTTGGTGAAAGTGAACAGAGGCTCCATGAAGCAGTCTCTGTGCCTTTAACTGACCCAGTGGGCGTGTACCTAAAAGCCGCTGGTGGCAGGAAGGACTGTCAAAGGACCAGTCTGCAGCAGTCCATGGTAGGAAGTGGGTGCAGTGAGGACTTTCCGACGGTACACTGGTGTGGTGTGCAAGAGTGAAAAGTGCGTTTGGAAACACACGGAATAAAGTCGAAGCAGCCCGTGCTGACGTCCTGACCATCGGGAGGATGGCTGAAGTAACGCGGGGTAATTGTCACCAGTCAACAGCATTAAAGGTCTGTAACTGGCTTTATCACTTTCCGCTTGAGAACATTGCAGAGTTGACGTGTGTGAAAAACTGTGTTAAAACGAACCTAAAATTAAGTAGTTGTAGGTTGGTCCTCCCTACTGACAGGTACAGTCCAGTACCCATTGGTCAGGTCAATTGCAGTGAATACTTTTGACCCCTGGATCTGGGCCAGCCCTTGGTCAATGTAGGGAAGAGGCCATCGAGAAGTATAGACCCGTTTGTTGAGTTCCCTTATGTCAGCACAGAGTCTCCACTGGCCGTTTGTTTTCAAAATCCCCAGCACCGGATTATTGAAGGTGCTGTGGACTGGACGAATTATCCCACGGGGCTCAAGGTTATTAATTATTTCAGTAAGGGACTCCATTGATGCAAGAGGCAAGCGATATTGCTTTATAAACACTGGAGTCACACCAGGGTCAGTAGGAATTGTTGTTGAGTGAATGAGTCCACCGCAAAGAGATCTTAAAAATCTAAGAAAATGTGTTTCAATTTTTGCTTTTGCTCCAGAGTCTCACAGGCATCAGCTAGGTTGACTCTCTCTTCAACCATCTGCCTGAAGCCTGGAAAGACTTCCGGTTTGGCTATCTCAGTGGCCTCCTCCAGCTGGGTGGAGAAGTCCCTGGTCAGAGTGCTGAGGTGAACTGGTGGCTTCAGGTGGGGAAGGCAGTCCTTGTGGACTTGGAAGATCACCTCATCTCTCCTGAAGTCACAGGTCACATTTTCCTTACAATAAGGGCAGGAAGAGTACACCAGGAAATTCCCCCCATGCTGGGTGATGATCCTGTCTGGTGTTGTGTCATCATCGCTATCACTGTCAAAACAGTCCTTGGGGATTGGTCCTAACAGTTCATTACCTAAATCTATGGAAAAATGTTGGTCATCAACCGCCATTCCAATAATGGTGCCTGCGGCCAGAGTGATACTCTTTAGGTCGCTGTTATCCACCTCTATTGGAATGGTGTTGTGTTCTATGTTGACTAGTGGTGTTGGGTTTAACCCCAACACTTGTTGTTGGAAATGAGCATTGAGATGGACTTAGGCGCCAGGGTTTTTCAGTTTCTGTCCTCTTTTAATTTTGACTTCCAGTGAGAATTGTCGGGTCCGTTCTGGGATGGTGACTTCCTCTCCAATCTGAGTTTCAACTGCATATGGCAGCAGTTGAGCTGAGCGAAATGCTTTCTTTGGGTCATCAAAGTCCATGGGATTACCCGCTAATCGGGACCAAGATTTGAAGTTTATTAGGTCCAAACTGATGGCAAAGCAATTGAGAATGTCACTGCCTAAATAAAATGGAGCAGAGACATCTCGCACGACCCAACAATTATGGACTATGCTCTTGTTGCCTATGGACATTTTGAACATACACCTGCTAGGCAGGAGATGTTTGGCATTGGGTGTTTCCAGGTCCATTTCCCATTTGTCTAACAATTTAAATGTGGGAATGGCTGGATCTTTTGGGAGTTTGCGGAACATGGCTTCGCTTATGAAGCTCTTACCGGTGTTCACATATACTCGGGCAAGAACAGATTCCTTCCCCTCATTTAACTGAATGGGGATGAACAACTGCTCTCCAATTTTCTGAATATCAGCCACACTTTTCTCAACTCTTTGGACTATAGGAATGGAATTTTCTGATTGTGAATTTGTTTAGAATTTCCGAGTATTTCCTTCCACTGTGGAATGCCACCTTAGACTGGAAGGAAGGTCAATTTTCAGAAATAGAGAGGACTCCCCATCACCAGTTTGTTGTCCTACTGCAATTACTGTCACATCTGGCATTGGATTATTCTGGAAGTGAAATTCTATTTGGTCAGGTTTTTGTTCAACCATGTGGCATGTGCCATTTAAACTAACATTTTTGACACTCTGTTTCAATGTTATTGGTTGGCTAGTCTGGGTCCAGAGGACCTTGTTTACACAATCTGTGAGGGGAGACAACCTACTCAGGATGTCATTCCCTAGTAAACATGGAGTGCCCTCTAGAGTCACAACTATGACCGGGTGCTTCACCTTGTGTTGCCCAATTTTAATGTCCAAATCTGCAGTCCCCTCGACAGGAATTTCCTTCCCGTCGAAGTTCTGAAGTTGTCCAGGAAGAGGGGTAAGAGGAATTTGGTACCCCCCCCTTCCCGAATTCAGTTGATCAAAGGCCCTTTCTGACAGAAGGGTGGCTTGGGATCCAGTGCCCACCTGTGCCAAAATTGTAAATTGCTCCTGTATTTGGACCGGGGCATAAAATCTTCCCTCCTTTTCCTCAAGGGGGTAAAGATAATGCACATTTTTGGCCAACTGGTGGGTTAGTTTCTTTGCTTTGGGTACTGACAGCGAGGTGATTTGGGCAGGATTCCGTTTGGGATCTTGGGAACCTGTAAGAAAAAGGTGACAGCTAGATATGGGGGAAGTTCTGGGTTCCCCTGGTTCTGATTCTGGGCTGCTCCCCCCTTTTTGGAGGCAGTCACCAGGATGGGATTGAACCAGGGGATTTTCGTGCTGGTCATTCTAAGTGCTGATGATGGGCGGTTTTAACTCGGTCCCCACATCTAACCAGTCTGGATTTGGATCCTTTGGGACCCATTTTTCTTTGGGAGGAGTTCCCCCATCCCTGAAGGAGAAGATCCCTTTCCTGGATCCTCTGAGGATCCCTCTCCTTCAAACTGGAAGATTTGTACCTCCTCCATAAAATGGGCCTTTTTAGGCTCTTTATTTCTCCTACCCACACTCTGCTCCTTGGATGGCAGACTTTCGGGGGCAGGAGATTTTGGTTCCGGTTCCTGGGTTTCCAGGAGCTTTTCACAAGTGTGGAAGGAAGTTTCCTCTAAGGCTTTACACCCCCCTTCTCCTTGTGCCTCCTCCCTTGGAACCAGTGGATTGTCGGGGTTCTTCCCCGTCATAGTTGTGGAGCACCAGACCCTGGACTCGAGGAGTTCTGAGCCGCCATGCTCATTTGAGGGTTCTGTTGAGCCCAGAGCATGCAACCCAGATCCTGTGCCATGTTCTGGACCTGGCGCTCTAGTTGGGACACCCGCTCTGGCTGGTACGGGGTCCACAAGTCTACCCTTGGTTGATCCCGGGAAGGGTAACTATCCCTTCTCGCAAAATACCCCTGGTTGGGAAAGTTTGGGTACCCCTCCACCATTGGCCTCTGTTAGGGAGAATTCTCCTTCTAGGGCTAATTTCCCTCACCTAGTGAGTCCCCCAGCAGCTTTGCTGGATTTCTGGAGTTTATTTTTTTCCACCTGGTAAGAGTGTACATCTTTTTCCACTCTTACATGTGTTTTGGCCTATGTGTTTCTACTCATTGTGTGATCTTGGGCTCTGGAGCACACCACTCCAGGTGCCCCTGTTCTTGTACGGGTTACACAGCACCTTTAGTGTAGTAACCCAGGGTTGTCTTTTAGACTTCTCTCTGACTCCATTTCGCTGGGGCTGACTACTGTCCCCCAGAGAAAGGTAAAGTTGCCATTTACTTTACATAGTCATTTTGACCACAGACCCAGTACACCCCATCTTACATGGAGTACTGGAAAGGGCTAATCTGTACCCCTTTTCTGACTGTACCTCCCTGAGCATTGTTTTGCTCTTTTAACATCTAGACTTGGCTGGTGGCAGTGGTATCTACCCTAACTTTTCTACCGCGATTATATTAGATAAACGTGGTACTGTTCTTGGCTATTATATTAGCCTCGAACATATACCCGCTTGACCAAATCGTCTTTCTTTTGGCTCCGTTTGGGTTTATTCGCCATTTCTTTTTGTTAAAGTCCTTCTTGTGTTTTACTTTGCGCAGCAAACTAGGTTCGCCTTCTTTGTTCACCGTCTTTTTGGCGGGCTTCTGCAGAGAAGCCCTCCTCAAGGCGCCTGGTTGTCTAGGAGGGCTGAATGTGAGGGAGGGGTGTAGTCACCCCCTGCCAGGGTATCCTAGGAAACCCAAGTCACACTTTGCCATGATTGGCTATGGTGGTTGTTCCGGCTGGACAACCCCCCTGCTGCGTGATTGACAGCCAGGCAGTGTGAATGGGGGTTTTGTGCATAAAAGGCAGGTCTCTTGGGCTAGAAGTCAGAGTCGCCTCTGGACCTACAAGGAACCGAAGAGAAGTGGAGAGAACGACGGCTGCTGCAACCACCCCGTCCCGGTGAAGCCCTGCTGCAGTCTTGAACTATCTACCCTTCGACGACTAAGAGAAGATTCAGTCCGGAGTCTTCTTCCCTTGAGCCTGGTGGGGAAAACCAGCTCATCTTCTTCAGCCAGAGATCTCCACGGTGGTCGAAATCGCTGCACATTGCTGTAGTGGTCCGGATAGCCACCCACTGAGCCTCTCCTGTTTTTAAGGAGCACACCTTTTCGTTGTCGCTGCTGCCGGCTTCATCCCTGCGTGGTGCAGACCCCCTTCAGACGTCCTCCTTCACAACGAAGCTCCAGGAATCGTGGGTCTGCGGGAAACCAACAGGAACAACTACTAGGGCTCCAGCTGCATCGTGGAAACAAGGTACTGTGTTCTACTCGAGGGAACTGGGTGAACCCCTTTTCTTCATCTCCAAGGCTCATCCTTGTCTTCTCTCCTTCTTATAACTTTTGCTTCCGAACATTGACAATATTCAAGTACTCTTGGGCTATACGGAATCGTGAACTGTCTAACGGTGTGATCTTCGGCACAGGCCTCCGGTGTCATATTAACCTTGCTCCGATCCTGTGACTTTTGAACTCCTGCTTCTGAGTGTTTCTTGATACTGTCTGCATATCCTAAATATTGCCTGTGATTTTTTCCTCCAACTCCCTCTGGGTATCTGAGGTGCTAACTGTGTTTTTGCCCCGGTAGCATTTCATGTCACGGATATGCATTTATTTAGTAGACCGGACTATCAAAAAGAAATCGCAACCATATCCGCGGTATCGTGTTTTGTTCATAACACCGGTTCATTCAAACACAGGATACTTACCTTGAGACTTACTGTACAAAGTGAATTGGTTAGTTGTAGTATATTTAACGTGTGGTGTTGTTTAAAGTTTAATAGAGGTGTTGTGTTTATAACTGATGGTTTAAAAATAAATGTACTTATAATTCTTTACCTGAAACTTTGAGTCAGTGTTTGCTTGTGTCACAGTAAATGTGGTACCTTTGTGTAGTCTCTGCTACAGCTCATATACTCTTGAGATAAGCCTGGCTGCTCTGCTACTGCTACCAATATAACTTAGTAGTACGGGCTTGTACCAAAGGCAAAACTTGTTTTGCCACCTGTAGTCTTAATCAGGTGTAGTGGTCCCTAAGGGCACTGCACAGGAGTCTGCCTAACAGCCTCACGTCTCCCGGATTGGGCTGTCTGGGCTCAGGAAAGTGGGGAAAGAAGGATGGGTTGTTTTGGGGGTTGAAGTTTGGTGGGTACCGGGGAATGAAATTTGGTCCGGCATTTGGGGGATTACTGCCCTCCTGGGGAAAGTGAGGAGGGAAGTTTCCTGGGTTTCCTGCTGTCTAGTTTGATCCCCCTTGGGCTGGATGAGTCCACACATAGCGCTGGTTGGGTCTATTTCCCTTGTAGCGTGGGCTGATGTAGTCAGGGGAGTTGGGGGTCCCATTTGTGGGGTTACCTCCCTAGCTCCCTGTTTGGGATTGGCCCGAGGGCCTTCTGGGTTTGGGGTTGGTTGGATTCTGCATGGGAAGGTTTTTAGGCCCCCCCATCTCCAGATCTAAAATGGGGGCAACATTCACCTCCTCCATTTTAGCGGCAGCATGGGTGTTGGTTGTTTTGGGGATTTTGCTACTATTTTTATTTTCCAACGGCTTCTCTACTTCATAGATGCACGTTGCTTGTTCAATGACCCAGTCTAGTGATCTTTTCTCATGAAAGTCCCTCACTAGCTGGGTCATAATATACTTAGGGAGAGCATGAAAGAAGGTGTTCACAAATTCATTACTGTCAGTGTGCAACCGTCTAGTGATCTGCGCAAAGGCGCGTTTCAATTCCTGAACAAATTCTTGTGGGGCCTGGTCTTCCCCACATTGTAAGTTGTATGCTGCCTTGCGAGCCTCTTGAGGGTTCCTATGAATGGAAAAAATGTTTCAGGATAGCCGCCCTAGGTGGACCAGCTGGAATGGTTCTGATCCTCCAGCCACGCAAAGAAGCTGGAGTACTCCGGAGAAAATGTCCACTTTACATACTGAATGCAGCTTTGGCTGTCCTTCAGATGGAAAATTTCCATCATCTGCTCAAATAATTCAAGGTGCTCCCAAACCGAATATTTAGCATTTTTGTGGTAGGGCGTGATGACACTCCTAATAGCTTTTATTTGTTTCAGGGGATCCTGAGTAAAGCCCTCTTGACATTGTTGGCCTTTTTAGTTCGGGTCACCCTGGTCCACTCATCCTCTGACTCAGAGGTACTGCTACCAGAGGTGGCTGTCTGGTCTTCTAAATTCTGCCGGATTCTGCGAGCTTGGGAATGGCTGGCAGAATGTGGGGGCCTAGTTCCTTGGGTCCTGTGGCGCTCAGAAGAGTTGTCTGACTCTTCCTTGCTCCCCGGATTGGTTGAGTACCCCCCCACTGTCCTAACTGGGAAGAGGTTTTTAGTATGCTCTTAGTGGGCCTAGTCTCATGGAGTTCCCTACCAAATTTTACCGTCTGATCTCTGGATAAGTTATATTTCTGAGGATCCATTTCTCTGATTCTCCCCTCACTGGAGTCTCCCTGATCAGAGAAGATGGCCCTAGCACTTGGAAACCTGTACATAGATGCCCGCCCATCCATTTCTGGGAGGCGCTGACCTATTAGCCCCGTATTCCCCATTGCTCTTCTTTTACCTTGCGGCCATATACAGTTCACTAAGTGCCTGATGTAATGAGCCCTTGTCCTGCCATGTATCTAATTCTGTGGCAGTGGCTTGTTGTTTGATTTCCTGCAGCCAAACACTTTCATCCTGCTCAATCCATTCACCTCTGACAAACAATTTGTGCAGTAGGTGTTCTTTTGCCATATTAATTTCCACTGGGGTCGCTATTCCGGAAATATTAATTTCCTTCTGACTTATCTCAGTGTTACTTTTACCTTTGCAAAACAGGCCAAACTCATTTGAGTAGTTCTATTGAATGGTGTTTTTACAGTGTAGCACAGTTTGGTATCCCAACAAGGTGTATGTACCTCGTCAGTTAGCCGGCTGTGTTAGACTGTCACAAGTGGTAAGTCTAATTCAGGATTTCAAGATGAGCCCCCAATCTGTAAGTGATTTCAATCCGGCACACTCCTAAGTCAACGCCTGGCGTGTAATGCACAACTGAAATCCTTATTTATTTATGTCTAAAAGTTATTTTATTCTGAACGATGTACCACTCATATCACACCCCTCTCCCGGAACCCCCCCCCCGGTCACACTGAACCAGGAATCAGGCTGGTTTGCAAAGTTAAAATATTTATTTATGTATTTACAATTTAATCACTGTTTTAATGGGTACACAATAATCACCAATGGGGTGATGTAACACTAAATAGTCTCTTTAATACACAATGAGTAATAGTGAGCAAAACAATTCAGCACAGAAATAATACTTTTGTGTGTCTGTTCAGATCAAATAGCAGTGTGGTTACTATTTCCCCCTGCACATCCCTCAACCCTCCAATAGGCAATGTAAAGAGATAGGAGGAGAGAACAGGTTTCAGGAATGGCAGAATTCAAACAAAATATCAAACCCAAGTTCCCCCAGCAACACAAGAGAAAAACAGAATTGATTGGCAGGCAGTCAGAATGGTTTTAAAGTTATCTTGAGACTGGATTGGGTAAAAACACTAAATATGGATTAAATTGCTGAAATTGTTTAAATTCTTATGGGAGTCGCTTTGGATAGTTGCACACAAACACTAGCAATGATTTGATACTAAAAAATGATGTGAAATCTTAAAATTAAGGTCGGAAGCAATCAAAAGCTGTTTTACATGTGTCAGAATTTCCCTAAAACGAAATTTGTGGCTTACCTTTCAGTGCGCGGTAGACACAATCACGGGAGAACTGTGTGGATTTGGGATGCGGGTTTAGATGTGAATTGAAGCTGTGGATGTTAGCTACAAGCAGACATTTGTGTTTCTAGCACAAAAATTGAGGAAGTTATGGATGTTTTAGAGGAGGTCATTTTTCGAGACAGGTGCAAGAATGGGAAACAGGAATGCCCTTTTAAAAAACAAATGGGATTTCTTACACCAGATTATGACTATAGAAAAAGAGAATGCCACACATGAATCTCCACAGTTCCTGGCCAGGGAACCCTTCACGTGGTGGATACCCAATTTCTTTCTGGGATTCACTTTAGTTACTCACAACACTAATGATTTATGATTTTAAATACAAATAACAGAAACTCAGCGCAAGAAAAGTTCTGACAATTCAAAAATACTCCTAACAATATCAGGTTCTGAAGACAAGATAGGTTGGGTTTAAGATAAGGATTAACTTTTGACAGTATATCTGCTAGTGACACAGTTCTATCTATAGATACTCACTATATATGTTTTGAAACAGAACCGTCAGGATTCTGGTCCATCAAGATTTCTGGTCAGGGAAGGGCATCTGGTTCTGGGATAGACAGCTGGGCACATCAGATTGGACTGGGTCTGTTCACAGCACAACACAGGACTGGATCAGATCTGCAATGGCTCTAGTCACAGTACGGCACAGGACTGGATTGGATCTTTTGGTTCTGATGATAATACTTTTAGCAGGCAAGCAGTACCCTTAGGTTTCTGGGGTTGGTTCTGGTTCTGGAAATGCAAGGCCTAGCTGAAAATGGTTCAGCTTTGCAATGGGCCTTTCTGCTTTGTCAAGTTTCTGGAGTCGGGAGCAGGTAAAATGGATAATTCTGCAGCAGAGTGGTCCGCCAGCATTCGGATAGTGGGTGAATCTGTCTCTCTTTTTCTGCCCTCTGCTGTCTCTATTTATGCTTTTGATAAAGGGGTGTGTGGGCTGGTTTAGCCTATGCTCGCCCCTTGGACAGGGATTGGTCAGGGTCTCTTCTGTGCCTTGATAGGAGAAGAAAAACAGGGTGACACCTTTATGGTGTGGGTTTATGAGGCTTAGAGTCCACCCCTATCTCCTTGAACGCAAATTCTACTTTTGGTACAATACATATTTCCACATGTGCAACCTCTATTACAATCATATATACAGATTACATATTTTGTACAGCAGCTACTCCTCCAAACCCCGTCGCGGTAGGATCTTGCGTCTGCTATACACAGAATTTTGCCCTTTTCATCTGGAACAAAATGTCCAATTTAGGAGCAAATTTCTACGAAGGCGCACGTTGAACATCGGCCTACGTGTATAAAGTTTCATACTTCTATCAGAAATACATATTGTGTAATATCAAATTTTTTCCGCCGTTTCTTCCCAGAACATGTCACAGAGTTCTGGCGCCTTTTCACCCGTGATTCCAGAAATTACCTTAACAATGCCGTTATTTCTATATTTTGCACAATTTCACATAGTAAGTTATCAGTCTTTTTAAAATGTGTCTTTTGTCCTTGTTAAGCAACAAATGGTGGTTTAGCTCCACACCTTTGGTCTCTCACTGGGACCCAGGAGCATCTCCTCTCTATTTCTCCTGGGCAGAGGCCATTTACGACCCTTCATACCTCTCATTTCCTTTAGCTGGAGGATGTCCATTGTCTTCTTCCACACTGCAGACCAAATCCTTCCACCTCCCTATAATCATCACTTAGGTGTGATTTCCTGTTGGAGAGGACTGGGGGGGAGAGGCCTTGCGTCTGTGAGGAAAGCTGTTATTCCAGTTTGGGTGGCTTTTATCCAGGCTTAAATTTAAATGTTAATTCTGTTGCATTTTTCCTTAGCTTAACAAAAACTTGTGATTTCAAACTAGCAGCTAGAAGATTTATTTCAGATTCTAAACCATGGGCTTAAACAATTACAACATAGATTACTCTCAGTAACAGGCCACTTAGATTGCAACCATTTGATTTCATTTTATATATGTTTTAAAGTTTATAAAGCAAGCTTCTGACAGCTGTCTTTCAGGCGGCCGAGGGTACTGCGCCCAGATTTTGACAGATTGCACATCAGGCAAATTTTGCTGTGGATGTTTCTTTGATACTGTCAGCTTTTCAGGAAATTGTATGTTCACCATAATTTCTTATACTAAGTGAATTGTAGCACCCAGCAAGAATTCTGGATGTTTGAGGGTGTTTTGTTCCGGCATTCTGCAGTTTCAGCAACAAAGACAAGATTTCCTTTAGCAGAGCACTGCTTTTCCCTCTGTACTCCATTTTCACTTGTTGTGGAGTCCAATGACATATTTCAGGAGTGTGATCTCTGTTCCACCACGGACAACATGCGTGGTAGATTGGGCAGCCATCTTTTTGTGCTTTGCATAGCGCGATTTTCAGAGGTGTTGGTGTCAAGTTTAAGAAATTCCTCCCCCTCCTCCTCACCTGGCTCCTCAGAGGTATACTCTATTGGGATGGTCTCGGTCTTCTTTCGTTCCTTCCGTGTAGTGGGAGTCTCTTTCTTGGGTGTCCTGATCTTCTTTTCGTGCAAGTAGGGTCTGGCCCCTCCGGAGGCCACCTTGGCAGAGAAAGAACCCTAACCGCAGGGAACCCCGGGGGGCCTGCCCTAAATCCAGGGAAAAAGCACAAAGGTGGAATAAACCCTGTAAATTCAGATGGGTTCAATTGGCTGTAATTCTCTTCCTTGATGACCGGAAGGCAGCCGGCATAGGTAGAATTCAAGGGAATGTTTGTTTGTGGCAATATAAATCCTTAGAGTTAGGACAGGAGTTTGATGAATCGCTGGGAATGGAGGCTCCAAAAAATAGAAAGGAGCCAAAGAAAAATCCGATAGAGAAGATGACAAGGAAGTGGTATAGAGAGAGACAGTCAGAGCTTGTAGTAAGTACAGAACTAGAAGCAATAAGGTAAGACGACAGGAAGATGCTTACGGAGCGGAAGACTGCTCAGTAAACGAAAATGAGGTGCCGGGACCGGCTGCAGAAATAGCAAGGGCGTTGTAAAACAAAGTAACCCTTAGCAAAATATAAGGAAAGAAGACAGAAAACCTGGAAGAGTGTCCAAACAAACATAGGAATAGAACCTGACAGAAAAGGAGGATGCGAGGAAGTAGAAAAGTAGGAAGTAAGAAACAATAACAAGGCAGGAAAGTCAGGAGGCGGCAAGGATAGCAACAGAAGAGGACTAGGGAAAAGCAGGGAAATAGAGGCTACAAAAGGCAGCGGGGAAGTAGACGTTCCGACGAAGAAGGAACAGGAGGGCTGAAAAGGGAAGAGGCAAGAGAAATTCACGGACGAAGTTTCCTCATGAACCGTAGCATTGGTAAACAGATACAACGCGTCGGTTGGTGGGAGGAGTCAGCATATAAGGACTTGTCCGCCATCTTGGGTGAGGACTGAAACGCGTGTACGGCGATCAATGCCTCCAGCGTTTCCAGACCCTCCAATCCGAGTTCCTGACAGTATGCCCCCTTCTTCTCGGAGATCCCCCGGGTTTACCCGGATGAAGTCGGTGGAATCGTTGTACTAACTGTGGAGCATGGACATGGCTCACTGGTTCCCAAGTCCCCTCTTCTACTGGATAACCCTTCCAGTGGACCAGATAGTACAGTCGTCCTTTGTGGTATCTGGAATCCACTAGATGAGATACTTCATATTCGTCGGGAATAGGAGACACTTGAGTACGCCCTCTGAATACGGGTCTCTTGAAAGGGTCCTCCTTATGTTCTTTCAGAAGGGAGATGTGGAAGACTGGGTGCACCCTTTTGAGATATTCCGGTAGCCTGAGTTTGAATGCCACAGGGTTTATCTGTTGTAAAATTGGAAATGGCCCAAGGAAGCGCGAGGAGAATTTGCCTTTATGAACCCATCTCGGCAGGAACCTGGTGGATAACCAGACCAACTGCCCTATCTTCCATGAGAATTGCCACTATGTCCCTTGTCTGCCCATTTCTTTTGCGAATGTTGACTTGCTTGATGAGCTTCTTTGGCCAATCTGTGTACCTCCAGTAGGTCCTGTAGAACTCCATCAAGAGCTGGGATCTTGGTAGAAGGAGGACTGAGCCATGGTAAGTGTTGGGGATTGAACCCATATGTACAATAGAAGGGACTCATCTGGATAGAGGTATGCAGGGCGTTATTATAGGCAAATTCTGCCTGAGGGAGAAAGCGATACCATTCTTCTTGTTGAGGACTGCAGAAGCATCAGAGATATTGTTCTAGGCTGGCGTTTAACCTTTCTGTTTGTCCATTGCTCTGCGGATGATACCCTGAAGAGAGAGCCTTGTGAATACCCAGAATTTGGCAGAGAGAGGTCCAAAATTTGGATGTGAATTGGGGGCCTCTGTCCGACACGATGGTTCTGGGTAAACCATGTAAACGGACAATGTCCTGGAGAAAGGTTGCTGCCATCTCGGAGGCAGGCGGTATCTGTTTGAAGGCTGAAAAATGGGCCAATTTGCTGAATGAGTCTATGGTCACCATGATTACTGTCATGCCATAGGATGAAGGGAGGTCTACTATAAAATCGGTGGATATGTGCTCCCAGGGACGGTTCGGTAAGGAATGCTGCTGCAACAATCCTAGGGGTCTTCCAGTTCGGTATTTGTTAGAGGCACAGACTGAACAAGTAAAAACGTACTGGTTTACATCACTTCTTAAGGTTGGCCACCAGAAACCTCTCCGTAGGAGGTCATATGTCTTCCTAATATCCGAGTGCCCGGTTAAGGGCGTATCATGACACCAAGACAATATCTGTTCCTGTAGCTTCTTGGTCGGAATATAGAGTGCACCTTCATAGTAGTACAATCCGTCCTTGTCTTGGTTCACCTTAGATGGAAACTCAGTGCACATCTGATACTCTGGTACCAGATCTTGTAGAAAGGAAACCATAGATGCCAACACAGTAAGGTTTGGGAAAATAAGCTCATGTCCCTTGTAGGAACCAGATTCTTCTCCCAGGCTTCTTGACAAGGCATCGGCCTTCTTATTCTCTGTTCCTGGTATGTATGTAATAATGAAATCATACTGTAAAAAGAAATATGCCCATCTGGCATGCCTGTCGTTAGAACATTCCATCTGTTGCAAAACCCGAAGGTTGCGATGATCCGTTCGAATGGTAAATTGATGGTTAGCTCCCTGTAGTAGATGTCTCCACTCTTGACAGGCCAATTTAATCGCCAAAAGCTCCTTCTCGATAACAGAATAGTTGCGTTCGCTACAGGTAAGTGTCTTAGAGTAATATGCTACAGGGTGTTCATATCCATCTACCTGCTCTTGAAGTAGGACTGCCCCTACTGCTCCTGAAGAGGCGTCCGTCTCCAGAATGTACGGTCTGGTCTGATCTGGTTGGACTAGGATGGGTGCGGTAGAAAAGCATTTCTTTATAAATTGGAGCGCCCTTTGGGGTTCATCGCCAAAGATGAACTTAACACCCTTCTTCAATAAAGAGGTCAGAGGTAACACCTTGTTGGAGAAGTTGGGGATGAACCTCCGATAAAAATTTGCCAATCCTAAGAAGCTCTGCAGCTCCTTGATGTTAACTGGATTCTTCCACTCAGTAATGGCCCTTACCTTGTTAGCATCCATTTCGATACCTTCCTTGGACAAAATGAATCCCAAGTAGGACACGGAAGTAGATTCAAAAATGCATTTTTCCGGTTTAACCAGCAACTGATGGGATTGAAGACGTCGTAGGACCTGTCTGACCAGTGATCTGTGCTCTGAAAGAGTCTTGGAGAAGATAAGAATATCATCTAGATACACTACCACAGATACAAATAGCATATCCGAAAAAACCTTGTCCATGTATCTTTGGAAGACTGCTGGAGCATTTACTAGGCCAAACGGCATCACTCTATACTCGAAGAGTCCGAAAGGGGTACGGAACGCTGTCTTCCATTCGTCACCCTGTCTTATTCTCAGAAGGTGATAAGCTCCTCATAAGTCAAGCTTTGTAAATTATTCAGCTCCTTGAACCGCCTCCAGGATATCTCGAATCAAGGGCATGGGGTATCTATCCCGAATGGTGACCTTGCTCAAACCCCTGTAATCAATGCAAGGGCGTAGTTCTGCCAAGTCTTTCTTAGGAATGAAGAACAAGGAAGCTCCACAAGCAGACTTGGACTCTTGGATGAGTCCGTTCTGTATGTTTGCGTCGAGGTAATCCCTTAATGCCTTCCTCTCCGGTAACGACAGTGGATACATCTTCCCAAAGGGAACCACTGCATCTGGTGTTAGGTCAATGCAGCAGTCCTCAGCTCTATGCGGTGGGAGTTGTTGGGGTATGGTATCCAGGAATACCTCTGAGAATTCCTGATAGTGGAGAGGAACAGAAGCAACTGTGATCCGTTCTGGGATTCTGCTTATGGAAGACTCGGGGTTCTTTGAGACCAAAGGTAATTCAAAACAGTGTGATTTACAGAACTTGGAATCGAAGTGTACCTTGTTGGCGGTCCAATCAATGTGAGGGTTGTGCCTCCTTAACCATGGAATACCGATAACCAAAGGAAAATGGGCTGCTCGGATCTGATCGAAGACCAGAAACTTCTCGTGGTGGCTTAACCTCATTCTCAAGGGGATTGTCTCCTTGGTTATCGGCCCAGACGACAAGGGTCTACCATCAACCCCTTCCACTGGGATAGGTGTGGCCTTGTTTCTAGTGGAGACCAGATGTTCCTCTGCCCACTTGGAGTCTATAAAGTTCCCTGCTGCTCCACAGTCAAGCATAGCTAATACTTCAGTGGGACTGGCCTCTGTCAGCCAAAGGTGGACTCGGAACACCATCAAACTGTTCTCCTCAGGAGTGTTTACTGCTCTTGTATGGGTGCAAGGGTGTTTGAGACTTCCCCCGAAACTTCCCTTGCTGTAGATCGGGGGTTGAAGTTTCCCTGTCTTCTTGGAGGTACTTCAGGACAATCTCTTAATAAGTGCTTTGAAGAGCCGCAATACATACACAACCCAGAGTCTCTTCTTCTCTTTCTCTCTTCCTGCGTTAAAGGTCCTCGGGTTGTTCCAATCTGCATAGGTTCATCCGGGGGATGAGAAGACCTGGTGGGAGGAATAGAAGAGGGTAGAGGGGTTGGTCGAGAAGTGCCTCGGCTTCTTCTTCTTTCAGATCGTCTTTCCTCAAACGAAAATCTATCTGAAGAGACAATGTCACCAGGTCCTGAAAAGACGCAGGTTGGGGTACTCAAGCTAGCTCATCCTTAATCTCTTCATGAAGGCCGCGTCGGTAAATGGTTTGCTGGGCAGAATCCGGCCAATCCGCCGTTGGCTGCCAGTCTCTGGAAACGGGAGAGATAGGTCTGGACATCAGTGTTTCCTTGTTCGACATCTAAGATTGCTTCTAAAGAAGAGTAAAATACCTCAGGTCTGTCAAATCGTTCCTTAAACAACTCCGTAAAACGATAGTAGTCATCCAATATTGGTTCATTTCTGGTGACAAATGGTATAGCCATAGTGCATTTCCCATTAGATTGGCTATGATAAACCCAACCTTCGATCGAGCAGTCTCGTAGGCGTGGCTACGAAAGGCAAAATATACCTTGCACACATCGAGGAATTCCTTCATTCCTCCGGGGTGACCATCATACTTGGCAAAGGATAAAGGCATCGTAGGCAAGTCTCCGCGGTCATCACGATGCATTACAACCTGTTGTCGGAGGGCAATATTTTCGGTTCTCAGGGCCTGGACCTCCATAGTTAGATTCTGCATGGCTGCCACCAGTTCTTGATACTGTTCCAATGACGCCATGGTGGGTTCTGGGCGTTGTATGCTGATAAGTTTAGGAACTTCCTCCCCCTCCTCCTCACCTGGCTCCTCAGAGGTATACTCTATTGGGATGGTCTTGGTCTTCTTTCGTTCCTTCCGTGTAGTGGGAGTCTCTTTCTTGGGTGTCCTGATCTTCTTTTCGTGCAAGTAGGGTCTGGCCCCTCCGGAGGCCACCTTGACAGAGAAAGAACCCTAACCGCAGGGAACCCCGGGTGGCCAGCCCTAAATCCAGGGAAAAAGCACAAAGGCGAAAAAAAACCCTGTAAATTCAGATGGGTTCAATTGGCTGTAATTCTCTTCCTTGATGACCGGAAGGCAGCCGGCGTAGGTAGAATTCAAGGGAATGTTTGTTTGTGGCAATATAAATCCTTAGAGTTAGGACAGGAGTTTGATGAATTGCTGGAAATGGAGGCTCCAAAAAATAGAAAGGAGCCAAAGAAAAATCCGATAGAGAAGGTGACAAGGAAGTGGTATAGAGAGAGACAGTCAGAGCTTGTAGTAAGTACAGAACTAGAAGCAATAAGGTAAGACGACAGGAAGATGCTTACGGAGCGGAAGACTGCTCAGTAAACGAAAATGAGGTGCCGGGACCGGCTGCAGAAATAGCAAGGGCGTTGTAAAACAAAGTAACCCTTAGCAAAATATAAGGCAAGAAGACAGAAAACCTGGAAGAGTGTCCAAACAAACGTAGGAATAGAACCGGACACAAAAGGAGGATGCGAGGAAGTAGAAAAGTAGGAAGTAATAAACAATAACAAGGCAGGAAAGACAGGAGGCGGCAAGGATAGCAACAGAAGAGGACTAGGGAGAAGCGGGGAAATAGAGGCTACAAAAGGCAGCAGGGAAGTAGATGTTCTGACGAAGAAGGAACAGGAGGGCTGAAAAGGCAAAAGAAGGGAAGAGGCAAGAGAAATTCATGGACGAAGTTTCCTCACGAACCGTAGCGTTGGTAAACAGATACAACGCATCGGTTGGTGGGAGGAGTCAGCATATAAGGACTTGTCCGCCATCTTGGGTGAGGACTGAAACGCGCGTACAGCGATCAATGCCTCCAGCGTTTCCAGACCCTCCAATCCGAGTTCCTGACAGTTGGTGTGCACGAGCGTTTTGCAGCCATTTTACAATTTTTGGCACCATCAGAACACAGTGATGCCGCATGGCAGAGCAACAAGTGGGTAAAATCATCCCACAGTGGTTTGGCAGAAATGAAAGAAACCATAAAATATCTGGGGATGGGTTACAGTGCTATAGGGGAAGATTGATAGAAATGCCTAGACATGTCATATCACAATGAAGCATGGTGGGTCAGTTTGATGGGTGGCCAAGCACAGGGTCTTATCCATTATGTAATCTCCTTTATAACATTTTGGAGAAGTTAAGAAAGGTTGTATGTGAAGAAGAGAGATAGAAAGGCTCATTTGAGGTATCATTCACAGTAATTGTGTTACGTTGCATCATTGTTCAATAGGTGTTTTTTTGTTTTTTAGATTTATAATGTGGGAAAATGTCATTTTAATTGTGAAAGATTCTCTTTTGTTTACAGATTGGAATCAAAACACAATACATAAATACATTTCTTAAAAATTGCTGGCCCACCAGCCACCCCCAAAGATAGTGCCCTTTGCACTTTGGGGTCACTTTGCAAGCCCACATACGGCCCTCCCCGAAAAACACTGCACACTATGATTAGCTTGTGAGATAAATATATGATCGTGCTCAAAACTTCATATTAATTAGCATTAATTCACGTTTCACTTGAGCCTACTATACCTCTTAATTTTAAACTTATCAGAAACATTCAATAAAAAACTATTTGAAAAGCTCAACGAAACACTACAATAGTTATATTTTTTCGTATCCAGCCTAAAATTGAAACAATGGTTTAACACATCCTTGCAGAGTATTGAGTCACATTATGGACTTTTTTTCTTCACATTATAGACGTTAAACATGCAAGGGCCAAACCACTCCTCTGTCACACACACCAGTAATTGCAATACGAACCAGAAAGACAAGGGGCCTCATTAGGACCCTGGCGGTAGCTGTGCCCTTATTAAGGGCACGGCTGCCGCCGGTAATGAAATTTTACTGGGTCCATGGAATTGGCAATTACCGGGTCATGCCGACCTTGGCGGACCCGGTAATTGGCCTTCCATGTACCCGGTAAAAATGAATCCCCATTCCCAATTGAGCCCTATAGGGCTCAATGGGAATGGGGAGGGAGCTAATAACGGGCCCGTTGTCAGCTCCCTGGTCCCCTCGCGGACCAGACGTCCTTTCTGGGTCCCGCGAGGGAACCCCGTAATAGGGCGGAGTGGGTTTAACGGCACCGGCACCATTACTGGTGCTGTTAAACCCATTCCGCCCGCCTCGTAATGAGGCCCAATGTATATTTTTGTATCTCATATATTTTGAAATTGAAATTGATGCACAACAGGTCCTGTGGCCTACAAAAAAACACCTCTCAGTGCAGCAGCTGTGAACTAAACTAATGGACAGATCAATGCCCCGTGGTTGTTCTCCATTCGTTCTGTAATGCACCAAAAGTGGATGCATACCCGTTCTTGTTTCTTGGTTGACACTGGTATTGTGACTTTATGTGAGTGCCACACATTTATTGACAGACATCAGTAGCATCCCTTAAAGTGTTGGAAGGCATGGTCCACCTGTGTGCTTTCCAGCCTGGGCCTAGTTGTCCCTATGCTGGTGCAGGCTGTCCTGTGGGCTATAATCCATGTTCTTCCCATTACTGCCAGTTTGGATCACAACCCCAAACCTCATTGCTAGGTAGCATAGAATGCAATGCCTAACAAACTTAAACCACACTCCCCTGTCTCCTCTCTGACTAACACCAGGACCTACACATCATGATGGCAATGCTGCAGTAGAACATTTTAGATTTGCTACTACTGCTGACAACCCTTGACCTCCAGAGTTAGGGATTTTCACTGGATAGCCTATGTCTTTCACCAGCTTTCTGTTCCAACAACATTCGAAAATAGCTGTCCTGGCTGCCCTTTCTGTCTATGGGGTGATCATATTGCAGGCAGCGGTGGGCTGCAGCCACCTCAGTGGGTTCTTTATGCTCCCTCTTCTGCACATTTTATAACAGCTGCCATCACTTCATGTGCACTCTGGAATAGCTCAGCACGTTTTTGTGCAGATGCAGCAGGTACAATATATCAATGGATTAATATGCATGCTGCAAAGATGCCTAAACACTAAACAAATTCAATAATCTGCTTGCGTTCTTGCATTCCCGCATTAACCAAATATTTACAGAATGTTTCTTTTTGTCAAAGAATCAAGTTCTATATAGCATGATGCAAGGCAAAACAAGACAGGTATTGTGATGTTTAACTTAAGCTTTTTCTGCAGCCATACACCTGAGACCTGAAACCCTGGGTGGATTATGATGTTATGGGACCACCACAAACCTATGTAAAGCATTTCTCATGGTGGCAAAACATTAAATCCCCTGGAGAAAAAAAAATCTGCTTGAAAGTGTGGAAGTGAAAATTAGATATGTAAATAGAGAATAAGTTAAAACATGACCTGGCCTCTACAGGACCAACTCTGCAGTGGAAAAACAGGTTAAAAGGTCATCTGTATATCATATCCCTGACAACTGCTGGGACACAAAGTCCCTTCAAGCTCAAGTGATATGAAAGAGTAGAAGTAAAAATGAAATATCTAAACAAGAGAATAATTTAAGGCATTCCCTGACAACTAGAGTGCCAACTCAACTTCAGTGCCACAGAGCAGGTTCAAATATCACCTGTTCATCTTCTGGGACACAACGGCCCTGCAAGTAGGGGTGATATGAAGAGTAGTAGTGAAAATGAGAAATCTCGTTTACAGAAAAAAACTTAAGACACAATTGGGAGTAGCACCAAACCTGTCTGGCATTCTATTTATTTCAGTAAGTAACATTCTGTATTTAACACATTTGCCGTTATTACTTAAACGATTAACAATATTGTTTGTAAACAGTCCAATAAATTCCACATATTTCCTGCAGTAATAATATCTCAGGAGAAGATAATGCAGGCCGAGACTCCCATCAAATGCCAACTGCTGATGGGAAAGCTTTAGATACTGAGCTGTGTAAGTCTTTTGATGTAGCTGGACGTTGTCCTTTTCAACAAATCTTGGCATCGATAGAACAGGAGTTCCGAGTTGTTCAGGAAAGCAAAACCGTAAACGCACAATCACATTACCAATAATCCAGATGGAAAGAATTTAAATCAAGTGCATTACGCTAGAATGTAACAGTCTGGGAGGACGCCACTCTGAAGGTTTTGCACCTTAAAGATCGAGAACATCTAATCTAATCTTCTCATTACTTCTTCATATCAACTGTCAGAATAGAAAGAACGCATGAGGTAAAAGCTATTTGAACACGCATTACATAGGAGCATTAGAATTACAGGCCTATGCAAAACATATAATCCCACAAGGGTATAGGTTTTTTTGGGGAAATAGTAAGTTTTGCCCTTAAGGTTGTAGGTCATTGTTGAATGAGTTATTGTATTTTTCTCTTCAAACTTAACAAGAATCTTCCTGAAAGTAGATGTAATAAGGTTGATTAAATGAGACCCCAGACTCTGGATACTGATTGACAGTGTGAGAAGTATTTGATGTCTGCACACTGCCATTCATTCAGATAAATACTCTTGCCTCATTATTACCCATCCCTAAATTAATTATACCATAATATTTTGTATTTTAGCGATAGTTCCAAATAGAGAAGCAGTTTAGGGTTTACTGCATGTTCTGCTCTCTAATGCACAACTTCCAAAAACATATTATTTGACGCGGGAGACACCTCTGTCAATATAAAAGCATTGTTTGCAAGCGCAATGCAAGCACACACAGTAAGGTGAGGGCTCTAAGTGGGATCGCATAGCAACCTGGCCGACTCCAGAAATTGCCCCTAGTTAGGCTCTCCTAGTCACCCACGAACAAGCACAACAGCCTTATCTTTCCTGAGCTGTATCAAGAACTCCAAAGCAACACTCACTAGTTTATTTTACACAATCAGTGAAAGGGGCCACTGCTGAGACACCACATGCTATTTATGCACAGGCAGGACAGTCAAAGCACCATCTCCAAAGATTGAGGCTTCCCAAATTAGTATATATGAATCGTGGTTTGCAAACATGTTACTGTTAGGGTGTTATCACAAATGAAACGTGCAGCACAGCAGGTGTGCAATATGGACTCCGACGGGTTGCAGGCTTGATTCGCTGTATACTTATCTGTCACATATAAACATGTATAATCATTCTTATATGTCCAAAACAGTCCTTTATTACAAGTAAAGCAGGCATTAGATTACATTGGTACTATTTGTCCCCATCCACTTTCTCATAAGTGATTTCTGGGCCAGCTGAAGATGAATGGGGAGCATTTCAATATGATGCTTGGGGGCACCCTTATCACAAACGAGTCAGCTGATTAGTGCATAGATTATGCTAGAGGTGCTTCCCAATGCAAACTCCAATTGGTGGTGTGCTTTGGTTCGTCATTAAGGGTGCATAACACGAGCCCCCACCTTCAACTCCATTATTCCCCAGGCATATTTCCTGCTCCACCCCAAAAAGCTGAAAGCAGGGTCATTCAAGTGAGTGATAAGCAATCACTTCCTAAAGAGGTATGTCTTTATCCAGCAACTGCACATGATAAGTGACACAGTCTTTACTTTCAGAAGGCTGATGTCTCCTCAGAGAATATGCACATTCTATCAACTAGGCATTGGGGGTGTAGAGGAGGTCCCAAATAAAGCCTGCACTCCAATTGCCCATTTTGAAGTACCAGGAACGTTCACACCAAAATATGTGACGTATGATGAGCAAATAAACCAGTAGAGAGCCTCAGTAGGGCTCTGCCCAGTACCCATCAGAAGAGCAACACCTACTGAATTACCAATACCCAGACGACCATGGACAGTAAGGTATCCATTAAGGAAACCTCACCAGCAAATGAGACGAAATGAAGATTGCCTAAGTACAGTCCCGGAGGAAACCAAAAAGTTCTTAATGGAAGACGAATGGTGACGTCACGAGAGCCTGGACGGACTCACAGATAGAACAAATAACGAACCAAGAATGACTCAAAGAGATGAAACGCCCTGAGAAAAGAGATTGTGAGCTTAAAGTGATAGAAAGCTATCAAAGCGTAAGAGAGTTAAGCTGTAAGCAAAATGAATATAGTCGATCAGTTTACACCTGTACATATGCTTGGAACCGCAAGAGAGCTAAGAAAACAGTGCAGCTCGCTATGCTAAGTAGAAGAATAGTGCGGCAAGTGCCAGTATACATAATCTACCTCAAAACAAAGCACATTATTATAAGTGCGATTCCACTTTGCACGAAAAGCAGAATCAACTCAGGTCACTAGAGGCCAAACAAGACAAGATTCATAGTCTAACAAAATGAGAAGAGACGGCTCAATTGAAACTCAGTAGATGCAACTCGTGCCAGGAGAGCCAAGGTCATACTAATAGAAGGAATGAACAGTAGCTACATCCAATTGAAACTTAAGAACAGAATATCCTGTCTTTGAAAGGTCAAGATAAGGAAGCATAGGCAGGTGGCAAGCCGAATAAGAATAAAATGCACAAATTGAGAGAAACTAGGCAAATTCACGGTGTCTGCATCACATGACCATCCGAGCGAGGAGAAGCACAGGTTCACACCTACGCTTGGCATCCGCCCAGGAAGAGATATCAGAACTTTCCCAGACAGAAGATGCAGTTTCGAGGCCAACCACAGTAACATAATTGACACATAGTTGTTGAAGTGATGATTGATTGTAACCTTAATTGGAGGAAGGCCGGGTAGCTGAGGGGGCACCCTGCACCTAGCTGACAATTCTGCGTGCTGCTAAGAAAAGTGGAAATGTATGCATGGGGTTGGTGCCAACCCAATCACAATGGACCAAATAATCTAGGGTCCTATAGTTAGTAGAACCAATGGAAGTCATACTTATAGTGACGTCTACAGTAGTTATTTTTGAAGGAAGGGCTTAGATGCCCACCTGACAGTATTTACCCAATCCCCTCACTCCGTTACCATATACAGATATATTACCGATGTTAAAGTTACCTTTTCCTAGCCAATAGAATTGCATGTTAACTTTTAAGTGTAACACGTCAATTATGTAGAGTTTTGAGTATAAATGTCACTGTTTGTATGAAGTTTGTTGGAGTTGAAGCGGGACAGACTATCGCATCACTGCTGATTGCCATAACTCACCATTTTTTGTACTTGTCATTAAACGGACTCCCTTTGCCAAACCATTGAGTTGTCCTTATTGATTGGTGTATTAAATCTGCACCCCCATCCATCTCAAGGTGCAGCTATCTCGTCTTAAAGTACTTTTGAGAAAACCTCGGCACTATGGGCAAGCCCAGGGTCTCCTGAGTACACTTGGTTGCAAAGATTTGATGGTTATCGATTATCGATTATTGATTTGAATAGGACACCTATTGACCATCGACATAAAGTAACTCTAAGTCTTCGGCAATATCACAAGTCCTTTGCCATTCGGCTGAGTAGACCATGAAGCTCTCCGTAGACAGTGATAGTGTAAAGAGACTGCAGACAGGGCATGAAGGGACACCTGTTCCCCACGCATCCCTTCCCATTCCTACGGGCAGCTGAATGGGTAAAAAACCGAAGAAGGTGGTAAGGAAGGCACTGATGCCGAGGGTCCAGAGAAGCACCATGCGAATGGTGAGTGAAAAAGACTAATGTTCTGGCAAAAGTGCATGCTCTAGAAAAAGTAACGGGGAAAGGTAATGGAGGGAGGCGGGAAAAAACTAAATATAGTTAGAAGTAGGAAGTAGAGAAGACTAAAACCGCACTCCAGGCGAGGTCGGCAAGTCCCATAAAAAAATAACACAAACTCAAAACCAAAATCAAGGCGAGTTTTAATAGGTGGCATCAAAAAACATTTGAAAGGCAAAAAACACACAACAAGGCATAGCAGGACGCCAGAGCAGTGTCCTGAACGACGCGTTTCACGCTCCTCCGAGCGCTTGGCCACATATATATATATATATATGGGCATAATGACTCAGGAATAATTAAATAAATAAAGGTTACCCGAGAGGACACCCGAGAAGAGAGTGGTTAATGGGGCAGACACCAGAGAAGTGAGAGGATTTGCCTTATTCCTACGCTTTTAATACAAGCGGCTAGAAGAAACGTGTACCCAGAGACCCAGCTAAAAAGGGAACGATTAGACTACCATGACGGTTAAAGACGTCATGAAAGGGGTACGTTTAGACTTCATAAAGGGGTAATGATTAAAGGCAGAGATAACTGTGACCAGCTGGTGTCGGTCTAGTCTGTCAAGCATCTGTCTTTCATGTTTTTTGGTGTGACATCATATGTAAAAAAAATTCTTAGAGAAAACTGATTTCAATTTTAGGCGATTTAATAGCTGAGTTAAAATTGCATATGAATTGATGTTTTTTGAGTAAATCAGAAGGTATAAAATTTTGTGAAAATTTGGATTGGAGCTTGCAGTGTTTGGTGCTCGCTCATATTATTGGAACTGTTTAAGACACACAAAAGTGTTGACCAGTGTTATATAAGAGGAAAAGGAACAGATTTAAAGAATGGAGGATATAACTCCATTGACACACTTGTGCAAAGAGTTGCCGAAACACGCCCCCAAACTAATGAAATATAGTACAGAGTGGGTTAAAGGGACTGCCCACAAGATGTTTATGCCATGGGCATAAGGTGGGTCCTTATCTAAAGCTATTTTACAACATATGACAACATATTTGCATGCCACATACACTGGCAAAAGGCGAGAAAAACGCCTTGCTGCCCTGGAGCTTTGGAAAATGTATGAGCAGGGAAAGGAGGAAGAGCTGCCAACAGATTGGATACTTAATGTATGCACAGCGGGGGGTAAGACGCCTACTGCACCACCTGCCCCACCTAAAACGAAAGTTGAAGAAAGTAAGGACGAGGGATTATACCCACTGAGAGAACTCAAAGCAGCCGCCGGGTACAGCAACCCCGCATACGAGTCACCTACACATAGAAGTGACTAAAATCAAGGGAAAGGTAAGGATAAGAACATTGCCTCCACAATATCACAGGACAAAGGGAGACATGATGACAAAAGAAGAGATCAGGCACAGATAAGTGCATCTCTCGACAAAGAGAGAGAAGGGAAGAGATGGAAGGGAAACGAAGATAGAACTGATGAGATAGCATTCGCAAAAGACAAATGGCTGGGAGGGCAAATTGTATTGAAATTTGATGGCAAAGGCATTGATGACGCAAAAAACAAGGGAAAGGATAGAGGATGTACAGGGAAAGGGAAAGGAGAAGGAGTTGAGAGATTAAAGAAAGACAGACAAAGGCGAGAACAGCTATAACATGAAGAGCAAGAGAGACAGCTCGATTGCAACCCAAGAGCATCCAATGATCAAGACAGACAGAAACAGCAGAGGTTAGGGGAAGAGCAAAGGGTACGCGAGAAAAGAATAAAGAGACAAAGAGATGAGGAAATTCAAAGGGCAGATGCACATAGAAATGAAAAGAGAAAGGAAGAAGATAGGGTCAGAGAAGAGGCGAGGAAACGCAAAGAATTGGATGACAATATAGAACATAAGCGAAGACAGAGAGCATGCGATCTTGAATATCTGGGGAAAGAGGTTAAAAAACCTCATCCAGTAGTAGATTGGGAAGATATAGAAGAATTATTTCCTGCGTACGATTCAGTACCAGGCACGTCTTGGGCAAATATGGAAGATGACTTCGACACCAGAAGCATTGGAGAAACGATTGATAGAATATATGATGAGATGGGGTTAGATCAAACACCCCAAGATGAAGATGAGCGCCTGGAGAGCACTCAGCTTTACAATACCGAGGATGTCTCCAGAAGTAGTGGGAATAGAGGCCTATCCCTGGATAGATTAGAAATAAGTATGAGTAAGGAGGACACAACGAGAGGCACTTGTTGGGGACAGACAGTGTCTGACTCGGAAAGGGAAGAGTGCGAGCAAAATGAAGAAGTGAGACGGAGCGAAAGACAACTCACAAGGGAAAAAGGAATAGGATGGTCAGACACTAGTGAGTCTGCACCGAGGGTATCAGAGTCAGCCGCACAGTCTGACCGACATGAAGAAGTATCTCATGGTCAGAGGGGGGTGTCATTACCGCACTATGTAGACAGGCTCGGGACATTGCCAGGCAGACGGCGATGTGGGAATATTACCCCTGCAATAGACAGAAGAACAATGAGAGAAGAGAGAGAGGGCTATGCCTCCCAATTTCCGTTGCTCGAGAAGTGGAGAGTAAGACTGCAATATATTCCATGGCCACACATGGATCGAGAAAATTTGAAAAACAAGCTGCCAATGCTGACATCGGGAGCTGGAAAGTGGATACATGAGTTAGAAAAAAATGATAGGAGGAAACACGTTAGCTATAGGGGACATTAAGGGTCTCCTAATCGCCATGCTTGATGAGAGAGCAGACAATGTGTGGGCACGAGCAGTCTACCCTGGCGTCACCACAATTAATACCGCGCATGACAGAGCTCCATTTAACTACTGTAGAGCTGCAGTATGGAAAGCACTACGAGTACTATACCCAGATACTTCAGATATGGGAGCTATAATGACACGAAAAATGAAAGACTCTGAAGATCCGTTAATTTACATACAGAATTTTCAAGACGCACGGGTGCTCGAGACTCATGAATCTTGGACAAACTCTATGCCTGTGTTTTACCATACATTGTACCAAGGGCTGCCCAAGCTGGTGCAGAAACAACTCAAGAAATTGGTGGGAATTGAAGCCAAGCATTGGGTTGAAATACAGTTGATCATCGCACATTATTGTAGACTGCTACAGGAAAAGAATCGCAAAAAGGAAGCCGTTCAAAAGGGTGAGGAAGTAAAATTGGTGCAAAAGAAATTGTCAAAATATGCTCTTGAGGGAGCCATGATAACTAGCACAGCTGAATCAAGCATGCAGCAGGTGACTAATCCACAGCAGAATAATTAGGGCAATACGGGGTCTTACCCCGGGGAAGAGGATTTAGGGGAAGAGGATGGCAGAGCAATCAAGGAGGTTTCCAAAACAATCAAGGAGGCTTTCAAAATATGCAAAATGGTAATCAAGATATGTCAAACGGGCAAATGATCCGACCACCGCCAGTATGTTGGCTGTGTGGAATGACAGGGCATTTGGCGCGCACATGCAGAAATCAAGGTATGATGCAGAGCGGCCAAGGAACAGAAGCAGGCATGGCAAATCCACCTGCAGTTTTACAGCAGGGTGGTGCACAGAATCACATGGTGCAACAAGAAGCGCCAGGAGCGCAACAAGGGGTGCAACCGCAAAGCATGGGGAATTTTCCACAAGGACAATCCCAACAGGCACCGCTGCAACTATCGCAGACGATGAGCACAGGGCAAACCATGAACCCTGGAATGGGAAGTAACAATGGGAATAGGGGAAATTCACCAGCACACAGTGGGCCAAATTTGTATATTAACTAGGACAGCTCAATGGGAACCCTGATTCATTCTATCCTATCAGTGACACCAGACCCTCACAGGGAACCTAGGGTGGATGTCATTATAGGGGATAAGGGATATTCCTTCTTAGTTGACACGGGGGAAAGGTAATGGAGGGAGGCGGGAAAGGTAATGGAGGGAGGAGGGAGTTTTACAGGAGCTACCAGTCATGTTCCCTTCACAAATGCACTTCCCGTCTCCATAGGAGAATGTGAAATGAATGTACCTTTATTATATTCTCGGCAGACCCCAGTAAACATTTTGGGTCAAGATTTAATGACAAAATTAAACATGACCATCTCGTTCACGGAGGAGGGCATAGTATGTTCCACTCCAGGAATGCACTACTCAAATGTTTGCAAAATGAGTAGAGCATACTCAGGACACATAGCCATGAGGGCCATAACATTAGAGCCAGAAATGTTCGTATATCGTATGCGTGTACTTATGGCAGGATTGCCAGGCCTTGCAGACAAAGTCATGAGAACCCCTGATGAGTACTTATTCAGACCCAAAATACCGATGCATGAGGAGAAGGGACAAGTATTTCCCTTGATGATACACACGGCTGCAGTGCGAGGGAGAGTGGCCTTGATTGATGGTTATGACGACGAGGGCTGACAATGGTGCGCAGTAATCACCATTGAAGAAGGATATCGAGTGACCGACGTCACTGATGATGATCTGTTTGAAGAGAAAACAGATATGGGAGAGACAATGGTGGAAGTGAGTCTCACCTTTTGGGTAAAGATGATTAAAAGAGAAGTACCTCAGTGAATGATGTTGGCACTAAATCGTCGTGAATATTTGGATGATGACATAGCCAAGCTGCCTGTCTCAGTATGAACTACAGGCCCCTATGACTTAGGCCTCTTGAAGGGGGTTGGATAAGTGAAGATTAAACTGAAACCAGGAGCAATTCTACCAAAAGCCCGACAATATCCCATGTCCAGAGAGGCAGATGAGGGGATTTTTAAGACAATTTCTGTTATGATAGAGCAAGGCATTCTAGTGACATCAGAGTTGTCATGTAATACGTCAGTTTAACCTGTGAAAAAAAGGAAAGGGGGGTAGTGGAGGCAAATTCAAGACCTAACGCTAATAAATTATATTGTTGAGGCCGAGTTCCCTTTAGTCCCTAACCCGGCTACAATTCTATGTAATATACCTGTTGATGCAAAATATTTCACAGTGATTGACCTGAAAAATGCATTTTTCTCAATCCCGTGGCACCGTGACTCACAAGATCTGACGTCATTCACGTTCAGACAAATGTGTCTAAAAAGAACGAGGCTGCCATAAGGGTACTGTTTGTCTTCTTCTATTTTTAACAGAGTCCTGCAGATGGATTTGAGCAATATTGCACTAGAAAGTGTTGTCCTGCAATACGTGGATGACATCTTAATTTGTAGCACAACAGAAGAACAATGAAGGCACGATTCTGTTCAGCTATTGACTATACTGGCTGAGAAAGAATATAAGGTTGACAAAGAAAAGTTTCAATATTGTCAACAAGAAGTGCTGTACATAGGCCAGCTGATCTCACATGAGGGAAAGAAAGTAACCCCAGAAAGGGCTAAAGCCATATTAAACACGGCTAAACCACACACAATAAAGCAGATGCAGAGCTTTTTAGGCCTATGCAACTATGTCAGGGAATGGGTCTTCGACTACAGCTCTTACACCAAGCCTTTACTTCAGGCCCTGAAGAAGACCCAAGTGATGAAAGAAAAGATCGAATGGTCTGAGACCATGGAGAAAGGATTTGCTGAACTCAAAAGAGCCACCTGCACAGCACCAGTTCTAGGGATCCCCAATTATGCAGAGGAATTTTACCTGTTTTCACACACAAATGGAAGCGTTATGACGTCAGTACTCGCACAGAGAACCACGTTGGGGTACAAGCCCCTGGCATACTACAGTGGGAATTTGGACCCAGTAATGAGAGGTCATTTCCCGTCCGAACAAAGTTTAGCTGCCGCAGCCTTCGCCATTGAGAAGGCTACAACCATTGTGATGGGTTGCTCAATGACGTTTTACGTCGAGCACTCACTATTTGCCATTCCAGAGAAACCAAAGGGCACATTTACATCTCAGAGAGATTCTGCTTATGAAGTGATCATATCAAATCCATCGATTAAAATAGTCCGATGTAAGATGGTAAACCCAGCTATGTTCATAGCAGAGCCAGTCACTGAAGGAGATCCCATACATGTCTGTGCAAATTATGAATAATTCTATGATGAAATCCCCAGGGTGAAAGAAAATGCCTTGGCAGAAGGAGAGATTGTCTTTATTGACGGCTCTTCGAGGATTGACCAAAATGATGGGCAAAGATACACATGAGTTGCTGTGATGAAGCACACAATGAATGGAGAGATTCGAGAGCTTCTTAGTGCACAAATACCATCTTATTATTCAGCACAGGCTGCAGAATTATTGGCGTTAATACTCACCATTGAGAATCACACAGACCAGGAATTAACGGTGTATAGTGACTCCGGCTATGTGACATCAACAGTGCACGCAGGCTTAGCACGCTGGAAAATGAAGGGCTACCTCCGAGCAGACAGCACACCAGTGCAGCACACAGCCATATTGGACAGGCTGAACAAGGCACTACAACTCCCAGTGGGCATAGTGGTCGTGAAATGCGCCGCCCACAGGAAGGGGACAGATTTTATCTCACGTGGGAATCAATCAGCAGACACTGAATCCAAGATTATAGCAGCCAAAAGCGAAAGAATCATGGAAGTGGAAGTTATCCATGCCAACGAGCGAATGATGGTTACATGAACTGCACCTGAAAGTTACAGTAATTTAGGGCAAATACAGCTAATGGAACTCCAAGGGGAGGCACCGCAGGAAGAAAAGAACCTGTGGAAAGGTCGAGGATGTTCTTTAAACCCCTCTGACAGCTTGTGGCAACAAGACAGCTCTGGTAAACCAGTAATGCCTGTAGCCCTATTAAAAATAGCGCTGGAGCAGTTACATTACCCGGCGCACCTGACAAAAGAGAACCTAGCAGCAACACTCGCAGAAGACTGGTTCATACCGAATTTAGCAGAGCACGTTGCATTCTTTATGGTAAACTCTATAATTTGTCAGCAATTCACGGCTGGGCACACATTAAAAGTAATGAGAGGAGTCATCCCAAGGCCAAATGGGCCTTTTCAACACTTGCATGTTGATTATGTCAACATGATTCAAGTATGTAACGGGTACAGATACTTAATTGTTGTGGTGTGTCCATTTGCTAGATGGATTGAGGTAGGTCCATGTACACACCCAGACTCTACCTGTGCTGCTACATTTCTAGTGAGAGACGTGTTCCCCAGGTGGGGGGTGTGCGAGGTCATGAGGTCAGATAATGGCCCTCATTTTGTCAATGCGGTGTTCGAGCAGATTAGCTTGCTGCTTGGTATAAAGCACAAGTTCTTGTTGGTGTATCATCCACCAGGTAATGGGATCTATGAGAAGCTCAACGGCTTGTTAAAGGATAGGATAGCCAAGTTGAAGCTTATTCTAAAGAAGGGAAGGTTGCACTGCCTTCCACTGGCACTGTATGCACTTCGGAACCAACCGGGTCTGACCATCATCTTACGCCACACGAGATAGCCACAGGAAGAAGAATGAGAACTCCTTTGACACCTCGAGATAGAGTTAGATGTGATGCCCATTCAACAGCAGAGGTTTTAGGATCTGAAATGTAAAACTATCTGAACTGCATGACATCTTGCCTTACTTTAATTTCAGACCAGCTGCAGCAATGACGAAAAGGGTGCAGAGCAGCACAGAACACAAAAGGAGACACTGCAACAGACCAAGATCAAGGTCTACGTGTTCCATCCGTCTTCCCTCGAAACGCCATCCTTGTGAAAAATCATACAAGGAAAAAGTGGGACGAGCCAAGATTCAATTATCTTTTTGCAGTGGAGGACTGCACTCCGACCGCAGTGAAACTACAAGGCAGAAGAGCTTGGATTTTTCTCGACAATATCAAACCCGTCATCGGAGAAGATCCCCTGCCTGCACCCCAACAAGAGGAATCAACGAGCGATGGGGAAGAACCACAGTACGTGCAGACAAGATCCATGACATGGAAGAAGGACGCATGACCAGCCAGACAAAAAACAAATAACTTTATGCAAGTTTTTGCTTAAATTGGACACTTCCTCTAAGCAAAAAAGGGGATAAAGACATAATAAACAGACACTCTGTGCATCCTAGTTGCAGGGTAAAGAAGAAAATTACACGCACAAGCCACAACACAGTCTGATGACTTTGAACTTTGAACTGAGGCATACTTAAGCCTTGATGAGAAAAGAATATGCCAAATTTTGACCGAGGACACTTACATTGGAAGCAACTACAGTATCCCGACTCATTCTACACCGAGATCCTATTCGGAATCACTTATGGTGTCCCGCAGTAACAACATCACCAAGGATGTGGTCACCTATTTTGATCTAGTGTTAAGATCATACCCGTCATTGGTAGGGAGGCTCATCAGAGTCACTGGGCCTCATTCCGAGGCTGGCGGTAAGGGTTAACGGTCACCGTTAATGGCAACGGTGACTGTTAACACTTACCACCATATTCCGAGTTCCCTTTTGCGGGTTGGCATTTAACGCCTGCTTTTAGCAGGCGCTAAAAATCCAACCGGCAAAGGGACCTTGGAGTAAATTACGGCACCGTAATTTACGGTGCCGTAATTTACTCCTTCCCCATTCCCATTGAGCCCTATGGGGGCAGCAATGGGGATGGGGAACCGGTATGGTGAATGGGGAATTACCGGTCCCTCCAACCTTGGAATGGACCGGTAATTACTCCATTCACCATGCCGGATTTCCATGGAGTAAATAGCTCCATGGTTGCTTACCATGGTGCTATTTACTCCATGGATAGCGCCAGCCTCGGAATGAGGCCCACTGACTTTCTACAAGATGCTGAAAACAAAAAGACAATAAGACAACTCCTCACTGTCATTGCTGAACAATTTATCCTACTCCCTGACTACAGTGAGAAAGAATCAAATGTTCCCAACACAGGCGGAAATAGATGTGCTCATCAATACACTGTTCTTTTGCATAATCGAAGACTGTCCAACTCTTATTGGGAGAACAACAGATACACTCACATTCATTCGAGACCCAGCAAATACAGAACATTTAAGCCATCTTTTAAACAAAATCATAATTCTAGTTGCACTCCACGTGACCGGACAGTGCAGACATTGTTCACATTGAGGAGAAAACATAATATTGAACCTCAGCAAGACAGAATGGCCCATAATGTCCTCGTTCGCCTAGTCACTGACTTTCCGGAGCTAGTCGGGAGATCAATCGATGTTGACATCCTCACTTTCATCAGAGACCCAGCTAATATTGAACAGATGGGAATGCTCCTACGCGGAATCATGTTCCAAGACGAACTCTCTAACCATCAGCGGAGCTATCTGAGGAGATTCTAAAAGCCTCTGCCGAGGGACAGATCAAGGAAGCAGTGTCAAGAACTCCCCATGTCCTATTTGTTGCTATTTTTTCCCTAGTCCTCCGCAGTGATCAACTATGTCCTCAGGACTCAAGCAAATTTGAGGAGTGGATTGGGAGCTTACCTATTTTGAACATGCACAGTAAAGGGACACACTAAAGTGTTATTTTATTTTGATTTTTCCCATAGTCTAGCAAAGGAACTGTATACTGACATAAGAGATAATTTGTCACTCGCGAGATGGGGGACACTTGTGGAACAACTGATACTCTTAAACTCAGAAGACGATATTGGTTAAAGAGACTAATAACATTGACATTTGGCGAATGATCAAGATGGGGGTCCAGAGCAGCAATCTAGTCCTCCCACAAGAAGAGAGGTACCCCCGCTTCTCTGGAAGAAAATGCTGCCGCATTACCTACAGGGGCATAATGTACCTATGCATAATATACATTATTGTTTTACTGTCATTAACAATCAGAGCTGCATTCTTTATTGGTGCACAAAGTGCTCCAATTTCAGTGAACCCACCTAATGATGCACGCATAAAACCTACAAAAGCAACAAGACCTTATATAGTCATTCCAGTCCCTAGAAGATCTGACGGTGGAGTGAATTAACTTGAAATCGATGCGATTAGCAATGATAGACACACACTTGTGGTCACGAACAAACAAAAAGGCCAGAGACAGGGTCGGAAATGAATGAATTAAGTAATATCACTGAAAACTACATGCATGCAAACACTGAATGCACACGACAAAGGCCAGGTGTCAATGACTGCAGAACCACAAACCAAAGCAGTAGAGAAGAAGAGACTGCATGCCATAAGAAACTGCACAGCTGATGTTGTGAGAAAACAAGAAGAGTTCAAACGAAAACCAACAGAAACAGTTATATCAGAAACTCTTAAGAAAACAAGAGCCGAATTCTGAGAAACTCTCTGCATGGAAACAACTGATAGTAGACTTATTAGTTCCACACATAGCCAGAGCAAGGGAACTGCAAGAGGAACTGAAGAACAAAACCGCAGAGACTGTATTACCAATAACATATGTTCCAATGCAAGGGACAAGTACCAGTTCTACAATACAACCATGCACCGGACCAGTGTCAGGCAGGTTGGCATGGGCATTTGTAACCAGCAAGAGAAAGATGTATGAGGAGAGGGAAAGAGCTGCCAGACTCGTGTCCACTCAAATGGTGCAGATGAGGAGGCCTGCACCATGGACCAGGATACCTGAGAATCCTTCAGTAAGAAAAATCCATACAGATGCATTCAGGGATGTAGTCAGAGCCGACTTCGGGAAAACATTAAGAATCAAGAAAAACATGCATGGAGATGACAATGAACTAAATGACTACCTGGACAGCACAGCACATCTGGGAAACAATATTTGGTAATTTGGTACCAGCACATGAAGGAAGTTGGAAGTTTGGACACTCCTACCATACAGCATGGGGAAGTCCAAGATCTTCATAGCTGTACAAATCGATGTCCAGACAGCACATTGTCTGTCACACATAGCAATGTACAAGACCAGAGGCCATTTTATGGGTAGTGATGCCTCATTAATATGGGCAACTGAAACAGCCTATCCCGACGAAGATGATTATGTTCAAGACATTAAGACAAGAAACAGAGCTCATACCAGGAATCATGTGATCAGGTACGAGAAGCCTGCAGTTAAAGGAGCAGGAACAAGATGGGAAGTGAAACAGAGACTGAATGTCCAAGGAAAAACTCCAGAGGAAGCTCACAATTAGAAGAATAGAGCCCAAATGCAAATTTGGGGAACAGTGCTTTCACCAGATGGGTGGGAAAAAGGAGTGGTGATTTGCAGAGCCTGGGTGATCACTGGACTCTACAAACAAACTGCTGGCATCGTGCAGAATGGCTGCAAGCCATTGTTGCCAAAGCATGCTAAACTACTGACATGGGTCGAAGACAGTGGAGGACCCTTGCAGATAGTGCCACTGGAAAGCCAAAGACTCTGCTTCAGAAAAAACGGCACAAGATAGATTGGAAAGAATCAGAACTGTGGACATGTTTTTGACGTTCCAGGAATGGTACATGGAATTACAGTTATTATGGATCATTATTGGGCGTGTGGATCCAAAGCATACATCAGACTGCCAAGAAACGGGGGAGGCATATGCACGATAGTGAACATCCATTTTCCAGCATTGGTGATCCCGAAAAGTGACCTGAATATTGACAGCTTCCCGAAAGCAGATGCTCACCTGAGGAAGAAAAGATCCGTAGAACTGCTGATGCAAATGAAGAGAGAACATTATTTCTCTGCTAAATCAGAAGAAGCATTTCATGCAATCCCATATGAACACAGGCTGTTCAAACTCATCTCAGTTGTTCACAATGATTTTTATGTCAAGAATCCAAGTTGGAGTAAATACTAAATGGTTGCAGATAACCAGATGGGAGTTACTACAGACCATCAACATGACCATAAAAGGATTCAATGCAATCAAGGAATAGCTAAGAGCCATCCGACTGATGACCCTCCAGAACAGATATGTCCTTGAAATGATCACAGCTATGGATGGAGGAGTTTGTGCAAAAATAGGAGAATCATGTTGCACATTTATACCATCTCACAATGAGGAAAATGAAACTTTAACAGAAGCCATAGGTATGCTGATGAAGCTACAGAAGAAGATGATCGACAAAACTGACGAAGTTGATGATGACAGCTCGTTTGGATCACTATTCTCCTGGGTCCCACAATGGATGGCAGACATATTCAAGTTCCTAGGAGCCCTGCTAGTGATGATATTACTAGGAGTTTGTGTTATCAAGATAGTAATCTTGCAGTGCCAGAAAACTGTGAAGAAAGCCATAGGGATGATGATCATGATTGATGTCAAGCCAGGATGGAAGCCCAAAGACCTGACTGATGAAGAAATAAGAGACTTTGTGAAGGCCAGCAGGCATGCGCCAGAAGGTACAAAGTTTCTTTATACCAGGAAGCACAGAAACTATGTGGGAAGATGGGTATACTGTAGCCCAAATGGACAATGTCAACTAATGACATGGAATAAAAATGAACATGTAAGAACAGCAGGAAGCCTGAAGGGAGGAATCAAGGCCTCATTACAACCCTGGCATTAAGGGGTTAACGGCGCCGTAAAAGGCTGCGGCGCAGTTAGACCCTTAACGCCAGATTCACACTTTAATGCCTGCTTTTTGCAGCCGTCAAAGTCCATCCCGCTAAGGGACCTTGGTGCTAATTACGGCACCGTAAATTACGGTGCCGTAATTAGCGCCTTCCCCTTTCCCATTGAGCCCTATCGGCCAAAAATGGGAATGGGGAAGGGGCCATGGTGAATGGGGATTTACCGCCCCGCCAACCTTGGAATGGGGAGGTAAATCCACCATCCACCATGGCGGAATCCAGCATGGACCATGGTGCTAATAGCATGGTGCTAATAGCACCATGGTCCAATGCCAGGGTTTATGGACTCTGAAGAGACACTTTTTCAAACCATCATGTATAGATTTAGAAGATGAAAAAGGAATGAACCCAGGCGATGGAGTGAAGATAAATATAGAAGAATCAAGTGAATTGCATCCAAAGAAGGAGGTGAAAGTGGTTGATGAATCACCCGGGGGGGGGTGTAGAGGAGGTCCCAAATAAAGCCTGCACTCCAATCGCCCATTTTGAAGTACCAGGAATATTCACACCAAAATATGTGACGTATGATGAGCAAATAAACCAGCAGAGAGCCACAGTAGGGCTCTGCCCAGTACCCATCAAAAGAGCAACACATACTGAAGTACCAATACCCGGACAACCATGGACAGTAAGGTATCCATTAACGAAACCTTACCAGCAAATGAGACAAAATGAAGATTCCCCTAGTACAGTCCCGGAAGAAACCAAAAAGGACTTAATGGAAGATGAATGGTGACATCACGAGAGCCCGGACGGACTCACAGATAGAACAAATGATGAACCAAGAATGACACAAAGAGACAACACGCCCTGAGAAAAGAGATTGTGAGCTTAAAGTGATAGAAAGCTATCAAAGCGTAAGAGAGTTAAGCTGTAAGCAAAATGAATACAGTTGATCAGATTACACCTGTACATATGCTTGGAACCACAAGAAAGCTAAGAAAACAGTGCAGCTTGCTATGCTAAGTAGAAGAATAGCGCAGCAAGCACCAGTATATATAATCTACCCCAAAACGAAGCACATTATTATAAGTGCGATTCCACTTTGCACGAAAAGCAGAATCAACTCAGGTTACTATAGGCCAAACAAGACAAGATTCATAGTCTAACATAATGAGAAGAGACGGCTGAATTGAAACTCAGCAGATGCAACTTGTGCCAGGAGAGCCAAGGTCATACCAATAGAAGTAACAAACAGTAGCTACATCTAATTGAAACTTAAGAACAGAATATCCTGTCTTTGAAAGGTCAAGATAAGGAAGCGTAGGCAGGTGGCAAGCCGAATAAGAATAAAATGCACAAATTGAGAGAAACTAGGCAAATTCACGGTGTCTGCATCACATGACCATCCGAGCGAGGAGAAGCACAAGTTCACACCTAAGCTTGGCATCTGCCCAGGAAGAGATATCAGAACTTTCCCAGACAGAAGATGCAGTTTCAAGGCCAACTACAGTAACATAATTGAAACATAGTTGTTGAAGTGATGATTAATTGTAACCTTAATTGGAAGAAGGCTGGGTAGCTGAGGGGGCACTCTGCACCTGTCTGACCATTCTGCATGCTGCTAAGTAAAGTGAAAATGTATGCATGGGGTTGGTGCCAACCCAATCACAATGGACCAAATAATCTAGGGTCCTATAGTTAGAAGAACCAATGGGACGTCATACTTTTAGTGACTTCTACAGTAGTCATTTTTGAAGGAAGTGCTTAGACGCCCACCTGACAGTATTTACCCAATCCCCTCACTCTGTTACCATATACAGATATAGTACCTATATTAAAGTTACGTTTTCCTAGCCAATAGAATTGCATGTTAACTTTTAAGCGTAACACGTCAATTATGACAAGTTTTGAGTATAAATGTCAATGTTTGTATGAAGTTCATTGGAGTTGAAGGGAGATGGACTATCGCATCACTGCTGATTGCCATGACTACCCGTTTTTTATACTTGCAATTAAACAGACTCCCTTTGACAAACGATTGAGTTGTCCTTATTGATTCTTGTTGGAGTAATAAATCTGCACCCCCGTCCATCTCAAGGTGCAGCTATCACGTCTTAAAGTACTTAGGAGCAAACCTCGGCTCTATGGGCCGGCCGGACGTATCCTGAGTACAGGGGCTTCGGTCTGTAGCAAAATCCTTGATAAATCAAATGTGGGAAGAGAGAGGGTGGCTGCAGATGACCATGTGAAATGTGTATTGGCCACTGCATGTGAGAACTTCAGAAGGGAGCCGGTGGTGACCCGACACCCTAAATAAATATTTACGAAGGGCTAATAATCTGGCCCTGATGTCAGGCCTGAGTGTTTTTTTTTTCAGAGAATGAGGAATATACTGATGGTTGCCATTAATTATGTATGAGTAGTTGCTGTATCTACAGACCATGATTTACTTACAAACTGAGCCAGAGAGAGATGTATTTACAGTGTGCACACTGCAGGCAAACTTCATCAACTGAGACAATGCTGACTAACTCAACACCAAAGGCCTTTGGATTTCTGCAGTAGGCTTCACACTGGAAACCAGTACTAAAATAACATTTCTCTAAAAGAAGTCCTCTCCTGTCTTTCAATAAAACCAACAATTCCATGTCTTTAAGTGGGCTGGTTGTGACAAATCAAATTCCAGGTAATCAGTGGTGCAGGGATGAATATTGGTTTCTAAACCATCAATCAATCCCAAACCTCTACTACACCAGAAAGGATCCAAACAGATTAGAATACAAGTCAGTTATAAGACCCGCTTGTCCAATGTTGGTAATGTGAACTGAAGAGCAGTCATATCTCTGCGAGGTCGTGGATTGCTGGTTAGTTGCAACACAGCGAAAAGACAATTATTACCCAAAGATAAAAGGGACTCTCCAGTTAAGTTTGTATGAAAATGTCTACTTAATTATTACTACAAGAGACAGTTTGAGCACACTACAAAATACAACCCACCCCGTAAAGGAACACAGAGGACAGACAGTTTAAAGAAGGAAAGGGATGCACTCTGCATACTGACAGGAGGTTAGTTGGTAAAGTAATCAGTCTTACTGTTCAAGGTTATTTGGGTCCAGCACCAAAGGGGAAAAGGCCCTAACTGCCTCAAGGGGCCTTCGGAGAAGAACCAGGGTGGCATAACCCCAATGTTCCTTGTGCTGAAAAAGGCTTTGGTGCTCAACAGCGTTGAGGTGGTACCAGGGCGTATTGCAGGCCTTGAGACAGAGTTTGTGGTAGGAGAAAGCTGCACATAACAGATGGCAGGCAGTTCAGCAAGCGAGGCTGGACGGACCTTATTGACTGCAGGCTGTCCGGCGCGGCGGCTCGGGCCAAGAAACGTTGTCTCTGTGCTGGTTGGCAGATCTGTAATGCTGATAGAGATGGCTCTGATGTCTCTTGCGACTGCGGTATGACAGCAGTCAGTGGTGCAGCCGGATGCAGTTTGAGGTCTCCACTTCTCAAAAATGTGCTTAAAAGATTGATGCTGGTTGATGCTTGTGTGGCACTTCTCCTAGCTTCTTCGCAGGGCTCATACCATCCTATCATGGCAGACCTCCCGAAGCTCAGGAGAGTGATTGCAGGCAAAGGCCTTGTCCTTTGTCTAGAGACTCTCTGTCACTTCCCATCTAGGAAGCTCGCTGGCAATACCTAGCAGGACACACTGTGTGCTGGATGGGTACCAGTTCTGGAGCTGCTGGACGGGTCCTCTGAGTCCGGTATCTCCCCCTGTTCCCTGGGAGATGTTTAGAGGAGAGACCTTGTTTCCCTCTTGGACCGCCTGGCCTTCCTTCACTGGCAGAGTATGTAAGGTAGACTGTACCTTCAGCCCAGGTGTAAATGGGTCATTCTTCTTACTCCTTTCAAAGTTGTCAGATGGTCTCCTAAGTGAGGAGTTCAGCCCTATTTTAAAGGTAAGTGGGCCCCAGTGATTGTTGCAGGTTAGGCCCACCTTAATGAACAAACCCTGTGTCCCCACAAACAATCTTCTGTTATGCATGAGGTCAGGACCAGAGCACTCTGCAACAGGACAGACAAGGGATGACAACATATACCTAGGTCCCACTCATCTCCCTGTCTGTTGTAGATCAAAGTGTCTCTCTTGTTATCTGAGACCTCTGTGACTCTTGATTAAAGCACAGGTTTCCTTGAAATATGTGGCCAGAGCAAATTTCTTGTCTCTCCTAAATCACACACCTCTACCCCCGAAGGAGGTCTTCCCTGCAGGGACATCTGCGGTAACTGATGGACCCAGACAGGCCTTTCACTGCCTTTCATACAGAGAGGTGGGAACTTGCTTAAAGTTGACACATTGCATACCAAAGGGGTGTTAGACCCTCCTTTCCTATTACTTGTCTGGCAACAAAGCCCCTTCTCTCATTAGTATGCACTGCCACCAGCCAGATCAAACAAAGGGAACACAGGTCCATGGAGCATTTGATATTTAAATTAGGCTGCTCATGGCTTGAGGAAGGTGTACCTTCCCCCTTCTTGGAATGCTTTGATGTAACCGTGGCTGTCACATTCTAGCTGAATATGACAGGGGAAGATGGCACCTGTAGGCTGTGTCTTCCCGGAGTACACGTGACTACGTAACTATGTGCATTGTGCGGGAAGCAAATGAAATGGGTATGGAATGGATGCACGCATTTCTCAGAGACTGATCTCCCATCATTCATTTTCATTATCAAATCAAAAAGCCCCGGCGAGTGCACTTTCCCTGTATGGATGGTCGAATTCCTCACACTGGGGACTACCAGGTAGTTCACTGTACGTTACCTGACTGGGGCTTAGAGACACGGACTGAAGTCTCTGCCACAGAATATATAAACCTCCATAGCCTTGAGGCAATAAACCACATCTTAATGAGAATTCATTCCTCAGATTTACCCTCATGCAGTCAGCCATCCTTGGAAACACACACCCTATGCAAGGAAGAGAGATAGAGACTGCCAGCTGCAAGAATCTCTTTAATCAACTGTTTTACAAGCTGAACAAAGAAACTCTCACTGTTTCTTTGCATCGAATATTTATTTATAGAATGGCAATCATTACATCAGTTCTGTTCTAATATGAACCTTGCAATATGATAGGCCACATTTCTTATAGGTAAAATACATTGGTCCTCATTACAGGCCTGGTGGTAACCCTGCCGGTGCTACCAGTGAGTTGCCGCCCGACCCGTAAAAATGTAACGGTGCCCGACTTCCCATTGCCACCAGCTCATTAGAAGTTTGGCGGCCAGGAAGTCAGGCGCAGGTAAATTTGTAAATCCCCATAGATTCCCAAAGGATTCTATGGGAATGGGGACACGGAATCACCGGTCGTTGTTAACGGTGCCGGTGCTTCCCTGACGGCTTTGCTTACTGTGACCGATGTGCCCAACAGGTTCAGACCTGGCAATCAAACCCATAGTTTGCCGGTCTGGAATTAAGGGGGCCGGAAATAAGTGAGCTTACCGGCACCCTTATTTCTGGACGGCAAACTTGACAAGAGGCCCATTGCCTGTTTTCATTGGACATAAATGCTTTCTGAAACACATGATTATTCCTTGTCACAATGGGCCTCATGATGAGACCGGCGGCAGCCGTGTCCGTAAAACCGGTATATTTTTTTTCCAGCGCCCGCGAATGGGCAATTACCGGGACATTACGGCCCTGCAGGACCCGGTAATTGCCCATTCGCGCCGCTGGAATGAAATTCTCCCCATTCCCACTTGAGCCCCATAGGTCTCAATGGGAATGGGGAGGTCAGATGCACCGGTACCATTCTAAATGGTGCCGGTGCATACGCCATGCTCTGCTCGCGGTTGCCGGTATGCCCACCAGGTCAGATGTGGGGAGAGGGAAGGAACCCGCGAGCAGAACGTGTTGTTTGCCAGTCCGGTAACAATGGTACCAGCAGGCTTACTGGTACCATTGTTACCGGACCAGCAAAGTTATTGTTATGCTCATCTGGTCTCTGCGGAGGTATTGGGGTACGGTTGCAACCCTCACAGGGATGAGGTCTCTCGGGTCCGACTTCGCCCTCTGCGCATATGTGGTGACTATTGGTAATAGGTGATGCTGCTCGGGACTGCTCCTGTGTGGAGAATAGGGGGCATTAGTATGACAGCTTGTGCGCCTGATCCTCTTCCAGACCCCTTCTCCCAAACCGTGGTAACCGTAGGATGCGCTGACCCCGGAAAGCTCACCTGTTGATTAGTTTTGCTGAGCACTACGACCTGCTGTTTCTGACAGGGGCGCTCGCATGGTCTGGACCGAGTTCCTTCACTAGTCCCTTGTACGTGGTTGTCCAGTCCTGCTGCGACTAAGCCACTATACTTCAGGTAAGTGTTCCTGTTTGCCTTTGTATTTCCTCATCTGCTTTTGTTGTATTGTAAAGTTTGTTGTCTTGTTTTGCTGTCCGTTCCACTTTTGATGTTTGCTCTTTTGCTTTCTTCCATTGCAGTTGATGTTGCCGGCCCGGGAGAAGCTGCGGAGTTCGAGGCGACAGCCGGAGGGAATGAGGAACGAAGCTGCAGAGGTACAGTAGCTGGTAAGTTGTTAACTAGGGGGTGTTCGGGGTTCAAATGTGGTGCGGCCCTAGGACGGATGTTGTAACCGTGTCTTTATTCTTCTTCACAGGGTCCGAGTTCGTTAATGTGGAGTGCGGTGCTGCGGCGTCGGGATCAAGATTGCTGGATGACAGGAGAGGAGTCTGCAGATGAAGCGATGAAGCACTGGTTTCCTGGAGGTAGGTATGCAGGAGAATGCCTGGTTTTAAAGGGATGTAAACTGGTCCAAGCGACGGTGAGCGTCACGTTGCACGCAAGTGCACAATAACGTGAAGCACCTGCCTTAAGGATGGAGCAGCTTATATAGCTGAGCTTCTGAAGCCACACCCACCAGGTTCAGCCTGCCTGCCACACCCTGCCACACCTGATGAGTCAGCACATGAAGACCAGGCCTAGCGAGCCACACCGTTGAGTCAGCACATGAAGCTGTTCTCTGGAATAAAGGTTTTCAGCTCCAGGAAAGTTCTTGTAAAATAAAAGCACTCCTGCACTGAAATAAAGTAAAAGCACTCCTGCACTGAAATAAAGTATTCCTGCTCACATCTCTATATGAGCCTGGCGCGTCAGGGCCCCTGTGTTTATAGGTCCCAAATGGACATAAGTGAGTCAAGTGTCCCATTGCCCCCATCACTTGATGGTGTGGTTTTTCTGTGCTGGGCCTGTGGCCATGACACTTATAATGAGGCCCACTGATCTTATAATAATCCTTATTTCAGTGAACACAAGACATATTTTGCAACTTTAAGAACTGGTTTAGAAGCAGTTTACATATGACACATGCTCAGGACATAGATTAGCTATCTGGTTTCTTATTGGCTAATTTCTCTACTAAAACTTTTTCTGACTTTATGCCAGTTTAATTTTTGAGCAGCACCTTTCAAAATAATATATTCTACTATTTGATGCTGCCAAGTTGTGCACCTGGCTTGCCCAGGCTTGGCTTGGGATGCTGGCTACTCTGTCTAAGCCCTCCCAACTCTATATTTATTTGGTGCTTTCAGCACTTTTGAATTTCCCTAAGGCTCAAGGCCTGTAACCATTTATAATGGATTCTGTAGTGTCCATTTTAAAAAGAATCGACATATGTTGCTGTAACATTTCTTATGTCAGGGAACTATTTTCAGCATGTACTTGAGTACTACATTTTTCTAATGTCTTGGTCTATTGAGGGTGACTCATACCCCTCAGCGGTAAACACAGTTTGGCCTGATGTCTGTGTTATTTTGTAATAAATGCATATGCAGCTTTATGTGTCATATGTGAGATGACATCACTTCGGTCATCCTTGGCTCAGACCATGTTTATCCTTACTGTTTCTGTTTAGGGTATGGATAATGCAGTTCTTTGAGTGCATAACTCTTCTCATACTTGCAATATTGGACCAGGCAGCAGGATACGTGCCCTAAATCAAATGTTCACCTGTATATTACTAGCGGGAGGGATGGTGTACTGGTTTTTACACAAAAAAGCCTAATTGATCACATTAGCACCTTACTGATGATTGCAAAATGCTGCTATAGTGCATGTCCTTGTGAGTTATGATATTGGCTGACACATGTTGCATTCATTGGTCTGATGTGAAAGATGTTGTATTTTCAAGTGACACTTCACAAAAACAAAAGGCCCCTGGGAGTAACTCTACCTAATTCAGGAGTTGTGACTCAGATGCATCCCTGGAGACATACATATTTAGATATTAACAGGATCTCTGTGTTAGTATCTAAATGTGTTTTCAAGTGATCCCGGCTTGATTTTTTTCCCCATCCCTATTTTCAATAAAGCGTAAGTAATTGCAACTCTTGACTCTCTTTAGGGTGTTTCACTAGAGGTAAACCTCCCTGCCCATGCAGAGGGTATTACCCAAGCCAAGTGCCTGTGGTGGATGTCAATGTCTTATTGTTTATCTACGTTTCTGAGGGGTTGACTCGCATGATGTTGGGCTGGCAAGTTAATACAACACGGCCCTCTGAATGAGGAGCAGTTGCGATTGCAGGGTACACATATCACTGCTTCTTCCAATGATTACCCTTTTTTTAAATACAGAAAATCAGCATTAAAATAAATATACATTTTTATTCAAATGTATGCTGCACTATTATATTAGTGTCACTTGAAATGGTGATTTGGTTAGCATAACGTAGTAAAGAGCAATGTGATTGTGACATATTGTGAAATCCAATATCACATTTGATGTTGCCAAATACTAACAAGATACATTAAAGGAAGACAGATTTAATACTAATGTGCTCCTTTTCTTCACTACATTTCTTACAATGCTGGTGTCGTAGGTTACACATTGGTCAGCTGGTTTCTGCCGATAATAATGCAGACACTTTAAAATGTGTGCTACTGTTAGGGGCTGCCAATGTTCTATTTCATTCATGGTTTGACTATGTCTAGCAAATTTCTTCATTTAAAAAGTGTACTGCACTTCATTCAGTAAGTGTTTGAATGATTATGTTCTGGCTATGGTCACTTGCAAAGATTTCACACCTTTTCACATAGGTGACTTTGATCTGCTCATGCTGAAAACATGGTAATTGGCTTTCATTATGGTACCATCACTTGATGTCTTTCATTAACCTCTTATGGTCCCCGCTACTACCATTCCACCCCATTTTGGGGCACTGTTGTGGAGCAGAGTGTACAGTTACTCATTGGGCAGTTTAACCTTTGAGCTACTACACCTTCTGTAACTGTTGCCTGTATGTATATTGTCTGTCCCAGTGGTGCCTGAATGTATGATGCCAGCTATGCATAAATGCATCAGCCCAGAGATTATTGCCAAGGTCATGGTGCTTAATGGCCCTTGGTATTCCATTACATACATTAAGTTGTGACTTTTCATTTTTGGAAATTCCCTCATGTGGTCTAGAATGTATTACCACACTAGAGGGATGGTCACTCAAAGAAGAGGATAATCAAGCATAAAGACTAGTTTGTTTGAACAGCTTGATTGTGATATTGTCAGTGGTTGAAGTGGTGTATTTGTCACCTTGTGTTGGAAGAAGAATTGGAAATTTGGATAGCTGGATAATTCAAAATGCACAATATGCTTGCCATTGTGTAAATATATGCACACACAAATGTTTTGATAGAGCAAAATACCTACCGGCATGCCTTCCTGGTGTGATGAATAACATTGACTAGGGGGTCACTGTTACAATGTTGCTATTGAAGTGCATGCCAAACTGTTTCAGCTATGAAACTGTATCAGTCACAATAGATTTGAGTGTTGGTAAAGAATGCCTTTATCAAATACAATTATTTGCACATTTGCAACAACAGATTCGTTGGTATAAAAACGAGCAAATGCGAACTGGACTGACAGGTGTACTGTGCTAAATTCCACTTGTGGTTCATTGAATTTTCTTCTACTGATCTTGAACTTAGTAACAGCACACTTTCCAATGTGTTCACAGCTCCTTCTCGCTCATTCTGCTGGATTTGGAGCGCAAGGTTCTTGATCTCCTTACCTCGACATCTACACTACTCATCCTGTTGCTGTGCCGGGCTGCTACTGCCTCTCCCCCCCTCTGAGGTAGGTGCACTGTAATGATCTACAGCACCTCCAGGGGCTTTAGGAAAAATCTAGCAGCAAATCGAAAAGAAAAGAAAATCGGAAAAAAGCTTTGAAATCATTTTTCGATCAGTAATTACTGCACATTGTCAATGCGTCTCCTGGAGTCTCTCCTGCTCTAACAATCTGCCTTCTGCCTGGGAATCATTCTGGTTACTTTGTGTCTGCTTAACTTTGAAATATCTGCAGCACTTTTAAGATGGCTGCCATGTTTTCTTCGTGTACATGGCAGTGTGCTATTGCTGCCTTCTTCTCCCCTGCTCTGTGATTGGTTGTTGTGTGCCGCTTCACAACCAATTGGGGGACAGGCAGGCGTTAGCCAGCCCCTGCACCAAAGGCCCACTCCTAAGGACCCTGTATGCTAACATAACACTATCTGGGGTCTTTCCTGATCTCTGGCACCGGATCTTTCAACAATGAAGCCACCAAACTCTATGTAGAACTCCAAACAGCTTTGACTTTCACACCGCCTTAAACATGGGTGAGTTCCATCCTTTCTGGACTCACTCCTACCACCTTCGGACGTTAACACCCCTTTCTACTTGTTTCTCCCATGTTCACTCACTGAATTGCATTGTTTTTTTACCCTTTGCTTGCATCTGAACTAACTGTGATGAATAATCCAGCATCTGAAGCCAATTGTAAGGTCAAATCTTGCTGTTTTTGCTTTTGGTTTAAGAGAAAAATCTTGCTGTTTCTGCTCTTGGGTTAAAAGTCATATCTTGCTGTTTTTGCCTTTGGTTTAAAATTCAGATCTTGCTGTTTTTGATTTTGGTTTAAAAGTCAAATCTTGTTGTTTTTTCTAACTTGTTCTGCACTTTGATTGTAACTGTTGCTTTTCTGTGACTTGCCAGACCACTGACTTCACTGCTCACTTTGTTCCACTCCTACCTGCTCCCCCTGCTTCTCCCTCCTTTCCTCGCTACCACTCCCATGGTGTTTTCAGTTTCTCCTATCTTTTCAAACTGCTTCTTCATTGACTATCCTTTCCTTTCTCACTAAGTCCGGAAGAAGTTCAAAAAGGATATCCTGGCCTCCAACCTAGGTCTGCCCATCGCTGATACTTATTCCAGCGCTTCTTCCAGACAGACCCTCACTGACATCCTTCCTTGTCATTCCTTTGCCATATCCATGGACTTTTCATATAATATCTGTGCTCTGTCCTGTCTCCTCCTCTCCCATTAATAGTGGCACCTGCTGGGAAGTGCTCATGGCTTCCTTCGATTCCTCTAAAGTCATCATTAATGTCTACCTTAATAGCACAGTCATGGTCCAAGGCCTTCAGGCCAATCTCCTCCTCTTTGACAGGTGCTTCCCTTGCCTCATCCATTTTCTTTCATCTCCTGCTGTCCACTCCTCTCCCACCTTTGCTACCTTGCCCTCTCTTTCCTTCTCCTCTGTCCTGCCTTGGGCACATCCTCCTCAGCAGGGCGTACCTCTGATTTGCACCCCTTCCTGGAAGGTCTTTAAGGCTGGCAACCTTCTTCATCTTGCCACTCTCAACTCTCACTCTGCTGTCAAACACCCCTCTGATATCTGCCACCTCCTGGAAGAACTTGACCTCGATGTCCTTGGTCTTACCGAGACATGGTTCATGGCCAACTCTGTCACGAGCATTGACATTCTCCTCCCTGATGGCTACAAGATCCTCTATGCACCTAGATCCTCTTGGTACAGAAGGGTTGTAGCCCTGATGTTTCCTGTGTGGAGTATTGCCTCTATCATTCCCAATAAGACTTACTCCTCTTTTGAATGCCTGGTCTGCAGGCTCTCTCTCTCCTAGCGTTTCTCTTATTGTGTTTACTATCTACCAACCTCCCGGTCAAATCACCTAATTTCTCTCTGAGTGGGCGGAGCTCTCCTCCTCCCTCCTGGCCTCAACCACTCAACTCCTCCTCGGTGACCTCACTATCCATCTAGACTCTCCTTGTTCATCCTCTTTACTGTTCCGTGACCTCTGAAACTCCATCTCCCTTTCTATTCTACCCTCTGGCCCGACTCACACTGCAGGGCACACCCTTGATGTCTTGATCTCCTCTGACCTCCCCCTCTCCATCCCTCTGACCACTCCTCTCTCCTGGAGCAATCACTCCCTCCTCTCCTCTCATCTCTCCCTCTCGTCACCCCAGGCCAAGCCTACCCCAACACTGCCACCTACATTCTCGGACATTCGGCCATTGAAGCATGTGTCATTGGAGGCTTTCGCCACCCCCGCTTCCTCCCCCCTCCACCTCTGGCTGACTCACACCTTGACACAGCCCTATCTCTGCTCTGCTCTTCTATGCCTGAAACTCTTGTTGTTCTTGCCCCTGTCATGAGGATCCGCTTGAAGTCCAAAACCAAATGCAATTCTTGGTATGATTCTGACCCAGCTACACTTAAACGTACGTGTAGGGTGGCTGAGAGGAAATGGAGGGCTTCTTGTTCATCCTCTGACAAACTGGTCAGTCGCCTGCTCCAAAGGCAATACCAACTCTCTGTATGCACCAAGAGAGCCCACATCCAAGCCTGAGTCTCTGCAGAATCCAACAACTCGGCCGAACTCTTCTGCAAGGAGCTGGCCAACCCTGCTGTAGTCTCTACCCCTTCTGTCGCCTCACAGGCTCTCTGAAATGACCTTGCCTCTCACTTCATCTCAAAAGCCCAGGACATACTGTCCATCCCCCCTCTCCTTTCCCTTCTCCTTCTGTGAATGCTGACCCAACCATCAACAAACACATGGATACTTTTTCCCCAGCCTTTGCTGATTTCTGCAACCACTCCTTTGCCTCAGGAGTCTTCCCCTCCCCTCTGAAGCACTCTCTTGTGCATCCTCTTCTCAGGAAACCCACAGCTGATCCCTCTTGTTTGGTTCACTATCGCCCAATATCCATTACTCCTTTTCTGGGCAAAATCCTGGAAAATCTGCCCATCTCTCAGCTTAACCTTCATTCTGATTCTGTTGGATGTCCCCACGACCATCAGTATGGCTTTAGAGCTGCGAGAGCACGGACACTGCTCTCCTGAACATCTGTGAAGATCTGCTCTCCAACCTTGACTCTAACATTCCCTCGGCCCTCATCCTACTGGATCTCTCTTCTGCCTTTGACATGGTCAACCATACCATCCTGTTCAACCATCTCTTTGACAAAATGGGTATCACTGATCAGGCTATGGCCTGGCTGACCTCTTTCCACTCTGATCGAACCTCCCAGGTCCAACTTAACTCCTTCCTTTCATCTATCTCCCTTTCTACCTGTGGTGTTCACCCGGGGTCTAACCTCTCGCCCTGGCTTTTCACTGGCAATGCTCTCCCACTGCATTGCCATTTGCTGCTCTAATTTCCAGTGCTGTGCTGATGAGCTAACTGCCATTCAGGGTTGATGTGCCGCCAACGATCTCTGCCTGAATACCAGCAATGCAGAGAACCTCCTCATCGGCACACCTTCAACCTATTTTCCCTTCACTCTCTGCCCAGCCTCCCTTGGCCCACCTGCTACCCCCACCTGCGAGGCCAAGAACCTACTCAAGCTCTTTGCTCCTCTACCTCTAACTCCCTCAGGGTCTGTTGGGTGGGGGATTCTTCGCAGGACAAATGTTTGCTTTTGCAATTATACAGAAGAAATGTCTGTGAATGGACATCTGTCTGGGTCCCTCTATCTTTTTCTCTCTACTCCCAGGGTCGAGTGCCACCAATTCTCTGAGTGTATGGATCAATCCCCTCCATCTGTAATATAAAACTGAATGAGTTTCCGTTTGAAAAATTAGTTTGTCTCTATCGTTAGTACTTCCTCCTCAAACCCAACCCTTAAAAAGCTAAGTGCATTTCTTTCAAACATTCCTGCCTCCTAAACAATCTACAATACATAACTCTTTATTTCTAAGAAACAAGATAGCTGCTCCCCTCATTCTTTTTGCATATCTGTAACTTCTATTTATATACATGCTGGCTGATATCGGGACCTGGCTTGTGATCTGAATTTATACAATAAATACATCCACCTGTCTGATATTGCCCTTATTTTCTTATTGGTTTTCTTTATTTTCTCCAAACTTTATATCTTTTAAAAGGATACATTGTTTCCTAAAGTCAACATTCTCAGACCGAAGAGTTTCTTTATCATAAAAATAATAAATGATAAATAGATGACTACTTCAACACTTTTCAAAAAGAACATATCTTCTTTTATCGCCTCCTTCCTTCTTCTTAGTGCGTCCGTAGCTGAAGAAGACAATGCTGGTCGGGGTTCTTGCTTTCTGTAGAAAAACAAAATAGAGACAAAGTCATGTTTTAAGTCTGGCAAGGTGGTCAGGTTTATCCCCAGCATAGATCCTTTATCCTTGCTGTTAATCAAAACTATGTACTGTAGACATTTCTTGACATTCTCAGCCCATTTAACTATAGGCTTGCTTTTTCTGGATCGTTGGTGCACATAAAAATGATTAATTATAGTAGCACTCAGGCCAGTATTTCTCTTTTTCCTGCTTAGCTGAATATTCTTCTCTGTGTCTTTGAAGTCTTCCTTCAGGTCACATTGGACCGCGGTCTTCTTTCCTTCACCGTGCTTTGATTCTGTTAAACATAATTGACACATTTCGCTGCTTGCTGCTCACTGCTTGTCGCCTGTCACTTCACCTACAGTAATCTTACCTGCCCTTGTTATTTGGAACCCAGCACTGTTCCTATTAAATTATAAAAAATGTGACATATAAGAAATGTGTTGTCTATTCTAAACATTCCCTTCACTTCTGCCAAATCTACCCTTTTAGCATCTTGCTATTCATCAGATATAAAAAAAAGGTTACGCCACCTTTTATCTGAAGTCTTCTACGTCCTTGTCGCTAGAGATGACCATACTTGCATATTCATGCTATTCTATGCTCACACCTGTTTGCACCAATCTTGGGAAAATGCTATATATTTTAAAAGACAGCATCCCAAACTGCCTATGGGTCCTCTTACTCTTACTAATGATCAGCAGTGTGTTCACACATTTACAGTGTGAGCCAATACCTACTTCTTCTGACTCCCTATTTCCCTAATACTCACCTCTGTCAAAATATAATGTTTCTTCTCAGTATATTGTATACTCTGCTAAGGCCATTGTGATGCTGGAAATGCACCGGAGGGACAGGGCCTCCGTATCCTTGTCCTTTACTGCTTTTTATCGTGTTTTCTATCGTGTTTTCTGCGCAGGGGTTCATGTGGGACTCCTGGCTGTGCAGCCCTCTATTTTGGTTTGGTGTACAGACCCATGGGATACCCTTATGGCACCCATGGGTGGGGGTACAACCCGGTACCCCAGTGTATGCTTTCTGGCAACTTAGTGTGACCCACAGAGCAGGGTACGGGCTGGTGGCAGCTCTGTGCTGAATTGACTGGTGTCCTGAATGTCCATTTTGGGATGCCCAGGCCCTGTCATTGGAATCAGTAGATTCCTGATGAAGAGAAAATGGCCCCCATGGCCTCTTGCCTTCCTTCGCCTGTTACCTTGATCTTCCCGAAGACCCGGGAAGCCCTGACTCTGTCCCTTCCCCATGACTGGCTGTTGGGTGGAAGTTCCATATATGGTAGTGTGGGGAAGTGCTGACCAGACTGGCTGGAGCCTTCCCAATGACCGTATGTTGTGGGTACGCCTGTGGGTGGGACCTGGGTGAATGGAGTGTGTGGTGAATACGAATTCTGTATTGTGGGTGTCTAATATCTGGTGTTTGACACAATGACTCAGACGGCCCTGCCCGAAACTGTTATGAATGCAATGTGGAGTGTTGAATGGCTGGGCACTTGTCCCAATACACATAACTTGTTGTGAGTGTCTGGAGAGAAGTGAATGGCCTGAATGAACTGTGTGCCTGATTGGCTGCCTGCCTGCATGAATGCCCTTCGCCATGATTGGAAGCTTGAGTATGACCCAGCGGAATAAATGGGAGATCAACATTATATCTAGGGACCTCTCAGTGCTAGGACTCGTATTCAGAAGCTGAAGAGTAACTGGAGTGAAACTGAAGATTAACCTTGAAGCCTTGCTGGATGAGAAGAATTGCTGTTGCTCTCCTTCACAATCTGAAAGCTGCTGTGTCTCCAAGGACTGATCCAGAAAGGACCTGGTAAGGTGTCCTCTTCCCGAGCTACGAGGGATCATCATGCACCAGCTGATCTTTGCCAAAGCTCCCTAGTAGACAGACCTTCGACAGGCTGCCGATCCAAGATGGGGACTGCTGCGGAATCCCAAGGAGAAGCGCCCGGACTGTTGTCTGCCAATGTCGACGACTGCCATCACCGATTGGAGCCGCCATGCTCCCGTTTGCCTAAGAAATTTCAAATCAAGGACGCTCTTGTCCGCATCGTCGCTGCTGTATCCTGCTGGAGAAGGCCTGACCGTCGATGTGCTGAGGAGCATCCGCTGGTGGGTTTCCCGCCACCCAAAGACCACAGAGATGCCGACGACTCAACGCCCTTGCTGGGCCACAGTTCTTCAAACTCTTTGCGGTCCAGAACTATCGACACCGAGGTGCCCCGGATACCTCTTCCTTGCAGGACATTAATGCTTCCCTGTCAATGAGCACCGCTAGGAATGAAGCTGCCACTTCACCGCCGTAGCTCATCCTGTTCTCTGTCGGACGTTTGACGACCCGTGACTGCCTTAAAGGGAGGGCACTCAAGAAGGGCAGTCGTTTCCCCACTGAGGAACGCTACAACGCCAGGTACTTTGGGGTTGCAGAACTATTGGAAAGTCTAGTGTGAACAATATATGGATAGGGCTTGTATCTTTATTCTACACGTTACCCAGGCGGGGAGATCTCCACACAGAGCTGCATTTAACGGTAGTGACCAGTATTCTGCCCATTGTTCAACCATCTTGCTTTCCTTCCTCTCTCTATGGCTGGTTTCCTCTTTATTGATCTGTGTGACATTTTGACAGTATATTTGATGCACTTTAATGAGATCTGATAATATTTGTGGTACCACTGTAGAACTGTATATATTTACTATTGTTGATTTTTTGAGCACTAAGTGCTTTATCGTGATATTGTATATAACTTGAAATATTAATTATATAAATACTGTGTGCTAACCAATAAAGTGTACAGACATTCCTCTGTGGGCGCTCGGGGACTACACTGTACTTAAGAATCACCTTCCTGAGAATTTAGGCCTTGATTGCTCGTCCATTGCTATCAAAATAGAGAATCGTGGCTGAGGTCCTCTGTGCCTCTCCTCTACCATATGGAGAGTGGAAGTACAGACCCCCCCTCCGGTCCTTTACACTGGTGGCAGCGGTGGGATGCTTATGGTTTTAAGAATCAGTGTATAACCGTGCCACTTATGAAGGATATCAGCACTTTGTTAAATTATGTTTAGTGGTGTACAAGATAACTGCATTACAAGCAATGGAAACTATTGCAAATGGTAAATTGACTCGGATGAGCTTAGAGGCTCTCCAGAGTGCTTGTGAAGCTAGGGAGTTAAATTTTGTGGATAAGTCTAGTGCTGAGCTGATAACTGCCCTGGTGGACTACCAGACTGATTGTGAAAATCTTGAAGGGGGAATGCAACCAATGAGGACTCTACCCCGAGGGTTGTCGCCGAATCTGTTTCTGGGAATGCCACCATTCCTGCTGCCTCTGTTCCAAACCCCAGCAATTCCTTGGAACATGAGTTATTAAGGATGAAATTGGCCTTTGAATATCGCAAGTTGGAAATAAATGCAGAGCTTAAGAAAGAGGAGTTGGCACAGCAAGTGGAACTCAAAAATAGGGATCTTGAACTCAAAGACAAGGACAATGAATGTCAGCGAATCCAGTTAGAGAAAGCTTGAGTGGAGACTTCAGCTAAACCAGTTGAGAGTATCAGGTCCCCAGCAACCAAATTTATGAAAGATTTGGTTGGTGTGTATGCGGAGGGTTCTGATATCCTCCAATGTATTGAAGCGTTTGAAATGGCTTGTTTGATTCATGATGTTGATAAGAGAGATTGGGCTAAGTGTTTGTTAAGCAGAGTGCCTCAAACTGTATATGACTGTATTCTGAAACTGAGTGTGGAAGAAAGGGGTCAGTATGAGTGCATGAACTCTGCTTTAATTGCCAAGTTTGGCAAGACACCAACCCAATACCTTAAATGGTTCAGGGATTTTAAGAAAAGAGAGAATTTGTCTTGGGTTGACTGGGTGAGTGCTGCGCACATGAACATGATGGGGTGGATTGATGGTTACAAAGTGAAAACATTTGTTGAATTGTCTCACCTTTTGTTTTTTGAGCATTTTTCTGAAGCCTGTTCACCAGAGCTGTGTCAGTATGTTGTTGACCAGAACATTTTGGATCCCTTTAAGCTGGCTAGGTTGGCTGACAAGTGGGTCTCCCATCGAGTGTCCCCTAAGGACTCCAGTGGAAAGGACAAGAACAAAGAAAAGGGGGCCTCTCAGAAAGAATTAACCTTGAAGCACTGCTGGACGAGAAGAATTGCTGTTGCTCTCCTTCACAATCTGAAAGCTGCTGTGTCTCCAAGGACTGACCCAGAGAGGACCTGGTAAGGCACCCTATTCCCGAGCTACGAGGGACCATCGTGCACCAGCTGATATTTGCCAAAGCTCCATGGTAGACAGACCTTCGACAGGCTGCTGACCCAAGATGGGGATTGCTGCGGAATGGCAAGGAGAAGCGCCCGGACTGTTGTCCGCCACTGTCGATGACCGCCGGAATCCAAGGACGCTCTCGTCCACATCGTCGCTGCTGTATCCTGCTGGAGAAGGCCTGACAGTTAACGCGCCGAGGAGCATCCACCGGTGAGTTTCCTGCCGCCCAAAAACCACAGAGGTACCAACGGCTCGACGCCCTTGCTGTGCCACATTTCTTCAAACTCTTTGCGGTCCAGAACTATTGACACCAAGGTGCCCCGCAGGCCTCTTCCTTGCACGACGTTCACGCTTCCCTGTCAATGAGCACCACTAGGAACAAAGCAGCCACTTCACTGTCATAGCTCATCCTGTTCTCCGTCGGACGTTCGACGACCTGTAACTCCTGACTTAAAGGGAGGGCACTCAAGAAGGGCTGTCGATTCCCCGCTGAGGAACGCTACAACGCCAGGTACTTTGGGGTTGCAGAATTATTGGGAAGTCTAGTGTGAACAAAATATGGACTGGGCTTGTATCTTTATTCTACAGGTTGCCCAGGTGAGGGGATCTGCCCATTGTTCAACCATCTTGCTTTCCTTCCTCTCTCTACTGCTGGTTTCCTTTTTATTGATCTGTGTGACATTTTGACAGTATAGTTGATGCACTTTAAAGAGATCTGATAATATTTGTGGTACCACTGTAGAACTGTATAATTTACCATTGTTTATTTTCTGAGCACAAAGTGCGTTATCGTGATATTGTATATAACTTGGAATATTAATTATATAAATACTGTGTTTTAACCGATACAGTGTGCAGTCATTCCATTGTGGGTGCTTGGGACTACACTGTACTTAAGAATCAGCCCGCATCACCTTCCTGAGAACTAGGCCTTGATTGCTCGTCCATTGCTACCACAATAGAGAATCTTGGCTGGGGTCCTCTGTGCCTCTCCTCTACCATATAGAGAGCAGAAGTACAGACCTCCCCTCAGGTCCTTTATAGACACTCCACCTGTGCTAAAGAAAAGACAGTAGGTTTAATCTGTAAAATATAAACCACCATCATCATATACATTCAAATTAATGTTTCTGTTACTTACTCCCATATGTTCTTTGAATCAGTTCTGAAAAGAAAATATCTTATATAATCAACTCAATCTAGGCCAACCATACCACTTTGGCTCTTCATTAATCACAGTTGCCCTCATTACGACCCTGGCGGAGGACCATGGTGCAATTTGCACCATGGTCCATGGCGCAAAGCTGCCAACTCCGCCATGGGGGTTGGCGGATTTACCGCCCCATTCCGACCTTGGCGGGGCGGTAAGTCCCCAATCCCCATTTACCCTTCCCCATTCCCATTTTTGCCCCATAGGGCATAATGGCAGTGGGGAAGGCGTTAATTACGCCACCGTAAATTACGGTGGCGTAATTAACAACAGGTCTCGTAGCGCCATGGATTTTTCCGCCCGGAAAAACCAGGCGAAAAAAGCACCATGGCGCTACGGGAACTCGTAGTAAGGCGGAAAGGTACGCCATGCATTACACTGGCGTAAACCCCTTTCCGCCAGGGTCGTAATGAGGGCCAGTGTCTTTTTTATTGAAATACACTACACTATTCAATTATAGCCAGCAGCCTCAATTGTGCTCTTTATTTTACAAATATAAATATTTTATTCATTTATGCTTCTTGCTGCTTTAATATCCATTCATTCATTCATTCATTCATTAATTCATTCATTCATTCATTCTATTTATTTATTTATTTCACTGAATTTACATTAATATTTTGATTTGAGCTTCTTACTACAATGTTGTTTAAGGTGAACTGTTTATTTTCATCTTTCACTAATTAGTCTAATCATAAAACAAATGTTCATGTGTCATATTTATAATTCCTTGCATGACAGTGCATTTATTTTGTTTGCCTATCCATTTCGCTAGACCCATGTCATAAGGGCCTACTGTCCACAGGAGAATTGGCACTCTCTCCAAGCCTTCCTGAAATTATGCTGAATGCTGCTACATTATTGCCACATGATATAAGATATTTCCTTTTCCTTTACAGTGTGTGATGCATCAGTGACGTCAGTCAGAGTAGACCCTTCCTTGAGAACCATCACTGTCCTCCATGGTTCGCTCTTATTGTCCCTTCCTTTGAGCACATTCATTTTCTGTTGCACTATGTCTGCTTTTAATTTCATGGGGGTTATCTGTCCCCCCTCTTTATCCATAATTATCCATAGTTTAAACAAAAATTCATCAAATATTCCCACCACTTTCTTCATTAGGCCCAATAACCATGTTTAGAACAATGCTCACCTCATAATACAAAAAAAAAAAACCTTTACACACCTTGGAGAGCTACTTGCCCTTTGCATGCCAATATAAATTCATCCGCACTCAAATGTTGCATTCCAAAATTGGAACACACTATCCCTTGATCAAAATAAATAAAATCATCATGTTTAAGTTTTGTCATCCAATACCTTCTCAAAAATATTTAACTAGTGTCTGTGACAAATATAACAAAATAAACAAAAAACAGTTATAACACACTCTCTCATAAAGACTGATGATTCATCAACAAAAAAACCCACAACTCCAATCCAACGAACCCTCAATCTTCTGATAATTCCCACCATGTAACACCTGTTCTCCTTTGTTCAAAGACATGCAATCCCAGCATCTACTAATAGAGCAAAAATGTCCTACTGCCACATTAACCCTTGGTACCTCTTGGAGGCTAGCATCATTTAATAATTCTGAACACATCAAGTTGTCCTGTGAGCTGTCCAATTGTGGGTGCAGGCATACCCCTGTTCCTGTGAAAAAATGTCCTCCTACCATAATGGTACCTCCTATCCTGGATACCAATATCTGCCCTATGAGCTATGCTCCTAGCCGCAGGATAGCTCACCAGCAAAGTGCTCGCCTTGGAAGCAAGACGACAAAGAGCAACACAGGTTCGATCCCAGGTCCGCACTTAAAAACCTCTGGGTATTAAGCGCGTTATAAATAACATATCATATCATATTGCTAAATCTGCATAAGGGCTCACTACAATTCCCCTATAGTGAATCTGTCTTTACACTTGATCTAGTTGCTGTACCTGTTGCACTCTCAGTGCCCATGTCTGATACACTGTCTAATCATGGAGAAACCCTTCCCTAACTCATGAGCTATATACTGGGGGATAAACTGTCCCCTCTCTTGAGAATTTGTCATCTTTCATACCACATGCCCAACATACAAGAGTCGCTTTTCTAATTTGCCCTCCTTGCATATTCTGAAAACTGTCTTGATTATTTTGAAAACCACCCCTTCTTCTAAAACTCCATCCTCAGCCTCTCTGCAGGGACCCACTTCCTCTGTGATATGTCTGTCGCTAATTATTCACCTATGATGCACCTATAGGTTACTGCATTCTCAACTCTCCTCCACTCGTCAGTATTGCCCCTCCCATGGCATGTTTTGACACTTTTCTTTTGAACTATCTTGGCTTCCTCAAGTTTTTCTTATGATTTCCCTCTTGCAGCAGCCTGCAAAAATGCATGATAGTCAACTGTATATTTTCCCATGACCTTGCTTCCACTCCCACAGGCTTTCCCAAGCAGATCTGTACTTATTCAAACAGCCCCTGACATAAACCGTGCCGAAATATTATTACTGTCTTCACCCTGGCTTTTGTACTGCAAACATTTCACTGCTCCTAAACACAAGCATGCAAATTTTCATCTGTTTATTTGCATTTTTTCAAAAAGACCAGCTATCCTTATAATATATTTACAATATATTATAAGGTTCCCATCTAGTACTCTAAATGTAAAACAAAAGCATCATGTGTGTGTTTTTATTGCAATATTGAATTCCTTCTTCTAACTACCAATGTGTGATCTTAAATGCAATGTCTTATAGTTCAATGATTGCCTGTATAGCCATAAGATCAGGCATACTTGTATGTTTGCATGCATGTGTGTGTGCATGTATGCATGTGTGCTTTTGGTCTCAGTGTGCTTTGCAAGGACTTTCCCTCATTGCCCATTGTGTTTATTTGCCCGGTGTCGAGGGCACGGCAGGCCTCTGCAGGGCTCCTGCCGGTATCAGGGATGCTGCTCACGGAGGGGCCAATGCCGGTGCCGGTAACATCTCCCTAAAGGGTTGTAATTTTCCGGTCCGGTATTCAATGCCGGTATTCTCTTACCGGCTTCGTTATTACCGGACCGCCATGCTTGTAATGAGGCCCCATATCTTCACTGTATCTGTGACCTGTGGTTGTGCAGAATCAACCCCATCCATTAAAGATACTTCTAGCAACAGCCACAGTCTTCAAACACCTGCAGCTTTGGAACACTCTATTTGAAGAGTTATTAGAAATGCCAATGAGGTCCAGAGAGGCGGCTTTATTTTTTGTGGCATTGACCTTTTAGAGATGTCATTTTTGTTATTTTATATTTTCATCTCCAGTTGGACATTTGAATATGTCTAACATTGTGCAAGAAAACACTAAGACATGGACCTTCTAATGTTCCCCCAGAAAGTTTGGGAACATCAATTGCGATAAAAGAATTTGCGCAAATCTCTTGTAATGTGGTGGATGATGTATATTGGAAATTGCATGAGATGGTCTCGATCATACTGGGCTGTTGCCTTTTTTGGCATATATTTGGTGTTATATCTTCACTGTAGCTGTGAGCAACGCTGCAGAATCAACCTCCATCCACTAAAGGTGCTTCTAGCAACAGCCAAACTCTTCAAACCCCTGTAACATTGGAACACTCTATTTGAAGAGTTATTAGAAATGCGAATGAGGTCCAGGGAGGCGGCTTCATTTTTTGTGGCATTGACCTTTTAGAGTTGTCATTTTTGTTATTTTATATTTTCATCTGCAGTTGGACATTTGAATTTGTCTACCATTGTGCAAGAAAACACTAAGGGCCTCATTACACTTTATCCGGTAAAATCCGGCCATTACCGGCATGGCGCTATTAATGTGTCCGGCTTGCCATGATGCCGCTAATTGCGTGGCATTACGAGTACGCGGACACGAGCACAGCGCCATGCCGGTAATGACCCTAACGCCATGCCTCAAAAGACCCCAAAAAGCCCCTTACTGGCATCGACGAAAGCGCTGATAGCACTTCCGACCTCCCGCTACATGCAAATAGTGGTCACCGCTAATAGCGGTGACCGCTATTAGCGATCACCGCTATTAGCGGTGACCGTAATATTGCAGAACAGGAAATAGCGTCATCACACAGAAACGCGAAAGAGCACAGCGGCCATCTTTAAAAACACAATCCATTGCCAACCTCAGCACCCAGGACCTGTTTCCACACGACTCCAACACCAAATCATCCCGGATACCCAGACGATGCCAAAGGCCATCAAGAAAGGCGCGGATCGGCAGCGCAAAGAAAATTTCACCAGCGAGGAGCTGATCATGTTAACCGAGACCCTTGCCACAAATGGCAATGTTGTATTCGCCAATGACATGCGGCGTGAGACCCTCGTAAAGAAAAAGGCCATCTGGGCAGAGGTGGCCCACAAAGTCAGTGCGGTGGGCACCACCACCCGCACTGTCAAGGACTGCAGAAAGCAGTGGGACGATCTACGGCTCTGGGTCCGCAGCATACTGGCTGCAAATCGCAACCTGGCTATCGCCACAGGAGATGGCGCTGATTCACCAATCAAACTCCGGGAGTGGGAGGAGACCTGCGCCAGCACAATTGGCGTGGAATCCATCGAGGGAATCGGAGACATAGAGCGTGGTGTGCCCACTTCATCAGATGGAGGTGAGTGTACATATTAAACAATGCACTGTGAAGGGTGAGGGGCCCCCCAAATCTGAGTCCAGAATTAGCCCATGGATCCAGCCACAAACATACATGCACACAACCCTGCCAATATGAGTGTCACACCCCAACACACACACATGCACGCATCACCACATACACGTGCAACACAGACCCATTCATGCATGACCCACCCGACATCCCCATTACCGGATTCCCAACTAAAGAGGTCCCAATGCATAGAGCGGCATGACGTAATTATTCTGCATAAGGCACGTAGAACCATCACCGATGATATTCCCTATTTTTGTCCCCCACAGGATCACAGACAGACAGCGATGAACAGGGCACTGTGACACAGGCACCCCCGCCCAAGAAAAAGGCCAGGACACAGGAGACAGGGGACACTGCCACCACCTCAAGGGGCACAGGGAGGAGTGAGCACTAGCAGAGGGGTAAAGGCAGCAAGAGCGCCAGTTCAACACGGCCTGAAGCCACGGCTGCTACCATTGCTGCACCCACGGCAGTGTTCCCCCTGTCATTGGAAACAAGCACAGAGGGCCCGCTCTCTTATGCCACCAGTTCTACTGGTGAGGCAGCAGCCACCGCGCCGCTGTCGCTCGTGGAGGAGACCATTGACCTTGAAATGCAAAGACAGAACCCCAGCCCCCCGCAATCCATTGAGCCAAGCCCACAGCCACCATCGTAATCAAGTAGCCATGGACAATCTGGAAACAAGACTGTGGAAGGGCGCTGGAGCCCCCAGGTGTCCTCACCTGATAGCCGAGGCATGGACCAGGGCGCAGCAGCCACCCCAAGAGCTGGACGCAGTCGCCATGACCTGTCAACCATCAGCCAGAGGCAGATGGAAATTATAGTGCTGGTTGGCCAGCATGTGGAAGAGGCAGCCCGTCTGAGGGAGGAGGTTAGGACGAATGCAATCCAGACAAGAGAGGGCATGGAGGCCTGCACAAACAGGCTGTGCGAGGAGATCTGGTCCTCAGCCGCATAGCGGATGCTATGGAGCGACAATATCCCCTACCACAGGATCAACTGGGCACCTCCTCCTCTGCGAGTTCACGTCAGACAAGCCCCCGCCACCGCTCCTTGAGCACCATGAGGCGCACGCCATCCCAACCTCCCAATGGCGGTGGAGCCCATGAGAAGTAGGGCCAGCAAGAAATAGCTGGCACATGTGCAGCAAGACACCTACGCACTACAAGCCACACATGGGGGTGTTGTGGGGGCAGGGGGGAAAGGGTGTTTTTTGGAGTGTTGTGGGGGAAGGGGTGAAAGGGTGTTTTTGGGAGTGTTGTGGGGGAGGGGGGAAAGGGTGTTTTGGGGAGTGTTGTGGGGGAGGGAGGAAAGGGTGTTTTTGGGAGTGTTGTGGGGAGGGGGAAAGGGGGTTTTTGGGAGTGTTGTTGGGGGAGGGGGAAAGGGTGTTTGCACAGTTGGGGCCATGCACTTTTTATTCACAAACTTTATTGGGGACAGGGCCCATTGTGCACCTCACCACATACAGCAGGGCAACAATACTCATCTCCATCCAAAAGAGTTGACCCTTGTCTTTCAGAATATTTGATATATCAGATGCTGATGCACATCGTGTCCCTCCTGGACATCGGCTCTTGCATGTCCTGCCGGCCCATTTCCCCCATCCTCATCCCCATCAACATCATCTTCATCAGGTGGTTGCATGTCAATGTCAGGGGGCATAGGCACATTCTGTCTGATACACATATTGTGCTGCATGACACATGCCATGGTTATCTTTGGCACTTTGTCATGGCATTACAGGTGAGCCTCACCTGGCCAGCTTAGGCACCAGAGCTGTGTCTTCAGAAGGCCAAATGCCTTGCTCAATCACGACGCGGGTACGGTTCTGTGCAAGGTTCTATTCTTCTTCATGCCTGTTCTGTGGGTTCCGTATAGGGGTAAGGAGCCAACTCTTCAGGGGATAGCCAGCATTACCTGCATGGCTGGAACAATGAGGCCTTGTTACTGGTCACCTCAATTGCAACCTGGACATTTCACACTGCAATGTGAGAAGGTAAGCTAGTCCCTGCAAGTGGACGTGCACCATGCATGCCTCCGGCAGTATTTCCCATGTCCTGGGTGTGGATAGTTCCTAGGTGTTCCTGGGCCCAGACAACCTTTGTACGACACTGCTAGTGTACTGCCATTACTATTCCAATGTCCCCACGCTGTGAAGTGGCACATCAGTAGTGGTGTACGTGTGTGGTTCTGTACAATGGCTACAGGTGATCCATTTGCATGCACTCAAGGGCGCATATCTGTTGTGATGTTGTTCAAGGCATATTTACATTATGCATATTGGCTGCATGTAGCAGCTTTGTGTCATGTAGGGTATGGTATGATGTGCAATGTGCAGTTGGATAGATGTGTCATGTATTGCGTTATGGATTGATGTCTTTGTTGTACAGTTTACTACTTGCATGTGGCTTCATGTCCTCTCCATTGTGGGCTGCGTTGGTGGACATTGGCGTACATCTGTATGTCCCTTTATTGTACGGACGACAGTCCACAACCAGTTGGAGTATGCATCTCTCCCCCCCAAACACACCCCACATCACACTGCCATGTGCCTGCCCTGCTACTCACCAAGTAGCCACAAACTTTGTCCAGCATGGCGCTCTGTGTTGTTTGGTATCATTGAGTTCCGCAGGACCATTGATTCATGTGTTGATCAGGGGTATCGGTCACGACAATGTGTTATTCTCTTATTTGAGTCACATACCATTTGGACATTGATGGAGTGGTAATGCTTTCTGTTTCGGTAGACAGCCTCATTGTGATGTAGGGGCACCATTTTCACATGGGTACAGTCGATTGCCCCGATGCTACTTGGGATGCATGCCAGTGAATAGATGCCAACTTTGTCGTTGGAGATCACCTGGGCTGTCCGTGGCAGGGATATGTGTTCACTTGTGTGCTTCAGGGGGGCATCGAGCACCTTGGTCAGCGTGCGTGTGAATACTGGTTGTGAAATGCCATGCATCTGCCCTACCGTATGCTGGTAGGTGCCTGTGGCCAGGTAGTGGAGTACAGTTACCACCTTCAGTAGAGGGGGGATGGCAGTATGGATGTCTATGTGGCTCACTATGTCGTTGTGATTCATGTCCACCATGGTGGTGATGGTATCCCGGTCCAGGCGGCACAGGGTGTGTATCTGCTCAGGGGTTAGGTTGAATGGAGTGATTAGAATCCTGGGGATTGCTGGCTGCCTCTGTGGTATGACTGGGTGCACTGGTGTGGCTTGCTGGGCCAGTATCGCCATACTCCTCCCTCTGTGTCTCCTCTGTGCTGCCTGTTGTTGTTGGTGCTGCAATGCAATCATGTCCTCCAACCCATGTAATGCTGCAAGTATTGGAACCATCTCGGTGTGGGAAGGGGTGTGGGAAGGGGCGTGGTGTGCTCCTTTTGTGCTGCCCCAGTCTCCATTGCCTCCACCTGTGCTGTTGTGGCCACCTGTGGCAGGTGGGGACACTACTCAGCTCTCTTAACGTGTGGTTTGCAATGCCGGTATTTCCTCCATGCCGGTATGGGCTTCTTCGGCCAATACCATGCCGCTATTTGCATGTCTGCATGCCTTGTAATGGCATGCTATTAGCGCAATGCCGCTATTTCTGACCTGAGGGGTCGCGCGGCCACGGACTGGCCACTATTAGTGGGATCGTTCTTAGTGGTGCCGCTAATAGCGGCCAGTCCGGGTCGTGATTAGCTAGGGAATTTAGCGATACCGGTAATCCCTTATCAGTACCGTTATTCCCTTACCGCCTAACGTGTAATGAGGCCCTAACACATGGACCTTCTAATGTTCCCTCAGAAAATTTGGGAACATCAATCACGATAAATAATTTTGTGCAAGTCTCTTGTGATGATGTGGATGATACATATTGGAAATTGCATGAGATGCTCTGCCCATACTGGGATGCAGCCTTGTTTGGCTTATTTGTAGTTTATATCTTCACTGTATCTGTGACCTGTGGTTGTGCAGAATCAACCCAATCTATTAAAGGTATTCCTAGCAACAGCCACAGTCTTCAAATACCTGCAACATTGGAACACTCTATTTGAAGAGTAATTAGAAATGCTAATGAGGTCCAGAGAGGCGGCTTCATTTTTTGTTGCATTGACTTTTTAGAGTTGTCATTTATGTTATTTTATATTTGGACATTTGAATATGTCTAACATTGTGCAAGAAAACACTAATACACGGTCCTTCCATTGTTTCATCAGAAAGCTTTTTGAATATCAATCATGATAAATTATCTGGTGCGAGTTTCCATCTATTAAAGATGCTAATGAGCTCCAGAGAGGCAGCTTCATTTTTTGTGGCATTGACCTTTTCGAGATGTCATTTTTGTTATTTTATATTTTCATAACCAGTAAACATTTCAATATTTCTAACATTGTACATGTAACCTAAGACGTTGCCCTTCTAATGTTACTTCAGAAGGTTTTTTGAACATAAATCATGATAAGTCATCAGGTGTGAGTCTCCTGGGATAATGAGTATTGGAAATTGCAAAGGTTGTCCTGGCCCATGCTGGGATGCAGCTTGTTTTGACTTATATGTGGTCTTATAACTTCACTGTAGCTGTGAGCGGTGGTTGTGTATAATCAACCTCCACCAATTAAAGTTGCTGCTAGAAATAGCCAGAGTGTTCAAACACTGGCTGCACTGGAACACTCTATTCAAAAAGTCATTAGAAATGCTAGAGAGGTTCAGAGAGGATGCTTCATTTTTTGTGGCATTGTCTTTATAGAGTTGCGATTTTTGTTATGTTATGTTTTCCTCAAAAGTTGGACATTTGAACATGTCTAAAATTGCGCAATGAAAAAATAACACTTGGCCCTTCTATTATTCCATCAAAAAGCTTGGCAACATCAACCATGATAAAGCATCTGGTATGAGTCTTCTGGGATAATGTGGATGATGCATAATGGAAATTCCCTGAGTTGGTCTGGCCCATACTGGGCTTCAGCCTTTTTTGACTTATGTGTTTACTCATATCTTCACTGTAGCTGTGAGCGGTGGATGTGCATAATCAAACTCCACCCCATTAAAGGTGCTGTTATCAACAGCCAGAGTCTTCAAACAACTGCAGCACCGGAACACTTGTTTGTTTTGAAGAGTCATTAGAAATGCTACAGAGATTCAAAGAAGAGGATTCATTTTTTATTCCTTTTTTCTTTTTAGAGTTGTCATTTTTGTTATTTTATATTTTCATCACTAGTTGGACATTTGAATATGCCTAACATTGTGCAAGAAAACACTAAGATGTGGACGTTCTAATGTTCTGTCAGAAAGCTTGGGTACATTAATCATGATAAATAATTTGGTGAAAGTCTCTTGTGATGATGTGGATGATGTGATTGGAAATTGCATAAAATGGTCTGCCCTTTCTAGGCTACAGCCTTATTTGGCTGATATGTCGTCTATTTCTTCACTGTATCTGTGACCTGTGGTTGTGCAGAATCAATCCCATCCATTAAAGGTACTTCTAGCAACAGCCACAGTCATCAAACACCTGAAGCATTGGAACACTCTGTTCGAAGAGTCATTAGAAATGCTTAAGAGATTCAGAGAGGCAGCTTCATTTTTTGTGGCATTGACTTTTTAGAGCTGTCATTTTTGTTATTTTATATTTTCATCTCCAGGTGTACATTTGAATATGTCTAACTTTGTGCAAGAAAACACTAACGTGCAAATCAAGAGATGTACCCTTTCTAGTGGACAAAGCTCGAGGCAATTATGCTATACAGATACAGGGTTATGGGCCTGTCCGTGAATTAATGTGAGGGTTGGTCAGCTGAGTAGCGAATCCCAACCTAAAGTCAAGGGTGTGTTAACCGCTCACTGAGTAACAAATACAATTGGTAGCAAACAAAGATTTATTTGCTAATTATACAAACAGATGCTTCGTTTATAAAAACTTAAGAAATAATGTTGAAAAGTGTAACATACATAAACAGAGAATAATTAACAATGACTGATACCAACGATTTGGCAAAGAAAGGGACAAAGAAAGGTGCATTATTTACAACAAAAGTGAACAAAAAAATGCTGTATTTTCAATATACTTGGACACATATGAATCCTTTGTGAATGAATCCCAAGGTCATTGAATAGAGGCAAAAAAGACTATATCATTGCCCAATTTTGTATGGGTGTCCTAATTAGTGGAAAGTTTCCTAGTCAGTTTCCTGATTTCCTTTCAGTATTGCTTTTTGGTTATAACAATGAATGTTCCAGGGTCTTTATGAGATATCTTTGAAAAGCCAACGTGACAGAGACTGAATAAACAGAATCTGGTTCAAACGGGAACCACTGGATGCAGGTGTTCCCGAATTGGCATGTTTCGGCGGATGTGCAGTGATGTGGCGTCCACCTTCATCAGGGCTCCGTAGGGGCGACCCTGCAATATGTAAACACTAAGACATGGACCTTCTAATGTTCTGTCAGAAAGTTTGGGAACATCAATCACGATAAATCATTTTGCGCATTTCTCTTGTGATGATGTGGAAGATGTGTATTGGAAAGTGCATGAGATGGACTCGACCATACTGAGCTGCAGTCTTTTTTTGGCTTATATTTGGTCTTATATCTTCACTGTAGCTGTGATCAGTGGTTTTGCAAAATCATCCTCCATCCATTTAAGGTGCTTCTAGCAACAGCCACAGTCTTCAAACACCTGCAGTATTGGAACACTCTATTTGAAGAGTTTTTAGAAATGCTAATTAGTTCCAGAGAGTCAGCTTAATTTTTTGTGGCATTGTTTTTTTCAAATTGTCATTTTTGTTATTTTATAGTTTCATCACCAGTTGGACATTTGAATAAGTCTAACATTGTGCAAGTAAACACTATGACGTGGCCCTTCTAATGTTCCGTCAGGAAGCTTTTTGAACATCAATCATGATAAATCATCTAGTGCAAGCCTCCTGGGATGATGTGGATAATGTGTATTGGAAATTGCACGAGATGGTCTGGCCCATACTGAGCTGCAACCTTTTTTGACTTATATGTGGTTTTATAACTTCACTGTAGCTGTGAGCGGTGGTTGTGTATAATCAACCCCCACCCATTAAAGGTTCTGCTAGCAACAGTCAGAGTCTTCAAACACTGGCAACACTGGAACACTCTATTTGAAGAGTCATTAGAAATGCTAGAGAGGTTCAGAGAGGATGCTTCATTTTTTGTGGCATTGTCATTTTAGAGTTTTGATTTTGGTTATGTTATGTTTTCTTCACCAGTTGGACATTTGTTCATGTACAACATTGTTCAAGGAAACAGCAAGACATTCCCCTTCTAATTTTCCATCAGAAAGCTTGCGAACATCAATCATGATAAATCATTTGTTTCCTGGGATGATATGGATGTCTGGACCATACTGGCTGCAGAATTTCTTTGCTTTAATGTGGTCTTATATATTCAGTGTACTGTGAGAGGTGGATGTGCACAATCAAACTATATCCATTATAGATGCTGCTTGCAACAGCCACAGTTTTCAAACATCGGCAGCATTGGAACACTCAATTTGAAAAGTTATTGGAAATGCTAGAGAGGGTCATAGATGCAGCTTCTTTTTTTGTGGCATTGTCTTTTTAGAGATGTCATCTTCGTTATTTTATATTTTTGTCACCAGTAGGACATTTGAATATGTCTAACATTGTGTAATAAAACACTAAGATGTGGACCTTCTAAGGTTCTGTCAAAAAGCTTAGGTACATCAATCATGATAAATCATTTGGTGCACGCCTCTTGTGATGATGTAGATGATGCGGATTGGAAATTGCATGATATGGTCTGACCAAACTGGGCTGCAGCCTTTTTTTAGCTTATATGTTTTCAATATATTCCCTGTAGCTGTGAGCTGTGGTTGTGCAGATTCAAACCCCTTATATTAGAGGTGTTTCTAGCAACAGCCAGAGTCTTCAAACTCCTGCAGCATTGGAACACTCTATTTGAAGAGTTATCTGAAATACTAAAGAGGTTCAGAGAGGCAGCTTCATTTTTTGGGGCATTGTCTTTTTAGAGTTGTGGCTTTTGTTATTTTATATTTTCATCTCCAGTGTGACATTTGAATATGTCTAACTTTGTGCAAGAAAACACTAAGATACAACCTTCTAATGGTCCGACAGAAAGTTTGGGAACATCAATCACGACAAATCATTTTGCGCAAGTCTCTTTTGATGATGTGGATGATGTGTATTGGAAATTGCATGAGATGGTTGTAAGGGAGGAAAGGTCTTTTTCCGGCCCCCTCCCCTTCATTCCCTTCCCCACATACATACTATGCTCGTTCCATGGTTGACCATGCACCACTGGTCAAGGTTCTAGACAGCCATGGGACAATACATACACGAGTTGGGTTAACTCCAGACTCCATTGTGTATGGTCACCGACTTAATGGGCGCACCTCTCCCAGTGGGTCCACGCACAGTTAGCCAACCACACCCCCTCCTCCTCCCCTCTGCCACCGCTGCAGCAAGCTCGTTCTCATGGATGCCTATTGTAAAAAGTAACACTTTGAATGCTGTATCTTTTGTCTTTCCTTTTACATCACTGCTCTGTGAGTGAACTGGGTTACAGCTCTGGCTTGGAAAAAAACATCTATCTCCACAACTCTAAATCTGAAACAGCAGACCCACATGTTCAGAGACACAGCCCCCGGCCCCCAATCCTTAGTTCTGTTTGATGTGCCAGTGTGTGCCCCTCGATCAAGTACCACCCCAGCTCACCCCTAACGTTCAAATTCCATGTGATAATATATCCTCTCTTGTACTAACGCACTATTAAGCTGTCCTCTAATAGATCTAACCAAGTAGTTGATGTAGATAGTCCTAGATGTAACCTCAAGATAAAGCACATTTCGAGGGGATTGGGTCCTCCGACGTATTCCATATCTATGACAGGTAATCACCACAGCTGTGCTGCTTTGGAAAATGTTTGGCGTCTGCGTTCTGCATCGATGATGTCGATCTGCTGTCCTCAAGGGCCTCCGTCGAGCCCACGTCACCGGATGTTATAAGTAGGACACACAACGCCCGTAGCGTCAGTTCCATTTTTTCCGCAAACATGTCTGCTTCGGAGATCTCAGCGTGCCTCTGTTCTTCTGAGTGTTCTATCGGTTCTTCGAACCAGTTTGTTTGTGAAGATTGCCATGATGTCTTTGTCTTCTTCTACCCCGCAGCCGGGTTTCAAGAAGTGTCGGGACTGCGGTTCCAAGATGTCGCTGACACACCCGCAAAATGCCTGCCTCTGGTGCCTCAGTGAGTGTCACGCCACAGACGATTGTGATGATTGCCAGGCATTAACTCCGAAGGCCTTGCGGGAGCATAAGAAGAAGCTTTGTGTCGGTAACGTGTCGAAGCCCTGGCAGTCGAAATCCACTCAGCTTTCGACTGACGATTCGAGGGGCAACTCTCTGCATCGTTGGCGTAAGTCCAGGGGGTCTCGGTCCAGGAGCGGGTCCCGCCATTCCTCTACCTCTTTGAGGCACTCACGGAAGTGCCATCATCAGTCGCCTTCCCGCCATGGCTAGCAGTTTGGCCCGGTGAGAGCTCCCAGCCGAGACCGTGTGTCTATACAAAATGCTCCAGTAAAACCAAATCTCCTGTTTGCAAATTCGGCGTTCTGAAGAGCCGGGAGGTGGCGGCAGCTTATACCACTGTGTGACACTCCTAGCCCATGAGGGCACAAAGTTTTGTCCAGAATCCCTGGTGAGATGACTCAGCGCGTTGGCGGAGCTCCAAGATGGCAGACCGCGGTGGCTCCTAACCGGACCTCCTCTCCCTGATCAGCATTGGCGGGAGGGACGAAAGCTAACCCATGGTCCTGCGGATGGTGACTCCTCCAGTCCGACAAGGAATAAATCCACTTGGCAGCCCCCGGGGGACGCGCTTACCATTGGTCATCACCCGCAGTGATCGAAAGGGAATGCGGTAGGACCCGACTCCCGCCGAGACCCAGTGGAACAACCCGCTCCGGCAAACACAACGCCGAGTATCAGGATCGAAGAAGGCCCACAGCAGCAGGAGGGCTCCTGTCGCAGAAGAACGCATCGCAGGGTCCTGCCGACCCCTCAATCCCACCAGCCTCCCGCCACCTGCATCTCTGAGCAGGCGGCTCCCTGCAGGCTTCTGTGGGCGGCCCGGGGCTCCCAGTGTCTTGTCACTCACCGGGGACTCAACGTGCCACGCCGTAGCTGCTCGCCCTTGACAAGCATCACAAGTGAGGGGAGGAGGCGGCTTCCAGTGGCCCCGGACTCAGAACATGGCATTCTCTCCTGGAGGAAGGTAGGGCGGCACCTGCCGCACCACCCACTACCTCAGCTCCTCAGCCCCGGTTCCCAGGGGAGGGCGTGGTCGGCCCAATCCCGCCGCGGTTCAACTCAGGACTAGGGCTCGAAAAACCACCTTTGGCCTCCCGGACTCAGATTATGCACCTCTCCCTCCCTGTTCCACCCTGCAAACCCGAGAGCCCAGCGCATCTCCCCTCTGACTATTCTGTTTAGCTTCCCGGAGGAGTGGACTCAGCTGGGTGCCGATTCCAGCCCTCCTACTCCACCCCAGGGCTCCAACATATCGGCCTTGTTTCAGCACCCTACGGCAGAGTTACCAAATAACATAGAACAACTCCGGGGGGCCTCCAAGACTCGCTTTTGGGAGTCTGAGCCAAAGAGGGTCCCTTGCGAGCTACAGCTGCCCATTATACAGGAGGGGCAGACCAGCTCCCCCCACAATCACAAAGAACAATGTCCAGGAACCCGAAACCCTCTAAACAAACTGATATCTACCCTGCTGTCCGCCACCATGGGGGAGAAGTCTAAGAAAGGGGAGCATAATGACACTGAAATTTCTAGCGCACCCCCGGACTCCAACACCAATATGCCGACCCAAGCAGTTACAAAAGCAGAACTTCAAGAGCTCCTCTCTGCCATAACTAAGGAATACCAAAAAGGCACAGAAGAATTAAAAGGCAAAATCTCGTCTCTAGACAAGAGAGTGGGCGAAGTCGAAACCAGAACAATAGAAATCGAAACAACTCTGTTTGAGCAAAACTTTGAGATTGGGGAGGGGGCTGACAGGCTCACAGCATTGGAGGCCAGATGTGAAGCCATTGAAAACAAGAAAAAAGAAGCAGAAAACAGATCCAGATGCAACAATATCCGCCTGAGAGGAATCCTGAGTTCAGCACCTATGTCAATGACCTATTCTGATTCATTCTAACGCTTCCAGATGATGCCCCCCTGGAACTGGACAGAGTCCATAGGGTTAGAGCCAAACAAAATGGAACCTCCTCGCCAGATGTCCTAGCGAGAGTCCACTTCTAAAGGGTCAAAGAGGAAATCATGCGCGAAGCCAGAAGTTCGGCCCGAATCGGCTTCAGAGATGCCACAATTTCCCTCTACCAAGACTTAGCAGCGGTTACACTTGCAAAAAGAAAAGCCCTTAAACCACTCACTGAATGGCTGAGGGAGAGGAAGACAACCTATCGATGGGGATTCCCCACAGCCCTAATCTTCACCTGGGATGGCAAGTCACGACTAATCCCCCCCCCTAGGGAGGCCGAGCGCTTCATGAACTCGGATAGTGAGGCGGAGGCTCCCGGGGGGTCAGCGGAAGTCTTGGGAAGACCCCATAGGGACTCCTCCAGGCCCTGGACCAAAATGGAGGGGCGCCGCAGACTCAGGGGCCCCCCGAGCAAAACTAAGAGGGATAACAACCTCTAAAATAGAGGCCTCCACCAACTACAACTTCATCCGGGGGAGTCTCCAAGCCCCTTCCCAGGCTTATCACCATCCCGGTGGGAAGTGAAACCGAGACAGCTACGGCTGGTCCCATAACACGGACTATCCATCCACCTTCAAGTCAAGTCGCCCATATGACCCATAAGTCCGTCTGGCCTGGGAAGGGAGACCCGAATACCATGGAAAATTGGTCTTAACCCCACCAACGATCAGATGCTGAATATACTCAACCTGTACTTTACCGGGCAACAGAAGAGGCACAGTTGCCTCCATCAGAGAGACTACACCGGTCCGGCCGGCTGCCCCGTTGGTTGAAGATTGGTCCGGAAACCTTGTTATTGTTGGGGGGTGGGGGGAGGAAAAGGGGAGGAGAAGGGGGGTCAGAGAGAGGGGGGTCTACACGGAGGGGGGGCACAGGGGAAAAAGGAACCGAAAGGTTGGGAGGAAGAAACCTTGAGGGAAGACTACGAACTGATCTACCTTAGGCTCAAAGGATAGGTTTGTTAAACAAAACACTTGCCATCACAACGTGGAACGTACAAGGTCTCAACGCCCCAAGAAAGCAGAAGTCGGTGGAACATAGACTCAACCAATTAGCAGATGATATTGTCTACCTCCAGGAAACTCAACTGATAGCAGAGGATGAAAAACAGATATGCTTCCGACTCTACCCTAAATGCTACTTCGCCTCTGCCGCACAGAAAAAAAGAGGAGTTCCAATCCTGCTGAGTCAAAACCTGCCATTAACCCAGATTACCATCAAAAGAGACCCGAGGGGAGATTCCTGCTCCTAAAAGGCCTCCTAGTTGAACTACCTTTTACCCTAGTGGCAATCTGTAGTCCAAACAAAGAGCAAAACCAATTTCTTCGCATCCTCCTCCCGATTATCATCGCTTTCTCCGCCGGCCATCTACTAATTGGAGGAGACTTTAACCTTTCCCCAGGGAAGACTACAGCAAAGCCTTGACCATGGCCGAATTCCAACGGGAAACTGAGACGATCGACATATGGAGACTGCACAACCAGGGAGAAAGGGACTATACCTTCTTCTCGCATGTCCCCAGAGGGTACTCGCGGATTGATCTCCTACTCGCCACAAACACAATGGCCCCTATTGTGGAGGAAATCCAAATTGGGCATATAGCAATCTCAGATCATGTGCCGGTTACGATGACGCTGCTACTGCACGGAGTCCCAGAACCCACCCACCGGCAATGGAAATGCAAGATCACATCCTAGCTGATGCAGCTGCCAGATCTGACCTCGCTAAGGCACTTCAGCATTACTTCACCGAGAATACAACCCCGGACTCCTCAACAGCAACGGTGTGGGACGCTATGAAACCAGTAATCCGAGGAGTGGCAATGGACACAACAGCCAAAATCAAAATCAAAATCTGCTGAAGCAACGAAAGCTGGAAGAAAGGCTAGTAGAACTGGAAAACAAGCTCAAACAGCGCCACGCGAAAACAACGAACCGAGAACTTAAAAGAGTAAAAAGGGAGCTGGAAATGCACCTAGCAGATCGGGCTGCCAGAGCATTAACTTATACCAAGCAATTCTATTACCTCAACAGTAATAAAGCTAACCGGCTACTAGCACATAAGCTGAAAAAACTCAAACCAGGAACTACTATCCCAGGAGGATAGCTCAGCGTCAGCGTGCTCGACTTGGAAACAAGACGACACGGAGCAACACAGGTTCGATCCCTGGGTCCGCGCATAGAAACCTCTGGGTATTAAGCGCGTTCTAAATAACCTATCATATCATATCATATCACATCCAAAGCCTGGCTGACAAAAATGGCACCCTACACCGTCTGGACCCACAAAAGCTCGAGCCAATGGTCCAGCATCATGAAGAAATCATGGCAGGACCCCCGACGCCGGGTCCGGCCATCGCACAATTCCTGGCCCCGATCTCAAAGAAGCAACCACATCCCTAATGCCTGACCTGGAGCGCCCAATCTCATTTGAGGAAGTAAGCGAGACGATACACCTCCTGAAAAATACTACGCCCGGTCCTGACGGGCTGACCACAAAATTCTACAAGAAGTTTGCTTACCTGCTAGCTCCCCACCTGGCAAACCTATACAACTCATTTCTCGCTACAGGGTCCACTACAGCGGCCATGAATTAATCTCTGACGGTGCTGATCCCAAAACCTGGGAAAGACCGGGCACAATGCGCATCATACAGGCCTATAACTCTCCTGAACAACGATGCGAAAATATACGCTAAAATATTGGCAAACAGGCTGGCCCTGCTTCTCCCAGAGATCATCCATCCGGATCAAGCAGGCTTCATTCCGGGGTGGGGCACTTAGGACAATATCCGCAGAACCATCAACATTATAGACTCGGCAAACAGGATGGGCTTGAAGCTGACAGTCCTCTCCCTGGATGCGCATACAGCATTTGACATGCTCGACTGGGGTTACATAAAGGAGACTTTATTGCATTTTGGCTTTGGTCCGAACTTCGTAAAATGGGTCCGAGCCAACTACCAAAGTCCCTCAACGAGCCTGTGTTTAAATGGGGCCAAATCCAGCAAAACCAACATAACCAGAGGTACAAGACAGGGATGTCCCCTCTCCCCACTCATCTTTGCCTTATCTATGGAGCCATTCGCAGACAGAGTCTGCCTGAACCCATCGATACATGGGCTCACAATCAAAAGGGAATCCTACAAAATAGCCCTATATGCGGAAGATGTGCTGCTCACACTCACCCACACAACCAAATCTATGGGAGCCCTATGGCAAACCCTTGAAGAATTCTGCACAGCCTCGGGGTTCACAATAAACGTCTCCAAATTGGTGGTGATGGGCATCAAAGTCCCAAGAAAACTCAAGACTGCACTGGAGGCCGAGCTCCAGATCCCATGGGCAAAGAGGAGCATTAACTTCCCAGGAGTTCATTTACCCAACAAAACGGAGAAGCTGTACAAGACAAACTTTCCGGCACTCTTCAGAGAGCTGAAAAAAGACATTGGACGCTGGAGAAAACAAGAAATCTCATGGCTTGGTCGGATCATGGCGATAAAAATGAATTTAAACCCACGGCTACTATACTTTGCACAGGCCCTTCCAGTGACGATCTGGGAAAAAGCCCTACAAAAGCTGCAAGCGGACATACTGAACCTTGTCTGGGAAGGAAAGAAGTCACGCCTCCCAAAACGCATCATGCTCCGGAGTGTCGCAACGGGCGGCCTAGGGGTCCCGGACGTGGCTAGGTACTGTCTCGCAGCTCTGCTAGCCCCAGCCTTTGCTTGGAAACTTCTCACCAACCTCCCCCGGTGGCTACAAATGGAAGAAGATTGGAGCAAGACCCCGATCTAGATGCTGCCCCACTGCAAAAAAAACCTAAGGTGACCCAAGACCCGAGCTCTCTACCATCAAGGAGAAACACATTGGCTAGCTGGAGAAAGGCAGCCCGCATATGGAAATGCAGAAGTACAATGGATCCCCTCACACCAATCTGGGATAACCCGGACTTTTCACCGGGAACCACACCAAATCATTTTGGGAAATGGAGAGCCGGGGGCTTAGAGATCATGTCAAACTTCTTCGAAAATGGCTGCCCGGTAAATTTTGAGGAGTGCAAAACTAAATTTCATATCCCGGCGACCGAAAGGTTTCGCTACACGCAACTGAGGCATTGGCTGTCGAATGAGCAGGTCAAGACAGATGGCAGCAGAGAGTTGACAGCATTAGAACACACCCTCACTGCTAACCCTCTGAGGGGGAAAATCTCCACGCTATACAAAATATTGGATAGAACAGACCCTACCAAAAAAGAGCCGTAAATGCTAAAATGGGAAGAAGACATCGTAAGAACGATTGAACTGGAGGAATGGTATCACATCTGGTCCCGAGCGCAAAAAAGCTCAAAATGTGTGACGAACAAAGAAGGGGTGTTCAAAGTCTGCTACAGGTGGTACCGTACCCCTGAAATTCTAAACAAGTGCAATTCAGTCATCCCGGCTCAGTGCTGGAGGGGCTGCCCAGACCGAGGAACCTTGTTCCTCCTTTTTTGGACTTGCCCGAAAGCCACCCAATTCTGGAAGAACACCCTGGTACAAATCAAAGCAATCACCGGGCTTACTATCCGCTGGGATCCGGGAATCATGCTTCTGGGCGCAACAGGAGATGGCCAATTCCCCTTAACAGGCTGCATGGTGGACCTCTGCTCTCACCTTCTAACAGCCACCAAAATCTCCATCGCCAGATTATGAAAAAACCTGGAGGGTCCTTCTACGCAAATGTGGTGGTCCAAATGTTGGGAAATCGTAGCAGCCGAGAAAGTCACTGCCATCAGACTCGGCAACAGGTCTAAATTTGAGCGCAACTGGGCCCCCTTCCTGGACTATGTGCAGCAGTTCCCTGATGTGGAAAGACAGCCCTTTCTTTCCACACCAGGGAACACAGGACTGAAAAGAAAGGGACACAACATATAGTCAGTGCGCGGAAAGTCCCCTGCTTACAACCAAGTCGCTAAAGGCTGCGCAGTCTAGAGGCACAAACCTGCAGAGGCTTCTGCCGGAGAAACCCATCCTAAGCCCACACACAGAGACATACTGTCAGTTTACAATACGCTAACTGTGAATGAAGCAGTCTTTTCTGTCCCTACTATGTATACAGCTCCCTTCCCCCACCCTTCCCCCCCTCCTCCAGTTATTACTGGTTCGGTTCTTGAAGAAAATCCATGTTTTGTTATGATTTAATTATGCTAATTGCAGTTTTCTTCTCTTAAGTGCCACGACAAGTGAGAAAAGCATGTAATAGTTGAATATTTGCAATGCCTGTTATCTCATAAAAACAATAAAAACAATGTTTGAAAAAAAAAAAGTTTTTTTCGTTTTTTGGCTTTTATATATTTATTTTTACATTTTTGGTTTTACAAACCAAACAAAGAACACATTTCACTAATTTTCATTATTTCTTCTCACTTTCACAAGAACTGCTTCAAAGCATTTTGAATGATTTCCATAAAATAAATATATATATATATATAATATATATATACTTATATATACTTAACCACTCTAGCAAATTCTAGCAAATTCCCTGCAGTGCAGCATTCATTGCCTGCTCACATGAAGCAGCAAACTATTACAATGCTCTGCATTTCTAAGTGTTTCTTTTTACAAGCATTATGATGAAAGTTGAAAAATGTATATTTGCATGTACAGCAGCACTGTCTCACTTTTACATAAAATAATGGAACACCAAATAAAATACACCTTTACACCATTTTGAAATGCTACTTAGTGTCTCACAGTATAATATCTAGTCACCACATGCATACATCCCAAAATCGCCCATTCCATTGTATAGGTGCTTCTTAAGTCTTTCTTTTTTCCTTTGAATTCTGTCAGCTCCAATTCACTTCACCCCCATTATATATGTGCAACTACAAGTCCAAGAATGCAAATGAAACACATAACTAAGCTTCACAATTCCAAATTGTGACACATTTTCTAAATAAACATATGCAATGCTGTGCTTTCCTAATTATATTTTGGAAGACTTTTTAAGAAAGTTAAAACATGCACATCTGCATTTCCATCAGCAATGAGTCTTTTTATAAAAAAGGAAGAAAGTTAAAACATGCATATATGCATTTCCAGCAGCCGTGTGTCACTTTTTCAGAAAATAAAGGAAAAGCATGAAAAATTGATGTGTACACATTGCCAGTTTCATATATTAACAGTACATGCATACTTCCTAACAAAACCCATTCCAATCTTCAGCTGCTTATCCACTCCTACTTTTTTCTCTACATTCTGTGACTTGTTGTACTCCAATGTTTATAATGGTAAAAGTGGAACTACAAGACGTATAATGCAAACAAAAACTCTATGACTACATAAAGACCTACATATTATAATGCATTATGTTGGCAACTATTCATATACTCCTAACACATTAAACTTATACACACTAACTGCCATTGAAAGTGCACTACAATCATTTTCTATCAACTTTTCTTTGTTTTTACAAATTGTTATAGAGCTTCTCAATTGCACATACACATTTCTTACATTTTTTAAAAATGCTCCTAAATTCAACCCTTCACATCCGACAAAGTAAGTACATTAATGGACCAGGTACATGTATATTATTATAGCAACACAGTGCCACTATATATATTAGCCCAGACTACATTTTTCAAATCAACATGTCTTTCACTTTAGCCCATTACATCACACCGTGCACACTCTTACTATTCCCATATACACACCACCATTGCAACACCCACTATGTTCCTGAATCACCATACAGATTCCATTGCACACCACTGCCTACCTCACTAACTCAACAACATCACACCATTGTACACTCGTATTCCCCCAACCTTTTCAGTCACACCTAATATACCACCTCACAATCAAACAATACTCTATTCATCTCTACAATCACACCCACACACACATGAACCATACATGCATTTACATTGCACAACTTCCTAATACAACCTTTCTCTTTTCCCAACAGACACAACAAAATGCCTACTAAACAGCAACTGCATAGAAAATAATGAAAATCTAGAGCAAAGAAGACTAAAAGTACACCACATAGTCATCCAACTTTAAAACAATTTAAAGAAAATCTTAAAACAAAAGAGCTAGTAACCTCATTCAACAAAACTAAACCAACCACGACTAAAAAAGGCAAGGCTCCTCTTGCAAAAATAAAAAGTACAGAATTATGTACAAAGAAAAGCGCCCTTACCAACGAACCCAATCCTCTATCTACCAGTTTTAACATAGTCACTGTAAAGCAATCCAAAGTATTATGTTACAAAAAAATGTCCACAATATAGTTCTTCACAATCTTATAAAAATATCTGAAAGGTCACAATCTTCCCTTAAAAACTACAGCAGGAGAGTATTCCTGCAAGCTCTAATCGGCACTGCTTTTGAAAGCAAGCGTCCCCAAATAGCACGACCCTCCCCGCAATGAGAGGCAGTAATGGACTCTCCCAAAATGGGAATAAAGCTAGGACTAAGTGCGGGTGAGCTTAATGGAAGTTTATCTAAGTCGAATAGGGCATGCAAAGAACTCTGCCAACTCCGAGAGAGCTCTGTCTGACAATCGCAAAGACAGGCGTTTATATTTACAAAAAGTGTCATAGGCACCTACACACTATAGGGGGCACATGTACATGGGGATTGGGTGGCGTCGACTAACTATATGCGCAGCTGTCATGCGTCACTTCGTGGTTGGTGGACACCGCCGGGTGCCAACGTGGGGTGGGCAGGTCAGCTGGGCTCCTCCGGGAGGTGCTGTCAGGCCAGGCATGGTTAGTGTCATTGATGGATGTCTTTCTTGGTCTTCTGCCCCAGTGGCCATGCACACCCCATTCATTCAATGCTGCAATGTAAGTTGTCCTGTAAATCCTACAATAGGTTATTCTACAGGTTAATACAGCAAAGCAGGAATGCACATTAGGTGGAATACTTTGACGATACATCAATACATGGTTACTGTTTTCCTGTTGACTAGGTATCATGGGCCATGGGGTCGGGTCTCAGGGCACAGGGTAAGCTGTCCGAGCTTTAGGCCTCGTTAGAAGTAATGTCAGATGCTTTTACACAATGTTGGTGCAATATTAGGTGTCTTATTTTACAAGCGTCATTAATTTGGGGTGACCTGGTGGGTCGTGGGACCTATAAGGGGGCACCTCTGGCCTTTGGTTATGGCCGGGTTTTACTGCTGGGCTGTAAATAATTCAGGTGGCTGGTCGTGGACATGTGAGCTGCGGGGGCACATGAATGCTTGAAGCGGCTCCAGCCGAATTGGGAGAGGTGAGGCGGTGTAGCTCGGGCCTTTGCTTTCTCTGGCAGGCTTCAATGGGAAGGGAGGGGAAGAGACCTTGGATATGCCCACGATGATACTCTTCTCGTCTGCTGCAAAGTATATTGAAAACAAAGGGATTCGTATAATGTATAATGCTTATTGATTTTCTAAAGGGTTACACATCTATATTCTTTGCATCGTTACATAGTAATTTCAAAACATGTTAACTATACCAACATTTCTATTAATCACTACAGGGTAAGTATATGCAAAAATAGCAGCTCTTGCATTATATGGTAAACACGATACGTGAGGTAGCATTATGGTTGGTGGAGCACGCAGGAGCAATAGACCAATATGGTTGACAGCAGTCATACACGTTAAACTCGCACATTCACATTTGATGGCATTATATGTATCTCGTTAAACAATTTACATGAGCTCACAATACTGTCGCGCTTGTGTTCCTTTGCACTCTAGCAGGGTCAGGGTAGTCATGGCATAAGGACTTGATATCACTCTCTTTACATTACCCCTAGAGAAGCACATAGTAGGAGGCCATGGGCACCGAGTGTTTGCACATAACTGAGGGGATTTAAGTATCGTGACCATGTTGTCACACAATAACACATTCTTCCATTCTTACAGTGTTTGTAGATTTTTGACAAAGAGGTTGTGCAGAAGGAATATCATTGTAATGCAATATATATTTATATATGTGTATAAACAGTTTCTTGGTATGAGATCGAGGCTTTTGTTTCATCGAGGACAATTTACAGTTATTTTCCAAGCTAGCCCCGCTACCCGGGTCACACTGAGGATAATGATGCACATGCGGAAGGTGAAAGATACAGTGTTTGCTCTAACACTAGCTCTTGTCCAACTGTTCGTGGGAACGGGCTTTCAGCGGATCTGCCAGGGAATGGAGGCAACGGGGGCAGGCGAGGACTCTCTGAAGGTGGGGGCTGTGCTGCAGTGCACGAGGAATCATGTCTTAAGATGGCGTTCTGGTTTTCAAAATGGTTTCCAGGACCTAGCCTAATACAGTACGTTTGGTCCATGTGTCGGCCAGTCGTCCACCCACCACCTCGGCCCTGGTGGCAGGGGGTCCCCAGACGAGTCATGGACATCGTAAGGAGGGGACTGCAGGGGAGGGGGGTCTCTTGGACCTGTCCTCCCATACATTTCCACCTTTTGGTTACTTAAGTATCGAATACTGTAACTTCCCCAACCTCTGACGTTCCTTTTCATCAGCCACCGCTTCGTCCCATGCCGGGGTGCCCTTTATCGGCATCCACGCCCTACACACCCCCCTCAGGCTTTCCCCCCTTCTAGCATATCCATCTGGTGTACAAGTCAGGTATATACAGTCTCTATCCCCTTCCAAATCCACCCACACCTCCTCATACCATTCAAGTTCCCGGGGCTCCCTAATTGTTGTGTGCCATAATCTGTCTATTATATCCCCATTGCGGTATACTGGCACCATCTGGTATTTGGGCCCACCCTCTTCACCTGTTTGCACTTGAGATTCCTGCATGGCTTGCACTGTACCTCAAGCATTGCCCATTGTCACCATCATCAATGTACCATTTGGTACTGCGTTTGCACAACTTTGAAGGCCCATCTGGCACACACAATAAATTAGAAGTAAAACACTACTGTGGGCATTAGTAGTTTAACAGTCATTCCCAGCCATGATGGGACCCAGGAGAAGAGGTTGTCGAACTACGTGCTTGCTTCTGCCCCACCTTCCGTTTTCATTCTTTCTCCTAGTTTGTGCACTGCTGTGATCACGTGGGACAATGTACCATTATCTGCGTGTTCAGAAGGTACAAAAGTGCAACATGCACTTCCGATTTTTCGGCAAACACCTCCGTCCATCGCTGTTAATAGGTCTAGGACATACCTATTTTGCATTGTCATTAGCCGCAGGGCTCTCAGCTCTACCTTGATCACGTTGAAACCTTCTTCAGTGTTGTTTGCTAACTGGATCAGCTCCCAGTGGGTTATTTGGAGCCACTTAGCATTTGCCCGTGCCTGGATGCTTGGAATGAATGAGGCAAAGAACGTTTCTGCAGAGCTAAACAATCGATATCTGTCTGGGATCTGTGCCAGTAGTTCTGAGGATGCTTTGGATATGTAATTGGATGATCGACAGCATTTCTTCCTTGGTGCCAGAGGAGAAAACATACATGTGCGGCTCTTTTGTCGGTTGGGCCTTGTTTTCATGAGGGGCATCTTGCCCTTTCCTGCCCCCACCGATGTGGCTCTCCGGTGTCACCATTAGAGCAGAATGTAGTGTGGCCAGTGAGCAACTGCCGCTCCATGATTGTGGGAGATGCAAGTATGCCTGGCTGTCACACACCCAGTAAGTGTCCATGAGTGCTGCTCTCCCCTTCCTCATGTCTGGGATGGTGAGAGTCCTGTTGCAGACTTTGTTTATTCCCATTGCGGTCTTTCCTTCCCCCTGGAAGCATAGTTCTTTCTGCAGTTTGAACAGTTTGTCAATGGCAGTTACCCATGTTAACTTTGCGATGTGCTCCTTCCAGATGGGTGTACACGTTTGTTCGATCCACTGCAGCTTTTCAGGTGACACTCCTCGCAGCGCATCAGCTTTATTTGTATTTGTATTTGTATTTATTGATTTATAAAGCACCTTACACCAAGGCGCTGTACAGTGGAACAACTTGGCACATAAAACATAAACAATATAACGGTAGAAGCAAAATTACAATATGAACCATTCAACAAAACAGTGAAAAGTGCAATTAACTGAGGGGAGAAAGGGGGGAGGAGTGGTGATGAGTTGGAGGAGGGAAAGGGAAGGGAGAGAGAGGGGAGGTAGGAGAGGGGGGAGAGATAGTCAAGGGGAAAGAGTGAGGAGGGAGGGGATGGAGAGGGGGAGGGGGTTTCAAGGAGGAGAATGGAGGAGGAAAGATTTAAGGGAAGTGCAAAAAGAGGAGAAGGTAGGGGTGGAGCAGATTGCGAGAGGAAGGGAGTTCCAGTGCAGAGGCGCTAGGAGTTGAAAGGGGCGGAAACGGGAGGAGGCGCAGGGGGAAGGAGGAACAGTGAGAAGGAAATGGTCAGTGGATCGAAGGGAACGGGAGGGGGAGTAGAAAGTGAGAAGGGAGGAGAGGTAAGGGGGAGCAAGACCATGGAGGGATTTGAAGACAAGGCATAGAAAGTGAAATTTAAGTTGAGCGTGGAATGGTAGCCAGCCAAGGCAGGATAGCGAGGTGGAGATGGAGTCACGGGAGGTAAGGAGACAAAGGGTACGAACAGCAGAGTGGTAGATGGATTTAAGGGGGGCAAGATGAGATGTAGGTAGTCCAAAGAGTAGGGAAGAGCAATAGAAGAGGCGGGAGAAGATGAGGGAGGAGATTAAGAGTTTGGTAGCATGGAACGTGAGGGAGGGATGGATTTTGCGAATATTGAAGAGGTGATAGCGACAGGTGCGAGAAGTGAGGGAAATGTGCTGCGAGAAGGAGAGAGAGGAGTCAAAGAGGACGCCTATATTACGAGCTTGGAGAGAGATAGGGAGATTAGAGGGAGGAAAGTGAATGAAAGGGGGAGGAGAAGGAGGGGGAAGAGAGTTGGAGGGAAAAAATTGGACTTCGGTTTGTCAGTGTTAAGAGAGGGAAAGCGGGAGGACATCCAGTTCTTAATGGCAGTAAGGCAGGAAGAGAGTTTTTTGTGAAGGTCAGTTGAGAAGGAGGAGAAACAGAGGAAGAGTTGAGTGTCGTCGGCATAGAAGTGGTGGGAGATGCCAAACGAGGAGATAACAGGTGCAATGAGTGAGGTATAAATAGAGAAGAGAAAAGGACCAAGCACTGAACCTTGGGGTACTCCGTAATCAAGGGGATGGGTAGGAGAGGTCCGGCCGCCCCAGGATACAGTAAAGGAGCGGGAAGAGAGGTAAGAGGATAACCAGTTGAGAACAGAGCCTTTACATGTTACTTCTTCATCCTTCCATCTGTTGTCTGTGAAAAATGTCCCTTTTATTATTAAAAATGGTTCTTTCAGGCATATTACTCCTTCCACTTTTGGGTAGCATGTTTTCTCATTCTGCAGCATGCTAAAAGTTATGTTGTGTGCCTGAAAGGTGTTCTTAATTTTGCACAGTGAAAGATGAAGGAGACATTGGGCATTTATAAGAGGCAATTATTTTGGTAGCAACACCTGAGGCATGGGGGATAAGGGAGCACACATAGCAACTCTCATTTGTTGTTTGCTTGGCAGTTGCGCTCATGTCCGCATACCATTTATTAGTCTGGTGAGGGTGTATTGGGTCTTCCATTTGATGTAAACCCAGACCATAATACTCGTCATACTTCCTACTTCCCACCTCCCTTTTCCTTCTATTATTTCTAAGGTATTTCTCAGCTTCATGGGCGAAGTGTAATCTAGACACCCCTTTTCCCACATCCCCCTCTTTCCATTCATCATACAGAGATGCAAATTTTTCTGCCATCTTTTTGTTCTCTTCTTTTATTCTATGATATAATGTACCGGCTGCTGTAGGGGTGGTTACTTGTGTGGGCGGGTTAGTGGGGGTATTGTAAAACCACAATATGACAGAAGGGTTGCAGTCATTTAGGCTGTGGGCATTGTAATCAGAGACGTTTGGCAGGAGTGTTATGCTAACATTTATTTCAACACTGCTTTTCTTGGAGTGGTTGATTGTTTTGGGCGGTTTCGTGTTATACCCCCATACAAGCTGGTATCCGTTCCATACCAAAAAATCACCTTCTTTCGCCCTTTCAGTTGTTTTACTTTCATTTGCCATATTACTTCCGTTACCCCCTCCCCCCTCATTCATCTCGACAGAGATGAATGCTATGAACCAATAAGTGCTTATAACAAACAATATCACAAAAAATAATACAATGCACACAGACAGTCCACATTCATACGAATAGCTACAACTTTTTACTATAGCATCTCTATATCTAGATATTCTATTGCTATCCGTTGCGGGCTGCCCGTTCGTTGCCATCGTTGTTCCTATTTAAAACATAAAAGTGCATTAAGTATATACATGTAAACATTTTCTTCTTGTACTACGTCTACCAGAGAATTATTGTGTGAGAGAGAGAGAGAGAGAGAGGGGGTGGGGTCGGGTGCAGAGAGAAAGAGAGAGAGAGAGAGAGAGACATTTTCTCATTCATATTTGATCACTTTTTCATATTTCATTTCAATCATTAATGTTATTCAGTTATCTTTTTCTTGTACCTGTAATTACATTTGTTCGTTAGCATATTAATGTACCTGTTACATTTACTTTTACTTGCACCTTTTCATCCAACATTTTAATTTATTATTGTTTGCTGTTGTTTGTGCCTCCTCATTCACTTCCTCCCGAACATTATAGTACAACCTCTGTACATCTGTTAAATGTATCCAGTACCAGAGTCCTTTGACCTTGACAGCAGTAGGAGTACAGAAAACTACCTCGTATGGGCCATGGAACCTTGGGGCATTCCACCTGCGCACAAAACTTCTAACATAAATGAAATCCCCTGGCATTAGTTTGCCTTGTGGGCCCTGTTCTACAAATGACACAGCTGGGTTCCCTTCTTCTCTTGTAAATGGCGGTGAGAGTTGTCTTGAGATTGCACGCGCTGCCCTAGTCAGTTTTTTCAGATAATCAGTAAACTCATATCCTAAAATCGTGGTGCTTCTGTGTGCATCTGAGTGTCTACGCAGCGGAGAATGTGCTGTGTGCATTCGTCTTCCCGTCACAATCTCGTGCGGGGACAAGTGGTGGTCCTTACTTGGCTGATTTCTCAGCTCGAACAGTGCAAGGGGTAAACAATACACCCAGTTCTTTTTGAGTGAGAAACATAGTTTAGACAATCTTCCTTTTAACAGGCCGTTGATCTCCTCGACAACACCATTACTTTGAGGGTGATAAATCGAGCAAAGCTTATGTTTAATCCCCAATAACGCAGTAACTTCTTTGAACAGCTCATTCACAAAATGAGTGCCATTGTCTGAGTGAATCACGTCGCAAATTCCCCAGCGCGGGAACACCTCTTTCACTAGTCACTAGGAAATTTGCGGTGCACTTAGCATCATGGCGCGCACATGGACCAGCCTCGACCCACCTAGAGAATGGACATACAGCTACTATCATGTAGCGTGCCCCATTACACCTTTCCCTCATGTCTGTGTAATTAATATGCAGTTCCCGGAAGGGCCCTGAAGGTTTTGGAATTGTCCCTCTGAGTGTCCGTAATGTCATCCCAGAATTGTATATCTGACAGGTTGTGCACTCCATTGCTAATCTTGATATATGTTCCTGGAGTCCAGGCACAAACCAATCTTCTTGTATCTCTGCTGCTATGTGTTGTTTGGCATTGTGTGCTGTAAAGTGTAATTGCTGGAACACTATCTCCATCAGTTTAATGGGCATCACCACTTTACCTGTGTTATTTTGGCGCAATAATAAGTCTGTTCCCGACTGGCTGCAACCTCTTTCTTACCACAATGCTTTTTCCTCATTACTCGCTCCTTCCTGCAACTCTAGTATTTGCGATATGGGCATGGCATTGTACTCTTCTGGTAGTTCCTCACTTGCTTGTTGCTGCAATAGATACTCACCTGAAGTCTCCTTTTGAAAATATGACGCCTCCTTGGCAGCAGCGTCCGCTGCCGCGTTTCCCAAAGATACAATATCTGTATTAGACGTATGGGCTTGGCACTTGACGATTGCCACCATTGTAGGTTCTTTTAGTGCCTCAATTAATTCCTGTAACAGTTCGGCATGTTGTACTGGTGTCCTGTCCACCCTGCGAAACCCTTTCCGCTCCCACTGGGCCAGACCACCGTGTATGGTGGTAGTCATGTATGCTGAATCTGTGTATATTGTGACTGTGCATCCCTTGGCTGCATGTAATGCTTCAATTAGGGCGATAAGTTCTGCTGCTTGGGCTGAAAAGTGCGATGGCAGGCGATATTGTACTAGCACCACGTACCCACCTTCTTCTAATCTCACTACCGCCATTCCCACATGTTTTTCACCTGTATCCATGTCAATTGATGCTGATCCATCTACAAAGTACACTTCTCCTTCCGTTAGGGCATTTTCACTTACCACCCGGCCCTCTCCCTGTTCTCCTGTGTATGTTGCACAATCGTGCTCTTGCATGTCTTCTAATGTACATGGTTCTGTGATGAATGTCGCTAGGTTTACTGTTCTGTACCTTTCTATGTGGACTTTAGCGCTGGACAATATTATCTCATATGCTGTTGCCCACTGTGTTGTTAGTGTGCTTTTTGATCTTTCCAGTATTTCGAAAAGGGAGTGTTCCACAAATAATGTAACAGAGCACCCCATTACTATAGTGGCACTTTTCACTTTTCTCAATGGCGAATGCGGTGGCAGTGAGAGACTGCTCGCACGAGAAGTGACTTTGCATTACTGCGTCTAGCGTGATATGATATGATATGATATGATATATGATATGATATGGTATTTGTAACGCGCCTACACACAAGTGTTTCACTGTAGTAAGCCAATGGCTTGTGTCACATCGATGTCTTTTGGGTCAACACAGCTGTCATAAGAGTTCCTTTGCTTTGGGAAAACAGGTAAAATTTGCGCTCATAGTCCGGGTTGGCAAGTACTGGAGCGTTTGAAATTAACTGTTTCAGTGACGCAAATGAGTCACTCATCTCTTTTGACCATTTTATTTCTTTGTTCTCCCGCTGGGCCTCTTTGAGTGCTTGTAGTAAGGGCCTTGTGTATTCTGCGTAATCTAGTATCCCTGCTCTGCAATAGTTGCACATTCCTAGGAATTTTTGCATTTCTTTTACCGTTCTTGGCTCTTTTACTGCTGTGATTGCTTCTACTCTGTTAGGTATTATCTTTTTGCCATCCTTTGATGTCAGCTGTCCCAGGTATAATACTTCTGGTTGACAGTATTGTAGTTTCCCTCTGTCCACTTTGTACCCTTTGTGGGCCAGCAGTGTTAAGAGCGTAACTGAATCCTTCCTGCACTCATCTTCATTCTGTGCGCAAATGAGCAAGTCATCTACGTACTGAATGATGGTGCTCTCGGCTGTCAGGTTTCCCAAGTCTTCGTGGAGGATACGATTGAAAATGCTGGGACTCTCACAGTAACCCTGTGGTAACCTGCAATGTTCATATCTTTTCCCCCCTAGTGTGAATGCTGTCAAGTATCTGTTTTTTTCTGCCAAAGGAATGGAAAAAAAATGCATTTTTCAAGTCAACTACTGTGAAATGTGATGCCTTTTTTGGGATACTGCAAAGTATCGGTGCAGGGTTCGGGACTAGAGGAAACTCTTTTTGTATGATGTCATTTAGTGGGCGTAGATCTTGGATCATCCTCCATGCCCCTCTCTTTGCTTTCTTGATCGGGTAAATGCAAGTATTACATGGGGAATTTGAGGGTATTATTATTCCCTGGGCCAATAAGGCACTTATCGTCTCCTTTATCCCTTCCTCAGCTTCATGGGGCAATGCGTACTGTTTGACTCGGGGCAGGATTGCTCCTGGTTTAAGCTTTATTGTGACTGGGGTAACTCCGTGCAACAACCCTACATCATGGGGACCCGTAGTCCACAAGTTGCTTGGCACTAATTTCATGTCATCATCAAAAAAGGAAGGGGGTGCTCCCACCACTGCCATCAACTGAACGGGCACTTGTCTCACTTGTATAAACATATCACATGGTATTGCTATTTCCATTATTATCTCTCTGTCACTTTCTGAGTCTGAAAAGAGATCCTCATCTGATAGATCTCGTAAGGCAATGTCAGCATTGATGCATAACACAGCGTGCCATTCACATCCATCTATGTCCATACCAATTACTGCAATTCTTTTGGCTGATATCTGTACCGCATGCAAATCTAAAGATATCACTGAACCAGGTGTAATGTCTGTGCGTACTATTAGGTGGAAGATGAATTCTGCTGGCATCCCCCACTCTAACCTTTTTAGCTCAGGTACTACTCGGGCTAGTGTTTTCAATCCTTCAATGAACACATTTGGGTCTACCGTCATGCCACGTATCTCTGGTGCTGTTGCTCGTGCATGTACCACCAGCATTACACGCAGCGGGCAGATTCCTGGGGTGGAGCAAACTATCCCTCGTTCTGTGAAGGATATGGTCATATTGAGCTTGCTGAGAAGGTCCCTTCCGAGCAAGTTTATTTGTGACTGTTCGTAATACAGTAGGGGTGTTCTCACTGTTTTACCCCCCACTGTCACATCCAAATCTTCTGTGTAAGGAACTTCAACGACAGCCCCAGAGAACCCCTGCGTCTCCAACCTACGGTTAGATAGCGGAAACCGACCTTCACGTATGCATGATTTTTCAGCTCCCGAATCCACCATAAATATGAATTGCTTATCTCCTATCTGCGCCCCTACTAATGGTTCCTCCGCTGCATTGTAAGTGGTAGATACAACGGGACACGCAAGTGTTCCCTGTGGGCTGTCCTATGCTGGCTGCCTCATGGCTCCCCCTTGACTAAAGACATTGCCTGACACTACTGCTACACCGCTGTTGGGGGCAGGTGCCCCATTCGCAAGTGTTGCAAAAGGGTTTCCTGGTGTGTATTGCATAGGTTCGTCGTTCTGCGGGTGGCCCTGTGTTCTATTGTATTGAGCTGGTCTTTGGTCGACATACCCCTGCTCGTGCTGCCTCTGCTGCCTTCCCATGGGGAGGCCGTATGGGCTCCCTGGGTGGGGGTTACCGTATTGCTCCATATCCTGAAATCCATTGTTTGGTCTGTTCCTACATTCTCGTGAGAAGTGCCCCCACCTTCCGCAATTCCAGCAGCTCCCTTGTGCCCCTCTGGGACCTTGCCCCCCATATCCTCCATTACCGCCGTACCCCTGCCCACCTCCTCTACGGCCCCTGTACCCACCTCGTCCCCCTCGAGGGGCCCAATCTTGCCACTGCGGACCTCCGTACGGCTCGTGTCCGTTCCACTGTGGATGTCCCGCTCCTGCCCAATTAGCTGCCATCCTCCCCTGTATTGCTACCAGCCCCTCCTCCTCCTCTTCTCCCTCCCTGTTATGTGGGAGCGCCGCTACTGCTGCAACGACCTTCACCAGTTTCGTTTGTACTAACTTGGCCTCATCTGCCAATCTTTTTTGTGCTATTTCGTTTTCTCGTTACTTTGTTCTTTTGCAGTGGTGGACTATTATACTCTGTATTTCGGGCCACCCCTTCGCCTCGATCCCTGCAATTTTTTCAAGTGCTTTCTGTACCTCTTTAGGCAAGCCTCTCTTTATTATGAAATAAAATAATGATGTTGACTGGTACCAGGGCTTGCCTGTTTCCGCTCTCCACATCTCCTGTACCCAGAAAATGTAATCCATAGCATCTTCCCCCTCATTCATTGTACATTACAGAACTGACTGTAAGTCTGGTGTGTCTGGAAATGTTTCTCTTAATGCATCCCACACTCGTGCTCACACTGTGTTGAATGAGGCACCATCATGACGGTCACAATCTAGTGTTATCCCCGGGAAACCAGCTTTTACCCACCCTCTATCTGCCTGGTCCCCAACTGCTGATATTATTAGGCTCTTTACATCCCCTACCGCCAAGGGGACCTCAGCTGTGTGCTTCTCGAATGCATATATCCACTTACTTGCCCTTCCAGATAGTGGTGGTAACAGCTTTAACAAATTGGCCTTATCCATCTGAGCCCAGGGTATGTAGTTTGGTCTCCCTCCTCCCCTGTGTATCAATGGCAGTTGTAACTTCCCCTTTGTCACTTTGCTTGTACTCACCTTTGTTCCATTCTTTCCTAGTGGAGCCATTCTCCCCAATCTATTCCTTAATAGTCCTGTCCATTCCTCATCCATTATTCTCCCTAAACATGCACCATCCATCCTCCCGCTCTCTCCTCCCATTGCCGCACTCAATCTCCCACCTTCTTCTTCGTCATCCTCCACATCACACCACAAGTCTTCTCTTCCCCCTGTGACTATTATTTCATCATCTGCATGTTCACTTGCCCCATCTATTTCAATTATTTGTGTGGGCTCTTCTTGTATTCTGAACAATATTTCCCCCTCCTCAATTGTCCTGTCATGGCTCTGTGCCCTTGGTGTTTGCTCTGACCGTGCAACATTAGTCCCACTTTGCTCACAAATGTTTTCGATTCTTGATAATTCTTCTCTTGCTAATGAGAGCCTCGAATCTAAATCCTCTGTTAGTTTTTCTATGTCTACTGTGGGTGTGCTTATCTGTCCATGCTGCCTATGTCTTTCTTACGGCGGGGGTGCAGTCGGGCCATGTGTTGTTGTAGCTGGAGTTGGGGGCACATATGTGAGGTTGCAATACCCTTCCGCGGGCACCGGTTTATTAAGTATAGGGTACAACCGTGTCACTTCACCTGGCTTCCCTTCCTCTATCATCTCCTTATCGTCTTTAGGTATCAGTAATGGGTTATCGGTGGTGGATGGCAAATTGGTCGTTGGCTCCTTCTTTTTGAGAGGAGGCACCTCTTCAAACAATCGCCACAGATATAATATCTCCCTCCTATTGTGGAACTGCTTCCTCTTATATTTCATAAAAATGCAGGTAGCCACCATATCTAGAACATTTTTGTCAAATGATCCTCCTTCGGGCCATATTTGGGGCAGACCTTCTCCCTTTAACTCCGTGACCCACTGATCGTGGTATTTTCTAATGCGTTCAGCATACCCAGGTAAACTCTTACAAATATGGGCCAGGGGTGTTTCTGTCCCCATTGTATGCGCTTGGCTTGTGTATCACTATATGTATTTCTATATGTACCTTTTAAAACCTTGTGCGTTTTCAACAGCTGGGCAATTAGGGTGTGCGTGTGTGTAGCTTATACTGAAAATAACTTAGGGGGCACATACAAGAGCAAACCACCTTTTGCACACCAACAATATTTTCAGCACAAATATTCAAAAGAAACAGCTTAAATCATTGGGCTTACCACCTTATAATGTCTCCTGGTCACACTTACCGTGACCACACCATAATCATGCACATTTTACCATTCACTAAAATCATCATAACATTGCTACGTTTTAACACATATCATGCATATACAATGATAGTCAATACCCTATTGATAGTTAACCTTTAATCTTTTCCCTCCCTCCCTAGTTGACTTCTGCTTTCTTTATTTGAGATGAGGTCCCCTTTTGCTTGTATCGCTTTTTTTTATTTTTTTTATTTTTTACTCAATATTACCCTATTTTTATTCATAGATCCAGAAAGAATGAAAGAATAGCAGTTTCTAATATATTCACCGTGTCCCCCTTTTCTACCAGACACCTTTAGCTTATTCTCCACTTGTCCATATATTCCCAGTACTAGTCAAGATAGCACTATGCGGCGCCGCCTTCTACCCCCTTGCAGAGCTAGGTTCCCGTCTCTTTTCACCTTTTGATCCTAATGGCCATATGCAAAGAAAAAGTAAAGAAAGAATAGGATTGCTTTTAGTGGTCCCAAACGTGACCCCTTTTAAATGACCTTGTTTTGTATCCTGCTCCCTTCCCCTACTCCCCTTATGATCACTCGCAATTACAGGGTAATTCATAGAATTTCGCAGAAAAGTGTCGCAAGCGGCTGGTGCAGAGTGTCCGCGTGTGATTGTCTGCGCCAGGCACGTGCGCTAAAACCGATTTCCGCGCACAGCGTATTCATGGATTTTAGGCTCCCAAACCAGCCGTGGCACAGAGTATCGCAGCGACCCTGCAGCAGCGCCAGTAACACCCCCAAGAACGCCCTCGCGCAAGGAAAAGCCATCAAAATCGCTAAATCATCGCAAAGGGCTGCGCTAACCCTGGACCAGTCTACAGGGCTGCCAAACAAGGAACGCAAAGCGGGTAACGTGCATATCAGGGGTACGCGTGAAGTTATACACGCGATTAGCCAGGGTACGTGTATTACAGGGGTACGCGTGAAGTTTTACACGCGATTAGCCAGGGCACATGTATCACAGGGGTACGCAGGAATTATCACACACGATTTGGCTGGGTACGTGTATTACAGGGGTACACGGGAAATTCTACACGCGATTCGGCTGGGTACGTGTATTACAGGGGTGCGCGGGAATTCTCACATGCGATTTGGCCAGGTACGTGTATTACAGGGGTGCGCGGGAATTATCACACGCGATTTGGCTTGGTACGTGTATTACAGGGGTGCGTGGGAAGTTCTACACGCGATTGGCCAGGGTACGTGTATTACAGGGGTACGTGGGAATTATCACACACGATTTGGCTGGGTACGTGTATTACAGGGGTACACGGGAAGTTCTACACGCGATTCGGCTGGGTACGTGTATTACAGGGGTGCGCAGGAATTCTCACATGCGATTTGGCCAGGTACGTGTATTACAGGGGTGTGCGGGAATTATCACACGCAATTAGGCTGGGTGGGTCCTCACAGGTGTTCCCTGTACACCCTCCATGGCCCCTGCAGGCAGCCCACAAAACAGGGGACTACCCTGCACACCTGCTCATGTCCCCCTGCAGCCCCACCCCCAGCAGGGCAGGGGCAGCCTCCACCAGGCCCCCACTCATGTCTCCCACCACCCCCACCCCCCAGCATCCAGGGGCACCCTCCACCAGGCCCCCACCCATGTCTCCCACCACCCCCAACCCCCAGCCACCAGGGGCACCCTCCACCAGGCCCCCACTCATGTCTCCCACCACCCCCATCCCCCAGCATCCAGGGGCACCCTCCACCAGGCCCCCACCCATGTCTCCCACCACCCCCACCCCCCAGCCACCAGGGGCACCCTCCACCAGGCCCCCACTCATGTCTCCCACCACCCCCACCCCCCAGCAGTGCAGGGGCAGCCTCCACCAGGACCCCACCCATGTCCCCTATCACCCCCACCCCCCAGCATCCAGGGGCACCCTCCACCAGGCCCCCACCCATGTCTCCCACCACCCCCACCCCCCAGCCACCAGGGGCAACCTCCACCTGGCCCCCACTCATTTCTCCCACCACCCCCACCTCCCAGCAGTGCAGGGGCAGCCTCCACCAGGACCCCACTCATGTCCCCTATCACCCCCACCCCCCCGCCATCAGGGGCACCCTCCACCAGGCCCCCATCCATGTCTCCCACCACCCCCACCCCCCAGCAGTGCAGGGGCACCCTCCACCAGGCCCCCACTCATGTCCCCTATCACCCCCACCCCCCCGCCACCAGGGGCACCCTTCACAAGGCCCCCATCCATGTCTCCCACCACCCCCACCCCCCAGCCACCAGGGGCACCCTCCACCAGGCCCCCATCCATGTCTCCCACCACCCCCACCCCCCCGCCACCAGGGGCACCCTCCACCAGGCCCCCATCCATGTCTCCCACCACCCCCACCCCCCAGCAGTGCAGGGGCACCCTCCACCAGGCCCCCACTCATGTCCCCTATCACCCCCACCCCCCCGCCACCAGGGGCACCCTCCACCAGGCCCCCACCCATGTCCCCTATCACCCCCACCCCCCAGCAGTGCAGGGGCACCCTCCACCAGGCCCCCACTCATGTCCCCTATCACCCCCACCCCCCAGCCACCAGGGGCACCCTCCACCAGGCCCCCACTCATATCTCCCACCACCACCACCCCCCAGCATCCAGCGGCACCCTCCACCAGGCCCCCACCCATGTCTCCCACCACCCCCACCCCCCAGACACCAGGGGCACCCTCCAACAGGCCCCCACTCATGTCTCCCACCACCCCCACCCCCCAGCAGTGCAGGGGCAGCCTCCACCACGCCCCCACTCATGTCTCCCACCACCCCCACCCCCCAGCATCCAGGGGCACCCTCCACCAGGCCCCCACCCATGTCTCCCACCACCCCCAACCCCCAGCCACCAGGGGCACCCTCCACCAGGCCCCCACTCATGTCTCCCACCACCCCCACCCCCCAGCATCCAGGGGCACCCTCCACCAGGCCCCCACCCCCCAGCAACCAGGGGCACCCTCCACCAGGCCCCCACTCATGTCTCCCACCACCCCCACCCCCCCGCCACCAGGGGCACCCTCCACCAGGACCCCACTCATGTCCCCTATCACCCCCACCCCCCCGCCACCAGGGGCACCCTCCACCAGGCCCCCATCCATGTCTCCCACCACCCCCACCCCCCAGCAGTGCAGGGGCACCCTCCACCAGGCCCCCACTCATGTCCCCTATCACCCCCACCCCCCAGCAGTGCAGGGGCAGCCTCCACCAGGACCCCACTCATGTCCCCTATCACCCCCACCCCCCCGCCACCAGGGGCACCCTCCACCCGGCCCCCATCCATGTCTCCCACCACCCCCACCCCCCAGCAGTGCAGGGGCACCCTCCACCAGGCCCCCACTCACGTCCCCTATCACCCCCACCCGCCCGCCACCAGGGGCACCCTTCACAAGGCCCCCATCCATGTCTCCCACCACCCCCACCCCCCAGCCACCAGGGGCACCCTCCACCAGGCCCCCATCCATGTCTCCCACCACCCCCACCCCCCGCCACCAGGGGCACCCTCCACCAGGCCCCCATCCATGTCTCCCACCACCCCCACCCCCCAGCAGTGCAGGGGCACCCTCCACCAGGCCCCCACTCATGTCCCCTATCACCCCCACCCCCCCGCCACCAGGGGCACCCTCCACCAGGCCCCCACCCATGTCCCCTATCACCCCCCAGCAGTGCAGGGGCACACTCCACCAGGCCCCCACTCATGTCCCCTATCACCCCCACCCCCCAGCCACCAGGGGCACCCTCCACCAGGCCCCCACTCATGTCTCCCACCACCACCACCCCCCAGCATCCAGGGGCACCCTCCAACAGGCCCCCACCCATGTCTCCCACCACCCCCACCCCCCAGCCACCAGGGGCACCCTCCACCAGGCCCCCACTCATGTATCCCACCACCCCCACCCCCCAGCAGTGCAGGGGCAGCCTCCACCAAGCCCCCACTCATGTCTCCCACCACCCCCACCCCCCAGCATCCAGGGGCACCCTCCACCAGGCCCCCACCCATGTCTCCCACCACCCCCAACCCCCAGCCACCAGGGGCACCCTCCACCAGGCCCCCGCTCATGTCTCCCACCACCCCCACCCCCCAGCATCCAGGGGCACCCTCCACCAGGCCCCCACCCATGTCTCCCACCACCCCCACCCCCCAGCCACCAGGGGCACCCTCCACCAGGCCCCCACTCATGTCTCCCACCACCCCCACCCCCCAGCAGTGCAGGGGCAGCCTCCACCAGGACCCCACTCATGTCCCCTATCACCCCCACCCCCCCGCCACCAGGGACACCCTCCACCAGGCCCCCATCCATGTCTCCCACCACCCCCACCCCCCAGCAGTGCAGGGGCACCCTCCACCAGGCCCCCACTCATGTCCCCTATCACCCCCACCCCCCCGCTACCAGGGGCACCCTTCACAAGGCCCCCATCCATGTCTCCCACCAACCCACCCCCCAGCCACCAGGGGCACCCTCCACCAGGCCCCCATCCATGTCTCCCACCACCCCCACCCCCCAGCCACCAGGGGCACCCTCCACCAGGCCCCCACTCATGTCTCCCACCACCCCCACCCCCCAGCCACCAGGGGCACCCTCCACCAGGCCCCCACTCATGTCTCCCACCACCCCCACCCCCCAGCCACCAGGGGCACCCTCCACCAGGCCCCCATCCATGTCTCCCACCACCCCCACCCCCCGCCACCAGGGGCACCCTCCACCAGGCCCCCATCCATGTCTCCCACCACCCCCACCCCCAGCAGTGCAGGGGCACCCTCCACCAGGCCCCCACTCATGTCCCCTATCACCCCCACCCCCCCCGCCACCAGGGGCACCCTCCACCAGGCCCCCACCCATGTCCCCTATCACCCCCACCCCCCAGCAGTGCAGGGGCACCCTCCACCAGGCCCCCACTCATGTCCCCTATCACCCCCACCCCCCAGCCACCAGGGGCACCCTCCACCAGGCCCCCACTCATGTCTCCCACCACCACCACCCCCCAGCATCCAGGGGCACCCTCCACCAGGCCCCCACCCATGTCTCCCACCACCCCCACCCCCCAGCCACCAGGGGCACCCTCCACCAGGCCCCCACTCATGTCTCCCACCACCCCCACCCCCCAGCAGTGCAGGGGCAGCCTCCACCACGCCCCCTCTCATGTCTCCCACCACCCCTACCCCCCAGCATCCAGGGGCACCCTCCACCAGGCCCCCACCCATGTCTCCCACCACCCCCAACCCCCAGCCACCAAGGGCACCCTCCACCAGGCCCCCACTCATGTCTCCCACCACCCCCACCCCCCAGCATCCAGGGGCACCCTCCACCAGGCCCCCACCCATGTCTCCCACCACCCCCACCCCCCAGCCACCAGGGGCACCCTCCACCAGGCCCCCACTCATGTCGACCACCACCCCCACCCCCCAGCAGTGCAGGGGCAGCCTCCACCAGGACCCCACTCATGTCCCCTATCATCCCCACCCCCCCCGCCACCAGGGGCACCCTCCACCAGGCCCCCATCCATGTCTCCCACCACCCCCACCCCCCAGCCACCAGGGGCACCCTCCACCAGGCCCCCACTCATGTCTCCCACCCCCCCACCCCCCAGCCACCAGGGGCACCCTCCACCAGGCCCCCACTCATGTCTCCCACCACCCCCACCCCCCAGCCACCAGGGGCACCCTCCACCAGGCCCCCATCCATGTCTCCCACCACCCCCACCCCCCCCGCCACCAGGGGCACCCTCCACCAGGCCCCCATCCATGTCTCCCACCACCCCTACCCCCCAGCCACCAGGGGCACCCTCCACCAGGCCCCCACTCATGTCTCCCACCACCCCCACCCCCCAGCCACCAGGGGCACCCTCCACCAGGCCCCCACTCATGTCTCCCACCACCCCCACCCCCCAGCCACCAGGGGCACCCTCCACCAGGCCCCCATCCATGTCTCCCACCACCCCCACCCCCCCGCCACCAGGGGCACCCTCCACCAGGCCCCCATCCATGTCTCCCACCACCCCCACCCCCCAGCAGTGCAGGGGCACATTCCACCAGGCCCCCACTCATGTCCCCTATCACCCCCACCCCCCCACCACCAAGGGCAGCCTCCACCAGGCACCCACCCATGTCCCCTATCACCAACACCCCCAGCAGTGCAGGGGCACCCTCCACCAGGCCCCCACTCATGTCCCCTATCACCCCCACGCCCCAGCCACCAGGGGCACCCTCCACCAGGCCCCCACTCATGTCTCCCACCACCACCACCCCCCAGCATCCAGGGGCACCCTCCACCAGGCCCCCACCCATGTCTCCCACCACCCCCACCCCCCAGCCACCAGGGGCACCCTCCACCAGGCCCCCACTCATGTCTCCCACCACTCCCACCCCCCAGCAGTGCAGGGGCAGCCTCCACCACGCCCCCACTCATGTCTCCCACCACCCCCACCCCCCAGCATCCAGGGGCACCCTCCACCAGGCCCCCACCCATGTCTCCCACCACCCCCAACCCCCAGCCACCAAGGGCACCCTCCACCAGGCCCCCACTCATGTCTCCCACCACCCCCACCCCCCAGCATCCAGGGGCACCCTCCACCAGGCCCCCACCCATGTCTCCCACCACCCCCACCCCCCAGCCACCAGGGGCACCCTCCACCAGGCCCCCACTCATGTCGACCACCACCCCCACCCCCCAGCAGTGCAGGGGCAGCCTCCACCAGGACCCCACTCATGTCCCCTATCATCCCCACCCCCCCGCCACCAGGGGCACCCTCCACCAGGCCCCCATCCATGTCTCCCACCACCCCCACCCCCCAGCCACCAGGGGCCCCCTCCACCAGGCCCCCACTCATGTCTCCCACCACCCCCACCCCCCAGCCACCAGGGGCACCCTCCACCAGGCCCCCACTCATGTCTCCCACCACCCCCACCCCCCAGCCACAAGGGGCACCCTCCACCAGGCCCCCATCCATGTCTCCCACCACCCCCACGCCCCCCGCCACCAGGGGCACCCTCCACCAGGCCCCCATCCATGTCTCCCACCACCCCCACCCCCCAGCAGTGCAGGGGCACCCTCCACCAGGCCCCCACTCATGTCCCCTATCACCCCCACCCCCCGCCATCAGGGGCACCCTCCACCAGGCCCCCACCCATGTCCCCTATAACCCCCACCCCCCAGCAGTGCAGGGGCACCCTCCACCAGGCCCCCACTCATATCCCCTATCACCCTCACCCCCCAGCCACCAGGGGCACCCTCCACCAGGCCCCCACTCATGTCTCCCACCACCACCACCCCCCAGCATCCAGGGGCACCCTCCACCAGGCCCTCACCCATGTCTCCCACCACCCCCACCCCTCAGCCACCAGGGGCACCCTCCACCAGGCCCCCACTCATGTCTCCCACCACCCCACCCCCCAGCAGTGCAGGGGCAGCCTCCACCACGCCCCCACTCATGTCTCCCTCCACCCCCACCCCCCAGCATCCAGGGGCACCCTCCACCAGGCCCCCACCCATGTCTCCCACCACCCCCAACCCCCAGCCACCAGGGGCACCCTCCACCAGGCCCCCACTCATGTCTCCCACCACCCCCACCCCCCAGCATCCAGGGGCACCCTCCACCAGGCCCCCACCCATGTCTAACACCACCGCCACCCCCCAGCCACCAGGGGCACCCTCCACCAGGCCCCCACTCATGTCTCCCACCACCCCCACCTCCCAGCAGTGCAGGGGCAGCCTCCACCAGGACCCCACTCATGTCCCCTATCACCCCCACCCCCCCGCCACCAGGGGCACCCTCCACCAGGCCCCCATCCATGTCTCCCACCACCCCCACCCCCCAGCAGTGCAGGGGCACCCTCCACCAGGACACCAACTTCCCTGGCACTGAAGCTGGTGCCCCTCTGCCTCCTTGGCCGGGGGTTGCCACTGGTGCCAGATGTTGTAGTGCCCGACATGGCAACCCCAGAGGCAGGAGTGGGTGGGCAACTGGGTCCTGGGGCTGGGCTGTGGGGCGACGGAAAAGCAGTCGGGAGCCTTTGGTTCCAGCAGGGGAGGTCACAGCAACAGCACCCCTGGCTGATGTGCAGGTAGCAAATGGCAGGGCACGTGGGCAGCAGGCAGTCAGGCAGCAGCAGATGGCAGGTGGGAGCGTGCTCAGGGCTCTGGGGGGCAGTAATTTGGCCTCCTGGGCAGGAGCGTGGTCTTTCGTGTGTGAACGCGTGGACAGCTTGATACGTAGTGAGTGATTTTGCACGTGAAAATCCCACACGTCTGCGTGTAAATCGATGAAAGGCCCTTAGCGCGTAAACGCATATGCGCGTCTATGAAGTCACGTGCACGCGTAGGAAAAAGCTGCGTGACACGTCCGAGTGTCAAAGCGTGTTATTGGTGGAAATAGCCCTACACGCAGAAGTGTCAAAGCGTGTAATTGGTGCAAATGGACCTACACGCAGAAGTGTCAAAGCGTGTAATTGGTGCAAATGGACCTACAAGCAGAAGTGACAAAGCGTGTAATTGGTGTGAATGGACCTACAAGCAGAAGTGACAAAGCGTGTAATTGGTGGGAATGGCCCTAGCACGTACACGCCGCGTAAGTGACGCTGTACGTGTGGGCCTGCATATAAGGTACGTATAGAACACCAATTCCTTGTACTGCTTTTCGTGGAGAGCGAGTGGGTGAATTCTGTACTTCTTGTCGTTTCACACGCGATTTACTTCACGGCGTTTCAAGTTCGTACTCCCTGTTACCTCTGACAGCTTTTTCTATTTTTTCTCTTGTACTGGTTTACCTGGGCCTGTTCCCTCAAACAGTGTTCCCTTCTACTGTTGTCCTGTCTCCTCAGACAGCGTACATATCTTCTTTTGGCAGGGGTGTTGCCAACCAAACGTGCTCATTTTTCACGCTCTTTTACCTGGCAGACGGTGAATCACGCACGTATCTAACATCTGTGCTTGCCCCGTGTGTAGCCTACCCCTTCAGAGGTCATTCTAGGCTGCGTGTGACACACATACGTTCATTCTTGTGTTACTGGGTGCCACAGCATAGTGCAGGTTTTTCTTTCTGCACACGTGGTCTAGGAGGGGTTGCGTGCACGTCATCTCCCTTTTTTGGGCCTCCTGTGCGTTGCGTGACCCGTCATCTTTCCCCAGGGGTTACATTCAGCCTTGCTAGAGCACTAGGGTACAATTACCATCTGGTACCCAACCCCTTTGACCCCCAATTGCCCAGGACAATAGTCTACATCCACTCCCATACGCACATTAACATCAGTGCCATGGCTGGGAGGCGAGGATTCCGTAAGGGTGGCAAAGGTGGAAGAGCCACAAGTGGTGGCCGTGGTGGATCCGGTAGGGGACGTGGTCATAACTTGCAGGGTGAGCCTGTCCCGCCATGTGTGGAGGACCAGTCACGGGCACCCATAATCCCCCCCCCCCTCCCGTTGAGGCTGATGTGGCTGACACCATCCATGCTCAGCCCTTATTGGACCAGCCCATTGTGGCACCAGACCTGGCTGACTCCATGGCTGACTTCCAGGTCAGCAGGGCTACGACACGTGCGCTGGTGCACGTTGATGCCATCATGCCACGTGGATCTGGGGCAGCAAGGTCATCTGCACCAAGGAGGCAGGGCGGAGAGGCTGCAGGGGCAGCTGCGGCTCCATCCACCCCAGCCCTCACACACCCAGCCAGGACAGTGTCGGTCCTAGTCCATGCTGCTGACATTCCCCCTGACACCATCACACTAGAGCCAATGCCTGCACCAACTCCCATGCTGAGTGTGCAATCCCACACTCCTGATACAGAGTCCACCAGGGCTCCTGCCCCTAGTGTCCAGAGCAGCGCAGGACACTCAGGATCACCACCACCTTCCAAGCGGAAGAGGAAGAGTGCTCGTCCGGCACAGGCTGATGCCCCAGACACGGCTACACAGTCCGGCCCGTCCAGGAAGCCCAGCTTCACGGATGACGAACTGAATGCACTTGTCGAGTATGTGTCCGCACATGACAACGAGATGGTCATTGTTGCAGGATCCAAGACCACACCTGCACAACGGCAGGCACAATGGCAGACCGTTGCGGACATCGTAAGTGCCCTTGGAATCGTGAGGCGCACAGCCAATGATTGCTATAAGCGCTGGAATGACCTAAAGCGCAGGGCAAAGAGTAAGCTGGCCTCAAGTCATGCCGCAACTCTAGTGACTGGAGGTGGGTCTCCAGTAGTAGACATGGAACTCACTCCACATGAGTCAGTCGCTGGGACCTACGTCACGGAGGAACAGATCCAAGGCGTGGGAGATCTGGCTGATTACGAGGCATTGTCCGGTGAGTGCACATGCATGTGTGTGTCATCCATGTGCATGGTGTGTGTGTGAGGGCTTCTGTTTGTGTGCCAGGTGAGAGTGTGTGCGCCTGAGTCGTATGGGTCAGCCATGTGCTTCATGCAATACTTCCTGCGCAGCTGCATTTGGCCATAGCAGTATCCCTTCTGCCAACAGTAGACATCTAGCCCAACTGCACGCCAGTTGCCCTTGAAGTGTCATCTTGCCACAACATAGTTGCTTATTTTTCACTGTTCATTCAGTCAGATTGTTTGCATTCCCCCACTTTTACTAGCCATGTCGCTGTCCACTAGTCACATGTCTGACATGGCTATGGTAAAGTGGAGTGACTTTGTTACCTGGATATCATTTGTACACACATGTCCCTGTGCAATTGGACCATTTCAGACTGGCAGCTCCAGGTGAAAAATCTGACCTGTTAGAATTAGAAAAGCAATTACATGCGGGAACTGGACTGAATGAATAGGTGGTGCCCTCCTCTCCATCTTCACTCAATAGCAATGGTACATGCCATCTGTGTGATGGCATGTGTGTTTCACCTGGCAATCACAGGCCAATGTGTGATGCCACTGCCAGGCAGCATGCAGAAAATGTGTTCATCTTCCATCTTGGTGTCATCAGTCATGCTTGGTGCATGAAGTGCATTTGCCTGCACTTCATACGCAGTGAGGGTGCATGCATGGGAGGGTTTTAGTCATGTGGGACATGTGTCAATCAAGTACTGGTTCTCTTGCTTCTCAGCCCTCATTGTGTGCCATGGTGCTAATGCCTGTTTCCATTTCTTTGTTTTCATGTCTTTGCAGGGGAAGACGCACCTGATACTGCTGGGGTTGTGGAGATGGTGCAGACCCAGGAGGGATCCGAGGGCCGACCAACCACCAGTGAGGGACGTGGTGTGGTGGTGGGGGAGAACCCACAAGTGCTGCAGGTCGTGCTCTCAAGGGGTGTCTCTGGCTGCACCTCCCCCGAGCTGTACTCAGGTGTTGATTCGGATGAGACCTACGTGCCGTCGCAGGTGAGTGTTCCAGGGAGGGATTCTGTTCTGTCTCACCCACCTGCACCAGGGTCAGAACCCTCCATGGGGATGTCAGTGTTGAACGCTACGCCTTTGGTGGTTACGGATGCAGGGTCACACTCCGTGACATCTGATCCTGTTCCTGGGCCAGCAGATCAGAGGGGGAATGCAGTCCTGCAGCCTCAGGCAGTGCCGGCACAGCAAGGCGCAGTTCGCCTTGCCCCAGACAGGTGTGGTGCCCGCCGACGTGGTGGCCGTACGCCACCTGGCAATACCGCATGGGAGCAATCCATTTACGGTATGGCAACCCAACAGGCTGCATCATCCGAGATGACGGCTCAGGCCATGGATAGGGTGGCCACTTCCATTGTCCCCCCAGAAAGGCTGATGGAGTGACTAGAGCAGGCAACCGACTCCATCTGCCAGTCACACAGGGAGGACATGTTGGGGTCCAACAGGGACAGGCGGGCGGCACTGGCGACTCTGCAGGAGGCCATCTCCATTGAGTCCCAGGGCCACAGGGAAGCCCTGAGGCAGGAGCTCCTTCACCTCAGGACGACTCTTGTTGAGCTTGAGGCTTCAACACACCAAAGGACAGAACAGCAGCTGGAGCGTCTCACCTGTACGCTCTCAGCTGAGATGCAGGCAATGAGGGCGGAGGTCCGGGCATCCCGTGAGTTGTTGCATGGGGACCTCCGCACACTCATCCTCCAGAACCAGACCTACCACACCCGCATGCTTGCAGCCATGGAGGAGCAGACTAGGGCCTTGCGTGGGCTGCCTCCCATAGTGCAACCACCTCCGGATGCAGCTGCACAGGGTGATAATAGCGACAGCAGTGATACTCACACAATAGGGTAGCCGTGTGGGCCATGAGCCCATGGAGGTGTTTTATTTTCCCAGGATCCACGCAGGTGGGTTCTGGTGTGCATCCTGTCCTCGGACCTCCTGGGTGGCCTCCCCAACCCCCCCGGGCCCATCAATGGCCATTTTTGATTGTTTCTTATTTTTATTTTTATTTATATTTATTTTATTCCCTATTTTTTTGGGACGATTTGTTGGCTTCCGTGGTTCCTGTGGGCATACGCTGCATTGTGGCTGGGCACATGCAGGCTTGTAATGTATTTGGTTCAGATGCTTGGGTTTGAGTCACACACACCCCTCCTGCTTCCCGTTTCCATGGGCTTGCAAAGGGTGTGCCCAAGTGACAGTGAATTACACAGTGACGTTGGACTCCCATGAGCTGTGTGGGCAGTCTGTAGTCAATACTGTGTATACATTCCTAGTGCATATTGCTGTTGTGTTGTACACTGCATGTTGCATTGATGTGTAACTCATCTTCTGTGTCTACCTCCCAATTTGCAGGTCCCTTCCTCATGTCTACACAAGGACCTCTAGTCTGGAGATGGGGTCCATGTTGGCAGCAGTGCACCTACAACTCTACATGGCGCCAACACTGCACAGTTGGTAGTGGTCGGAGTGCAGGCATTTCCAGGTGGTGAGACTACTAATATGTAACATTTGTGATATCATGTTAATGGTAGTACGTGCTCAAGTATGTTGTTGGTCCGGCATTGCTGTGAGCATTTCAGGTGTTGCAGGTTTCTAATAGGGACACTGTCCATAGTGACACTAGTGTCATGTTGTGGGGATTACTTTGTTTACCTGCAAATAGCATGACATGGCATGGTGTGTCGTGTGGCGGTGCTGGGGTTGGGTTGGCTGACATGGCACTGTCCTCTTGTTGCATTTTGCAAGTGGGTATTCTTTTTAGCTGCTTGAATGTGTAACTCCACAAAACTGCATTGGTGGTGTCTGTGTGGGTAGGGATGCACACATTGTGACACTTCCAGGTGAACAATCTCAGGCTGATATGGTATTCACGGTTCATTCTCCAGACATTCAGGATCAGTGTCAGGTTGAGTCATCATTGATTGTCAGATGGAATGTGCCAGGGCAGTGTGCACTCCACAGGGGTGTGATTTCTATGTGAAGTAATTAGCCACTAGCTGTGTACGGGCTGCCTCCCCCCGTGCCCTTTCCCCTCCCATGCGCAGCGGCTGTGCATGTGGTTGGGGATGTGGGGCCACCACCATGTCCACGGCCAGGCCCCGGCGTGTTGCAACTTTGTGCAGGACACATGCTGCCACTATGATCCTGCACACTACTGGGGGAGCGTATAACAGCTGGCCGCCAGAACGGTCAAGGGAGCGAAAGCGTGACTTTAGCACTCCGAATGTGCGCTCCACTATGCCCCGGGTCGTAATGTGGGCTGTGTTATATCTTACCTCGGGTGGCGTGGTGGGGTTCCGAATTGGCGTCATCATGTGGGGGCTGAGAGGGTAGGCACTGTCCCCTGTGGAGGTGGTGATTGGTATCATTGGTGGGGTTGTGACCTTGCTCAGTATCCAACATGCATGCATGTGCAGTGGCATACATACTCACCAAGCAGCCATGTATCGCCATGCCGCCCAGCTTCTAGGTCCCGGCTTAGGGTGGACATTCGGTAAATGAAGCTGTCGTGGGTGGACCCGGGGTAGTTGGCATATACTGAGGTGATGATTCCCTTGGCATTACATGCTACCTGCACGTTGATGGAATGCCAGTGCTTGCGGTTCCTATAGATGTGCTCAGATTCCCTGGGGGGACGTAGAGCCACATGGGTGCAGTCGATGGCACCTAGCACTTTGGGGAATCGTGCCACACCGTAAAAATCCAGGGCGGCAGCATGCCTTTCTGCAGGTGTTCTGGGCAGGTATATGTGCCTGCGGACTGATGGGCGTGCAGTGATGATGTTCAAGACCTGGTGTAGGCAGCGTGACTGGGTGGCCTGTGACACCCCACCCACTATGGCACTTGTCCGCTGAAATGATCCAGTGGCTAAGAAGTGCAGTACATTGAGGACCTTCTCCAGGGGGCTGAGTGCTTGGGAGCACAGGGTGGGTGATGTGAGGTCATCCTCCCATTCACTCACCAGGTCCAGTATTATGTGTGGTGGAAACCTGTACCTCCCATACACCTGGTCATCAGGCATCCCGAAAAGGCTGGTTCTGGGTGTGAATATTCTGGCCCTGACTATCCTCCTCCTCCTCCTTTGGTAGCCCACTGCCACTGCTGCTAGGAACGGTATGTTCATCCTGGCGTCTGAGCTTGTTATTGTTAAAGTGCGCAAATTTATGCTCTTTGCGCGTGTTCTAGGCGAGCGTGTGACCCGCGCACCCCTGGAATCCAGTTCACAGTCCAATAGCGTGTGGAAATTCCCACGCACCACGGGATACAGGTGCGCTGACGTACTTGCGTGTGTAAGTGCCCGCGCACCCATGAAATACACGTACATAGGCCAATCGCGTGTACGCGCACTTTTGTCCAATTACACGCTGACGTGCAGTATTTCCATGTGTGCTCCGTCATCACGTGCTGAGTGGGGAACACCCGTGCGGGTCATGTCACAGACGCGCTTACGCGCTGAGGGACTCTGGTCCAATAGAATCGCGTATGCGTGCTGACGCGCTTACGCGCTAAGGGCCTTTCCTCGGATTTCACGCTGACGTGCAGGATTTTCACGTGCAGTCACTCTGTATCAAGCTGGCCACGCGAAAACACACGGAAGACCACGCTCCTGCCCAGAAGGCCGAGTTACTGCCCCCCAGTGCCCCGAGCAGCCTCCCACATGCCATCTGCTGCTGCCTGCCTGCCTGCCTGCCTGCTGCCACCGTGCCCTGCCATTTGGTGCCTGCACATCAGCCATCTGCAGGGGTCCAGTTGCTGTGTCCACCCTGCTGGAACTGAAGACTCCCGACTGGGATTACATCGCTCCACAGCCCAGCCCCAGGACCCAGTTGCCCACCCACACCTGCCTCTGGGGTTGCCATGTCGGGCACTTCCACATCTGGCACCAGTGGCAACCCCAGGCCAGAGGGCAGAGGGGCACCAGCTTCACTGCCACCGAAGTTGGTGGTCCTGGTGGAGCATGTCCTGGGGCCGTATGATGCCCTCTTTGGATCGTCCCGCGCCAGCAAGGAAGGACGGGGAGAGGATCTGGGCCGACTGTGTGGTTGCCATCAATGCGGAGGGGGTGGCAACCCGCAACGTCATGAAGATCAAGAAGCGCTGGGAGGACTTGAGGTCCAGGACCCTTGTGAAGGCCCGGCGCCTCGTGGAGGGGGGCCGGGGCCGCATGAGTTCCATCCAGATGAGGGTCCTGGAACTTGCCTGTATGTGTGCCATAGGCCATGTATGCATGTATGTGTGCAGGGACATCATAGTAATGCATGTGCGACCAGTGATGTGTGACCCACATGGTTGTTGCATGTGTTCAAATGCCGCATGGGGAGCCCTATGCAGATTTTGAACATGAGAGCATGCCAGTCTCTGTACCTGGACATGGGTGGGGGTGAGGGATGGGTGCTGATGCCAGGTACATATATGGTAGCCATGTCTGTGTGCCTGACCTGCGTGTCTGTGACTTGTGCATGCCATGGATGCATGACACATGTGTGTGACAATGCACAGATTCAGTGAAGCAGCCAAATTACCCTTGTATCCGCTGTGTTTGGTGTGTTTGGGGCCAGATGGATGTCACTGAGGTGAAGTGTGTGCATGTGATAGGCATGAGCCATGATGCATGTGAGTTACATATCATTGAATGTTTCAAGAGTCCATTGGACATGCATGGAAATGTCCATGGCATGCACCATGCCTGTTACTGTGTGTGTTTTGCCTGGAGTGACCCATGTGTTGTGGAGGGACATGATGGAAGTGTACTTTGACAGTGGTGCTCATCTGCTATTGCTTCCTGTCTAGGGGACCATTGTACAGTACCCTGATGCTTGTGTTCTTTGTCTCCCTCTACGCAGCGGCTAGTGAAGAAGAGGGCGGAGACGGCGCTGTGGAGCAAGGCGGCGGGGATGCCCCCACGGCTGCAGCGGAAGGGGTGGGTGAGCCCCCACAGGGGCCTGCTACGGTGGGAGACGGTGAGGAGCCATCCAGGTTGGTGGTTTGCACAGAGGAGGAGGAGGCCGCCACTGGGGCACACATGGGGCCTGGTGGGGGCATCCCTGCTGGTGCAAGTGGTGCAGTCCAGGGCCAGGGGCAGGAGGCAGCACAGGTCACCGTGGAGGGGCCTGTGCATGTCGCTGTCCCTGACCCTGTGAGTGCACCACCATGCACCAGCAGGGATGCCCCGTCCCAGGCCCGTCCGCAGGTAGAGGGGATGTCCATGTCACCTGACTCCCCTCCACCTGCGGACGTGGGAACCCCTGGCCGTGTGGAGAAGGTCCTGATTGGGGTCGCAATGCGCACGGCTGTGATTCGTGATGCCGTGCATGCTTCCCGGGAGGAGCACGCACGTCATCACGAAGTGCACCGTGCCGACGTGGCCCAATTGGGATCGGCCATGTTCGGGGGTTTGCTGCATGTGCTGCATGTGTTGGCCAATCTGGCGGCCCTCTCCTCCTCTGTGCAGGCTATACACCAGTCGTTCTCCTTGCCGTCTTCCGGCCGAGATGCCACCAGGGCCCCCTGTGGACCTGCCCCGACCAATGCAGCCAGCTCGGTGGGGATCCCATCCCTGCCACAGTTGGGAGTCGGAGGTCCAGCAGGGGTGGACAACACAGCAACTGGACCCCAGCAGATGGAAGATGTGACAGCATCATCGGGCAGGGCACGTGCACGACGGCGTCGGTGGTTTCCATCAGCCTGGATGCCATCGTGCTGGCAGAGGCAGTGGCGTCAGAGGCAGCAGCAGGCTCGACGTGGGAGGCATCATGGCTCGGGGCCATCAAGATCAGAGGGGCAGGCATCGGCCGGAGGGCAGGGCAACCCTGGGATGGTGGTGTCTTCCGTGTGGGAGCAGTTGGTCCAGCGTATAGGTGCGGAGCGGCAGCGGGCGGAAGAGGAGCGGCTCACCATGGTCAGGGCGGAGTTCTCCATGCGTCGGGCGTTGAGGCGGGCTGAGTGCCTCGAGGAAGCTCGCAGGGAGTTTGAGCTGAACATGGGGTTATCCCTGCGAGACCTCGGGGCCAGGACAGAGTCCCGCCTCCAGGACATCGACATGGAGTTCGATGATGCCCTGGCCAGCAACATCACCGAGTGAGCCGCAGGACTTGCCCGCTGCCTTTGTATATAGTTATTTAGTTAGTTAGTGTTATGTTTCCTTTATTCATTTTTATTTTTTTGGACCGCTCGGACAATGGCCACTTTTTTGTATATATTTTTTTCATTAGGTAGTAGTAGGTTTCATTTATGGTGTTGGGCTCATGGACCCTGGAATATTCGTGTATATAGTTAGCTTTTTGAAGAAACATTTTTTTTATTGATTATTGTGTTCACCATGAGGAAATGGTTTTTCATTATTTTCCTTCCACATGACATTGCTTTGGACAACATTTGTTTTTGGATTACTTTGTTTTTTTTTATTTTTACATTTGTTCTCGGACATGGACCATTTATTTTGTTATCCCCATTGTTGTATGTTTGATTTGTTTACTTATTTTTCATCTTTAATACATGTTTTTTTAACTTTCACTTGTGGTATTTTCTCATTGGTTTCATACATGTCATGATATGGGTTTTGACATTCACTTGCACCCGTTGTGTATGTGTGTGTGACGGACATGTGTTCATTTACATACTTGCCATTGGGGTTGTATCATGTAATTGCATTCACTATGTGGGTGGATGCAATCCTTGCCTGGGTGTTTGTGCTGGGTATGCTGCCCATTACTGCCATGATTGAGTATCGTCAGGACCTGGGGGCAGGGGGACATGAGTGGGGGCCTGGTGGAGGGTGCCCCTGGTGACTGGGGGGGTGGGGGTGGTGGGAGACATGAGTGGGGGCCTGGTGGAGGGTGCCCCTGGTGGCGGGGGGGTGGGGGTGATAGGGGACATGAGTGGGGGCCTGGTGGAGGCTGCCCCTGGATGGTGGGGGGTGGGGGTGGTGGGAGACATTAGTGGGGGCCTGGTGGAGGGTGTCTCTGGTGGCGGGGGGGTGGGGGTGATAGGGGACATGAGTGGGGGCCTGGTGGAGGCTGCCCCTGCACTGCTGGGGGGTGGGGGTGGTGGGAGACATGAGTGGGGGCCTGGTGGAGGGTGCCCCTGGATGGTGGGGGGTGGGGGTGGTGGGAGACATGAGTGGGGACCTGGTGGAGGCTGCCCCTGGATGGTGGGGGGTGGGGGTGGTGGGAGACATGAGTGGGGGCCTGGTGGAGGGTGCCCTTGGTGACTGGGGGGGTGGGGGTGGTGGGAGACATGAGTGGGGGCCTGGTGGAGGGTGCCCCTGGATGGTGGGGGTGGTGGGAGACATGAGTGGGGGCCTGGTGGAGGGTGGCCATGGTGACTGGGGGGGTGGGGGTGGTGGGAGACATGAGTGGGGGCCTGGTGGAGGGTGCCCCTGGTGGCGGGGGGGTGGGGGTGATAGGGGACATAAGTGGGTGCCTGGTGGAGGCTGCCCCTGCACTGCTGGGGGTGGGGGTGGTGGGAGACATGAGTGGGGGCCTGGTGGAGGGTGCCCCTGGTGACTGGGGGGGTGGGGGTGGTGGGAGACATGAGTGGGGGCCTGGTGGAGGGTGCCCCTGGATGGTGGGGGGTGGGGGTGGTGGGAGACATGAGTGGGGGCCTGGTGGAGGGTGCCCCTGGTGACTGGGGGGTGGGGGTGGTGGGAGACATGAGTGGGGGCCTGGTGGAGGGTGCCCCTGGTGGCGGGGGGTGGGGGTTATAGGGGACATGAGTGGGTGCCTGGTGGAGCCTGCCCCTGCACTGCTGGGGGGTGGGGGTGGTGGGAGACATGAGTGGGGGCCTGGTGGAGGGTGCCCCTGGATGGTGGGGGGTGGGGGTGGTGGGAGACATGAGTGGGCGCCTGGTGGAGGGTGCCCATGGTGGCAGGGGGGTGGGGGTGGTGGGAGACATGAGTGGGGGCCTGGTGGAGGCTGCCCCTGCACTGCTGGGGGGTGGGGGTGGTGGGAGACATGAGTGGGGGCCTGGTGGAGGGTGCCCATGGTGGCAGGGGGGTGGGGGTGGTGGGAGACATGAGTGGGGGCCTGGTGGAGGCTGCCCCTGGATGGTGGGGGGTGGGGGTGGTGGGAGACATGAGTGGGGGCCTGGTGGAGGGTGCCCGTGGTGGCGGGGGGGTGGGGGTGATAGGGGACATGAGTGGGGGCCTGGTGGAGGCTGCCCCTGCACTGCTGGGGGGTGGGGGTGGTGGGAGACATGAGTGGGGGCCTGGTGGAGGGTGCCCCTGGATGGTGGGGGGTGGGGGTGGTGGGAGACATGAGTGGGGGCCTGGTGGAGGCTGCCCCTGGATGGTGGGGGGTGGGGGTGGTGGGAGACATGAGTGGGGGCCTGGTGGAGGGTGCCCCTGGTGACTGGGGGGGTGGGGGTGGTGGGAGACATGAGTGGGGGCCTGGTTGAGGGTGCCCCTGGATGGTGGGGGGTGGGGGTGGTGGGAGACATGAGTGGGGGCCTGGTGGAGGGTGCCCCTGGTGACTGGGGGGGTGGTGGGAGACATGAGTGGGGGCCTGGTGGAGGGTGCCCATGGTGACTGGGGGGGTGGGGGTGGTGGGAGACATGAGTGGGGGCCTGGTGGAGGGTGCCCCTGGTGGCGGGGGGGTGGGGGTGATAGGGGACATGAGTGGGTGCCTGGTGGAGGCTGCCCCTGCACTGCTGGGGGGTGGGGGTGGTGGGAGACATGAGTGGGGGCCTGGTGAAGGGTGCCCCTGGATGGTGGGGGGTGGGGGTGGTGGGAGACATGAGCAGGTGTGCAGGGTAGTCCCCTGTTTTGTGGGCTGCCTGCAGGGGCCGTCGAGGGTGTACAAGGAACACCTGTGAGGACCCACCCAGCCTAATCGCGTGTGTAACTTCCCACGCACCCCTGTAATACACGCACCAAGCCAAATCGCGTGTGATAATTCCCGCGCACCCCTGAAATACACGCGCCCAGGCTATTCGCGTGTGGAAATTCCCGCGCACCCCTGAAATACACGTACCCTGCTGTAATCGCGTGTGGGACTTCCCGCGCACCCCTGAAATACACGCGCCCAGGCTATTCGCGTGTGGAACTTCCCACGCACCCCTGAAATACACGCGCCCAGGCTATTCGCGTGTGGAACTTCCCGCGCACCCCTGAAATACACGCGCCCAGGCTATTCGCGTGTGGAACTTCCCGCGCACCCCTGAAATACACGCGCCCAGGCTATTCGCATGTGGATCTTCCCGCGCACCCCTGAAATACACGTACCCTGCTGTAATCGCGTGTGGGACTTCCCGCGCACCCCTGAAATACACGTACCCTGATGGAATCGCGTGTGGAACTTCCCGCGCACCCCTGAAATACACCTACCCTGATGGAATCGCGTGTGGAACTTCCCGCGCACCCCTGAAATCCACGTACCCGGCCAAATCGCGTGTGAGACTTCCCGCGCACCCCGGGATACACGCACACGTATTTTTTGTCAGCGTGTCCGTGTTTGTGGGTACCCCTTTGCACGTCATTTGTCCTGGAGGGCCACAGTATAGGACATTCATCATGGCAGTATATGGGTGCTATTTGTTGGCGCACCTTTTGGCGCACATTTCTTACAGCCGCAGAGACGCTACCGCCTGCTTTCTTGTGGCGGTCGTGTTTGTGCCTGTGCGCTGGTTTGAGCGTGCGCTTTTTTGCCCTATTCTATTCCATGAATACGTGTTGTAGGCGAGCGTGTGGGCGTTCCGCGCACTTGTGCCCTGTACTTCCCCCGTGACGCCCACGTTTTTGCAAGTTGTTCCCCATTCCGAGTGTTACGCCCGTGTTCCGCCTACTTTTGTTGCGTGCGCCGCGCTATGTGCGAATTTTGCTGTGGCCTGTGCGATTTTCCCTGTGACCTGGCGCACGCTGTTAGATGGCCTGTGCGCCAACGTGCGTGGCGCACTTTTTATCGCACATCCGCTGGTTTTCTCGCGCACGGACTTCCATGAATCGACGTGCGCTGCTTTTCGTGCGATTTTCGCACTTGCACTGCGATTTTCGCTATTCCACTGTGATTTGCACGTTTTTGCCCACTTGCGCCGCGCTAATTATTCCATGAATCGGCCTGTTAATACTCACGTGCCTGTCTTGAACCGATAGTCTCCGAACTGGGTTCGCCAAGGCAGCGCTTCCACACCCTCAGCGGCCAGCCACAGCTCCGGTGAGCGGTACCCAAAGGGGATTTTTTGAAACGGGATCCCGTACCCTTTCTCTAGTGAGTGCGCACTTCTAAGCGTACAAGTTGGCATAGGCAGGTAGCTTTCCGGAGCAGGCGTACCATGCGTCTCCCCTTTCGACTGGAGATTTTCGTGCCAGAGGGGACGGAAGGGATATATTGGGAGATGTAATCACGCAATCGGAGTAACCACTGAAAGCGAGCGTCCCCAAATAGCACGACCCTCCCCGCAATGAGAGGCAGTAATGGATTCTCCCAAAATGGGAATAAAGCTAGGACCAAGTGCGGGTGAGCTTAATGGAAGTTTATGTAAGTCGAATAGGGCATGCAAAGAACTCGGAAAACTCAGAGAATGCTCTGTCTGACAATCTCAAAGACAGACGTTTATATTTACAAAAAGTGTCATAGGCACCTACACACTATAGGGGGCACATGTACATGGGGATTGGGTTGCGTCGACTAACTATATGTGCAGCTGTGATGCGTCACTTCGTGGTTGGTGGACACCGCCGTGGTGCCAACGTGGGGTGGGCAGGTCAGCTGGGCTCCTCTGGGAGGTGCTGTCAGGCCAGGCGTGGTTAGTGTCATTGATGGACGTCTTTCTTGGCCTTCTGCCCTAGTGGCCATGCACACCCCATTCATTCAATGCTGCAATGTCAGTTGTCCTGTAAATCCTACAATAGGTTATTCTACAGGTTAATACAACACAGGAGGAATGCACATTAGGTGGAATACTTTGAGGATACATCAATACATGGTTACTGTTTTCCTGTTGACTAGGTATCATGGGCCATGGGGTCGGGTCTCAGGGCACAGAGTAAGCTGTCTGAGCTTTAGGCCTTGTTAGAATTAATGTCAGATGCTTTTACACAATGTTGGTGCAATATTAGGTGTCTTATTTTACAAGCGTCATTAATCTGGGGTGACCTGGTGGATCGTGGGACCTATGAGGGGGCACCTCTGGCCTTTGGTTATTGCCGGGTTTTACTGCTGGGCTGTAAATAATTCAGGTGGCTGGTCGTGGCCATGTGAGCTGCGGGGGCACATGAATGCTTGAAGCGGCTCCAGCCGAATTGGGGGTGGTGAGGCGGTGTAGCTCGGGCCTATACTTTCTCTGGCAGGCTTCAATGGGAAGGGAGGGGAAGTGACCTTGGATATGCCCACGATGATACTCTTCTCGTCTGCTGCAAAGTATATTGAAAACAAAGGGATTCGTATAATGTATAATGCTTATTGATTTTCTAAAGAGTTACACGTCTATATTCTTTGCACCGTTACATAGTCATTTCAAAACATGTTAACTATACCAACATTTCTATTAATCACTACAGCGTAAGTATATGTAAAAATAGCAGCTTTTGAATTATATGGTAAACACGCTACGTGAGGTAGCATTATGGTTGGTGGAGCACGAAGGAGCAGTAGACCAATATGGTTGACAGCAGTAATACACGTTAAACTCGTACATTCACATTTGATGGCATTATATGTATCTTGTTAAAAAATTTACATGAGCTCACAATACTGTCGCGCTTGTGTTCCTTTGCACTCTAGCAGCATCAGGGTAGTCATGGCATAAGGACTTGGTATCACTCTCGTTACATTACCCCTAGAGAAGCACATAGTAGGAGGCCATGGGCACCGAGTGTTTGCACATAACTGAGGGGGTATCGCGACCATGTTGTCACACAATAACACAATCTTCCATTCTTACAGTGATTGTAGATTTTTGACAAAGAGGTCGTGCAGAAGGAATATCATTTTAATGCAATATATATTTATATATATGTATAAACAGTTTCTTGGTATAAAATCGAGGCTTTTGTTTCATCGAGGACAATTTACAGTTATTTTCCAAGCTAGCCCCGCTACTCGGGTCACGCTGAGGATAATGATGCACTGCGGAAAGTGAAAGATACAGTGTTTGCTCTAACACTAGCTCATGTCCGACTTTTCGTGGGAACGGGCTTTCAGTGGATCTGCCAGGGAACGGAGGCAACAGGGGCAGGCGAGGACTCTCTGAAGGTGGGGGCCGTGCTGCAGTGCACGAGGAATCATGTCTTAAAATGGCGTTCTGGTTTTCAAAATGGTTTCCAGGACCTAGCCTAATACAGTACGTTTGGTCCATGTGTCGGCCAGTGGTCCACTCACCACCTGGGCCCTGGTGGCAGGGGGTCCCCAGACGAGTCATGGACATCACAAGGAGGGGACTGCAGGCGAGGGGGTCACTTGGACCTATCCTCCCATACACTTTTCTGCTAAAGAAAACATTATTTATATTGATTCTAAACAGAATGAAACCACTAACTAAATTACAAGTACGTCTGAACATGTGCACTGTCAATATAGACACATTTTCAAACTTCTGTGATGGTGAATGGATGCACACAAGCAGCACAGACCCATACTTCAATGAAGACGTGTATAAACTTGAACAAGAAAAAGCAATTGCCATAGACAATAGTGGTCGAGGCTATGGAATGATGAATCAAACCATTATGGAAAAAGAAACCCTTATAGAAATCCCAAACAAACTTTGAACCAAATGCTCCTTTCTCCTGCCCAATGTACAAATGGACATGCAGCTCAATGAGTAATGTACGCCAACAATCCTTTAAATCGTTATGGCAATTCCTCAATCATTATATGAAATAAAAGACAAAAGTAAAACGAAAACTTAACCACAGCCACACTGGTTGGTCTGAGAGGACATGCATTAGCCTGTTAGTCTAGAAAAATACCCTGCCATAGCATAGGCGGTATATTATGTTGTCCGAAAACCAAGCGCATCATATATCTAGCATCATCAGCACAGCATCATCAGCATAACCACAGAGCGTCCATCTTGTATCAACAGAAGTCACCATTTTGCTATTTTTGCTTCTCTTTGCTTTTCTGTTCAAATGCTTTGGTAAAAATTAATTCTATCTCGTTCTGCTCATTCACAGAGCAAGGCCACCTCCTTTCAACCGTTTCCCTCCCTCACAAGTCCTTGGAAGTAAGTAGAAAGGCATTTAATCATTACACAGGTGCCAACTAGTCTCGCTGGAGTGGCAGAAACTGTAGAAATAGCCAGTTAATGGCTTGAATTATACTCACTTTCACGCCCCCCCTTTCTTGGGCCCCTTTAGATCGAGCCGACCTCTAGCTCACAAATAGAAACCAAGCGATAGTAAGGCTTGGAATGTGTCCCTCCTACGAACACAGCTTGCTTGCAGAACAAGGGCACTATGCTCTTGGTAACAAAGAATAGTGTCTGCACCTTCACAGATTGCAACTGTTGCTGAATAAATGTATTTAAGGGTGTCATATTCGTCATCATTGTCAACCATCAAACCATTGCAAAGGAAGATACATTATGGGCAGTTTGGATGTGTCACTACTGATAATATGATGGTCATTTTGTATATATGTAACTGATGTAAAATGTTTGCTCTCTTGCATCCCACGAGGTCTCGGTAACTCATGTTGGGGGACGTGAGAGCCGGACGGCCGACTGAGACTATTTGTTTTGCAATAAACCCTAGATTTTGGGAATTGAAACTTGTGTCTGGTGTATCGGTTTGTGTGTGGTGATTGTGCCTTGTTTCCATGCACAAGGTCCCCCAAGGGCCTGTCAAGCCTATGTTGTCGGAACTGCGTGCAAAATGTTATCAACGTACCATTTCACTATACGGATTCTTGTACATCGACTGTACTATATAAAAAGTCCTGATCTAGAACTGCAAACTTTAAATAACATTCTCCTACATGGAACAGCCAAAGAACTTCTTTAAGAAATAGAGCAAATCTAACGTAAATACTTTGGAACTGAAGGTAACTTGGAGAATTCTGCACCTTCATAAAACATTAGCAGACACCTGATAAACACCAACATCCTAATAAAGACGCACAAAAAAGAAATAGCTAAGTTTCAAAACACATCTGCTGAAATACCAGACCAAATAAGTGTCAGTTTCCGCAGAACGTTTTATAAAAAGAGCACACAAATAGTAGATCTAGCTTACTAAATATGAGACAATGAAGAATCCCAATGGTTCCAATTAGCTTTATATCTAACAGCAGAAGGTAAATAAAAAATAACCAGCCCCTCAAGAGTGTGCACGTACTGCAACACAAAACTTGACAATAACCAAATGCCATCACATGATATCACTAATAACAGAAATATTCCACCTTCCAAAAGCTTTCCAAAATCTTAACTTGTACAAGAGCATTATAAAACAAACAGTGCACCCATTTCAAGATGTAATATGCCTTCAGCCAAAATCAGCCAAATTACTTCCATCCAAGCTACTAAAGGGCATCTGTGGCAAAGTAGTGTATTTACCATGGACCTAAAAGAACATGTTCAAACTCTAGGACTGCAACAGCCAATAGATCAATCTTTGATTATACTAGTTGATGGTGTGTCAACAAAAGACAAACTTAAGCAAAGTTAGACAAGCCCTACAATATCTAAAAGAAAATAATGAATACTACAAAGATATAAACATAGAAGAAAACATAAAAGAAACCACACACATTATTCAGGATTCACCAGAAACTTGCCAATTTGAACGTGTAGATCCTGTTACAGCAGCCAATATCTTAGACCAGTATACCATTCACCCACTGCACTTCAAAGAGACAATTAACAATGATTTGAAACATATCAAATGCGTGAAGCCAAAGGATCTCCAATGAGAATATGGGAAAACAAAGTGTAGAAATACATTCATTTCCTCTATTCTTTCCTATAGGAAAAGGAGGAAGATATGATGAAAGATCTAAACAAATTAGTGCATCAGAATATCTCTCTTTAGAAATGTATTCTCAAGACTCCAGTATCAGGCACAATGTTGAATACATTTTCCACCTCCTCTTCAAATGTGAACTAGCAACTCTATGTTATGGAGTTCCACACACATTAAAAAACAGTCTCTAACTTCTTAAATATATACGCTACCCAACTGCTTTACAAAATAAAAGACAAAGATGAAGTTTTGCAGTCAAGTATCACAAATCTCTTGGCAAAAAAGAATGCTGGTTCTGACTACATGGTGATTTATGTTGTATGCTAAGGAGCCCAGGCCCACCCACTTGGTTTGTTACTTTAAGTTTGGCAGAGTGTGCATGGGATGACTTACACAACTTATTACACACTGCAAACCAAAATAAAGACAGAATAGACATGTAAACTCTGTTCACATGACCCTGTAAATGTATCAAGTAACTTTCACCATCACTTCATAGCCATGCTGCATTGTATCTGCAATAAAACTACCCCTCCACTTGGAGAAGTGCAACACTTCTTTTGGAGAAAAGAATATCAATCCAGAGGAAAACCACACAGCCACATGCTTTTGTAGATAAAAAATGCTCCAAACTTTGTCCATGATTGTGATGCCAATGTTTTACAATTTATTGAAAAACACATTACCTGCGACATCCCTTAAGATACCACACATAGTGACCTACATACACAAGTGTTACACTTACAAAAACATAAATGTGGTAAATACAACCGACATAGATGTAAAAGCAAAGGAAAACACTATACCAAATGTCACTTTGGCTTCCATAGACCAATATGCCAAAAAGGACAAGTAAATATCTTTATGTATTCTGTTAGACACAGCTTAAAAGGCAAATCCCCTATAAATATATGCAGCATTAGAAGGGACGAAGCATCCAAGTAGATCAATGATTACAATGCAATCATTGCCCTCTTGTGGAATGTAAACATAGGTATAGAATATATTGCAGATAATTCCAATGCAGTTGCAAGATATGCCACAGCCTATCTCACCATAGGTGAGAAAACAGAGCTAAAGGACCTCTTGGATGATAAATTATGTGACAAAACACTATCACAGAAAATGTACATCTTTGGTATAACAATGCTCTCCCATAGCGATTGTGGGTCCTACGAAGCGGCAGACCATTTAACGGGTACAGCCTTATATGGCAAATCTGAGCACTTTGTATGGCTAAATGTAACGGTCACCTGATTCCCGCAGAGGTGCCGGTCTTGATTGGGTGAATGCCGTATCTTCAAAGGTGATGTGTAACACACGGTTGGCTCTTTGGGCTGGACCTCTGTGCACTGTATGTCTGACTCGAAGAGTAAGATGTCTGCAGATAGAAAATATGGGATTAATGAACTGGGGTTATTGGGTGCCTCTCTCCTCTTCCCTTTCTCTTCTCCTGTAGAACCCCAAAGGTTAACGCCCTCCCCTTAGGTAAGTGAACGCCGAGCTCTCCATCTGCCTCGGGGCAGGGTGCCGTAACCAGTTTCTTCACTGGATAAGGGTGCAGGCCTCTGGACCTCAGAGGACTGCTGTCCATCGTTAACTGCACGAACGATAAGTTCTGGGCACTTCAAATGTCTTAAAAGTCTTTTGTAATGATATCCCTTGTTTTGCAGGGTTCCGGCAATGGCGGATGGCGGGCTGATGAGAGTTGAGGATCGAACCCGCGTGCAGGTACAAGTTCGGAGCTTTAGAGAAGCTGAAGGGTGCTGGAATACCCACTGGATTCGGCGTGGGAAGGAGCAATGGCACGTGAGCAATAAAGTTGCCCAATGTCTTTAAACGCACCTTCTTTTGTCTTTCAGATGCGGGATGCAGCGCCGAAGGCCTCCGGAGCGTGCGAAGAGCTGGTAAGCTTTTGTATTTCAGATGCCGGAATGCAGTGCAAAGACCTCCGGAGCATGCGAAGAGTAGGTAAGCCTTTGTCTTTCAGATGCCGGAATGCAGCGCGAGGCGTTGGTGACAGCCGATGGACCAGGTAAGAGATGCGCTGCCACTGAAGACCGTAGTGCTAACCTGTTCTTTCTTTGTCTTTACAGGTGCTGCTGAAGACTGGATTCCAGGATGGTAAGCCTTTGTTCCCTTAGGCCCAGGATCAGAAGCAGAAGACACGATGAACGTTCTGCTGCAGAGAATGCAGAATAACGCAAAGCAAGATTCATCCATCGGGTGTGGTTTAAATAGCCTTCTGTAGTGCTTAGGTGTCTCCTTCCACAGCCACGCCTAGGTAAGAAAAGAGTTCCTGCTTTCCAGAAGAGTTCCAGTGTTCTGAACCTAGGGAGTGGCTCCTGCCCCACCCAACAGGAAAAGTAGTCCCGAACAGAAGAGGATCAGGGGTTCAACTGGCAGGTAAGTAAGCAGCATGGTCTGCTGCAGGTAAGTCCACCCAAGCATTATGAGCCCAGCGCTTCCAGGGCATCTTTATGAGCCTGGTGCCACTGGCTCCAGGACAGGGTCCAAAAGGTCCCAATTGGGACTGGCTGGCACTCGGAACCGGGGTTATGGGTCTGCTTCCAAGGGAGTCGGGCAAGTCCTGATCTTTTGGAAGCAGAGATCATGACAGCACCCCCCCTCAAGGCCCCTCCCAAACCGGGCTTCTCCGGGGGTTTGGGCTTGTTAGGAAATGTTCGATGAAATCTTTTGATTAGACGAGGCGCGTGGACATATTCTGCAGGTTCCCAGGATCTTTCTTGGGGACCGTAGCCTTTCCAGTCAATCAGGTAAAATAGTTTAGATTTGAAGATCTTGGAATCCAGGATGCTTTTGACTTCAAACTCGAGTTCTCCATCAACTAGAATAGGTTTTGGAGATGTAGTTAGTCGGGTTTGAGGTTGCACGGGTTTTAATAGAGAGACGTGGAAGACCGGATGTATCTTCATGTGAGGGGGCAAGTCCAACTTGACCGCTGCTGGATTTACTATGGTAGTGATGGAATAGGGACCAAGGTATCTTGGGTTGAATGTGCGTGGTCCTTTTAGAGGTAGATATTTGGTGGATAACCAGACTTGATCTCCTACTTGATATTGGGGGGCTTCCTTCCGATGTTGGTCTGCTCCTTTCTTGTATTGTTCTTTAGCCCTTTGAAGGTGAGAAACGGCTTCCTTAAAGGCTTGGGTGATTGTAGAATGCAGGTGGTCTACTGCTGGTATTCCAAGATCTTGGAGTGGATCCAACTCCGAGGTTCGAGGGTGACTACCGTATAACAGAAAAAACAGGGTCTTCCCAGTTCCCGAGTGTACAGAGTTATTGTAGGCATATTCGGCTATCCAAAGGATATCTTTCCAAGTTTTTTCAGTTTGTTGTAGCATGCAGCGCAAATACTGTTCCAGAGTATGATTGGTCCTCTCGGTTTGTCCGTCGGTTTGAGGCTGGTGGCTGGTCGAAAGTCTCACATCAATTTGAGCCGACCGACAGCAACTTCACCAAAAATGAGAAATAAATTGACTACCTCGATCCGAAATTAGAACTGAAGGAAAACCGTGCAGTCGGACGATGTTTTCGAGAAATTCTTGGGCCAGAGTTGCTGCTGTTGGTAAGCCTTTGAGTGGAATGAAATGCGCCATCTTGGAGAATAGGTCCACGATTACTAGGATCGTATTGTATCCGGAGCATGGAAGTAGATCGGTGATGAAGTCCATAGAAAGCGTATGCCAAGGGCGAGGCGGGATGTCAATAGGGCGTAAGAGGCCGGCTGGTTTTTCCTTTTGACTCTTGTTTTGGGCGCATACTCCACAGGACATTATAAAGTCTCTGATATCTTTTTTCCAAGACGGCCACCAGAAGTAGCGCTTGATCTTTTCCGAGGTCTTGGTCATACCGGGATGTCCTTCCATTAAAGAATCGTGATAACAAGAGATTACCTTTTTCTGTAAATCTGTGCTGGGCAGGTATAACCGTTCTTGGAAATATAATAGGTTGTCCTTCACCGTAAAGTCCTTTCCCTGCAGATGCCAATTCTGTATGTCTGCTGGAGTTACCAGTAGCCTGGCTTTATCCTTAACTTCCTCTATGGATCGTGTGGCGATTACACCTAGAATTCTTTGTTCGGGAATGATAGGTACAGGTTTAGGATTGATCAAATGTTCTTCCACTCCCATCCGAGAAAGGGCATCAGCTTTACCGTTTTTTGTACCAGGTCGATAGGTAATTATGAAGTCAAACTCGGCAAAGAATAGTGCCCAACAGAGTTGCGTAGAGGATTGAGCTTTTGCGGTTTTCAAATATTGTAGGTTTCGGTGATCTGTAATCATAGTAACGGTGTGGCGGGCCCCCAGAAGATAATGCCGCCAAGCCTTAAAGGCGGACTTGATAGCTAGAAGTTCCTTATCAGTAATAGTGTAATTGATTTCAGGAGGCGAGAATTTGCGGGACCAAAATGCCACGGGATGCAACTGATTGGTTACTGGGTCCTTTTGTGATAGAACTGCCCCCATGGCAAGGCTCGAAGCATCAGTTTCAACGATGTAGGGGAGTTCTGGGCGAGGATGTTTTAAGATCGGTGTAGAGATAAATCTAGTCTTCAAATCCTGGAAAGCTTGTTCCGCCTCGGTAGACCATTAAAAACGTCTGTTTTTCTTTAATAAGGCGGTGATGGGCTGGACTATTCGAGAGAATTCGGGGATAAACCTGCGGTAAAAGTTAGCGAAGCCTAACATGCTTTGAACACCTTTTACGGAGGATGGCGATGGCCATTTGAGAATTGCATCGACCTTCTTTGAATCCATACGCACTCCGCTAGGTGATAATATGAATCCCAAGAATTCCACTTCAGTCACGTTGAAAACACATTTTTCCAATTTAGCGAAAAGTTTGTGTTGCCGCAATCTCTCGAGGACCATTTTCACGTGTTTCCGATGTTCAGTTTCCGATGAAGAATAAACGAGGATGTCGTCAATGTAAACAACAACACACACATCTATGAGCTCTCTGAGGACATCGTTCATAAAATATTGAAAGGCGGCTGGGGCATTGCAAAGTCCGAAGGGCATGACCTGATATTCAAATAGCCCATACTTAGTGCGGAAGGCCTTCTTCCATTCATCGCCCTCTTTTACTCGTACCAAGTGGTAGGCTCCTCTAAGATCCAGCTTTGTATATATGCATGCTTTTCTAACTTGGTCCAGGAGTTCAGGGATCAAAGGTAATGGATATCTATTTTTAACGGTGATCTGGTTCAGGGCGCGATAATCTATACAAGTTCTAAGGTCCCCTTCTTTTTTTGGAACGAAGAACAAAGCTGAGGAAGCAGGGGACTTGGAAGGGCGAATAAACCCATTCGCTAGGTATTGATCCAGGTATTGTCGGAGGTGAAGATTCTCAGGCTCGGTGAGGGCATAAATTCTACTACAAGGAGGAGTAGATCCAGGTATCAGGTCTATCTGGCAGTCATAAGACCTATGAGGCGGTAGAGAGTTAGCCTGATCCTTCCGGAAAACATCTTGGAATTCTAGGTATTCAGGAGGTAACTGGGGAGCCTCCGAGGAAATTGCTGCCAGTGCAACACCAGGTCGAGGGTGACAAGTAGAGACACATTCTGGAAACTGAACCGTTCTTGCTCGCCAATCGATCTGAGGATTGTGCTTCTCTAACCAAGGAATTCCTAGAATAATCTGGAACTGAGGGGCCTTGATCACATCGAACAGGATCTTCTCATGGTGTCCATCTTGACTTACTAGCGTCACTTCTTGGGTGGTATGCGTTACTGGTCCGGAGGCTATCTCCGTACCATCCACCGTAGTAATGACGTCCTTTACAGCCTTTGGACAAAGAGTCAGATTCATCCTCAAAACCATTTCATGATCCACATAATTCCTGATGGCACCGCTGTCGACGTGAGCTTCAATCGCATGTAATCGATCCGGATGTTCAGGGCTAATGAGGACCATAGGTATCACAAAATGCGAGGTCATGGAACTGGTTTTAACGCTCGGCAAGAGGACCTCTATTCTTGTCGGGCGAGGTAGTTTCCCTGCTCAGAGTTTGTGACCCTGGTAACTGCAGCTCCTACTGCCTTCTTGGCTGGTTTCACCGGACAGTCTCGAAGAAAGTGCCCCGAGTTTCCGCAATAGAGGCATAATTGCAGCTGTTTTCTCCTTTCCCTCTCCTTTTGTGTTAGTGGTCCTTTCAGGCCCCCTATTTGCATGGGTTCCCCGGCGTCTACTCCTTTGGTAGGAGTTGGTGGTTTGGAAAATACTCGAGCATCAAACTTGGAACGATCGGCCTTCCTGTTCTGCAGTCTGTGGTCAATTTGAACGACTAAGTCAATATAGTCCGAACAGTCTTGCGGGGGATTCACTACTTGGGCTAACACATCTTTGAGCTCTCCACGTAGACCTCTATAAAACAGCGTAATCCTTTTGTCCTCAGGCCATCGAGTTTCCACTATCAGTCTGTTGAAAGACGCAATATAAGCCAAAAGGTCTTGATTACCCTGTCGCAATGAAAGGAGCTCTTTGTCCAAGGCCTGCCCCTGTGAATGTCTTGCAAACAGTGTTTCCATACTGAGCTGAAAAGCTTGAAAATCATGGAGAACCGGATCATCTTGATTAACTAGAGGGATCGACCAGTCTGCCGCATTGCCACTAAGGTACGAAAGCACGAAAGCTACCTTAGCTTGATCAGTTGGAAAGGCTGCTGGCCGGCATAAGAAGTGCAACCGGCACTGATTAATAAATACTGCAAACCTCTTTGGGTCACCAGAAAATCGTTCGGGCGGAGCCAGAGGTACATTCCCAGGTAGGTTGATCTGCACTGGGTTCGTAGAGGATGTTGAAGGAATATTTGCCCCTGATGCGGGTAATGGAGTTTGTCCGGCTTGTGACTGTAGCAATTGTCTAGCGAGATCGTCTGTTCGCTCCTTGGAAATAATCAGTTCCCTTCTTAGAGCATTCGTTTCCTGATGGGCTGCATGCACTTCTGCTCTTAGTTCCCCAAGTAACTGGGCTAGCTGGTCGGTATCCGAGGTTTCCATAGCGCCTGGGTGGGAGTTTTGCGGTGGGCTTTGCGTTCTGTAACGCTCACCTGATTCCCGCAGAGGCGCCGGTCTTGACTGGGTGAATGCCGTATCTTCAAAGGTGATGTGTAACACACGGTTGGCTCTTTGGGCTGGACCTCTGTGCACTGTATGTCTGACTCGAAGAGTAAGATGTCTGCAGATAGAAAATATGGGATTAATGAACTGGGGTTATTGGGTGCCTCTCTCCTCTTCCCTTTCTCTTCTCCTGTAGAACCCCAAAGATTAACGCCCTCACCTTAGGTAAGTGAATGCCGAGCTCTCCATCTGCCTCGGGGCAGGGTGCCGTAATCAGTTTCTTCACTGGATAAGGGTGCAGGCCTCTTGACCTCAGAGGACTGCTGTCCGTCGTTAACTGCACGAACGGTAAGTTCTGGGCACTTCAAATGTCTTAAAAGTCTTTTGTAATGATATCCCTTGTTTTGCAGGGTTCCGGCGATGGCGGATGGCGGGCTGATGAGAGTTGAGGATCGAACCCGCGTGAGGAATAGAAGCGCCTGGAAGCACGTAAGTAAGCGCTTGTAGCCTGCTTCACGATGCGCACAAACTGTCCCTTTTATCTTGCAGGTACAAGTTCGGAGCTTTAGAGAAGCTGAAGGGTGCTGGAATACCCACTGGATTTGGCGTGGGAAGGAGTAATGGCACGTGAGTAATAAAGTTGCCCAATGTCTTTAAACACACCTTCTTTTGTCTTTCAGATGTGGGATGCAGCGCCGAAGGCCTCCGGAGCGTGCGAAGAGCTGGTAAGCTTTTGTATTTCAGATGCCGGAATGCAGTGCGAAGACCTCCGGAGCACGCGAAGAGTAGGTAAGCCTTTGTCTTTCAGATGCCGGAATGCAGCGCGAGGCGTTGGTGACAGCCGATGGACCAGGTAAGAGATGCGCTGCCACTGAAGACCGTAGTGCTAACCTGTTCTTTCTTTGTCTTTACAGGTGCTGCTGAAGACTGGATTCCAGGATGGAATCTTCAGCCTTAGGCCCAGGATCAGAAGCAGAAGACACGATGAACGTTCTGCTGCAGAGAATGCAGAATAACGCAAAGCAAGATTCATCCATCGGGTGTGGTTTAAATAGCCTCCTGTAGTGCTTAGGTCTCTCCTTCCACAGTCACGCCTAGGTAAGAAAAGAGTTCCTGCTTTCCAGAAGAGTTCCAGTGTTCTGAACCTAGGGAGTGGCTCCTGCCCCACCCAACAGGAAAAGTAGTCCCAAACAGAAGAGGATCATGGGTTCAACTGGCAGGTAAGTAAGCAGCATGGTCTGCTGCAGGTAAGTCCACCCAAGCATTATGAGCCCGGCGCTTCCAGCGCTGGGACTGGGCATCTTTATGAGCCTGGTGCCACTGGCGCCAGGACAGGGTCCAAAAGGTCCCAATTGGGACTGGCTGGCACTCGGAACCGGGGTTATGGGTCTGCTTCCAAGGGAGTCGGGCAAGTCCTGATCTTTTGGAAGCAGAGATCATGACACTAAACCTTGGACTAGCCTCATCCTGAAAAAGAGTACTAAAATCCTACCAAGAGATAGAAAAGAAATGATCCCAACAGCCAGTACATTTTAGAAAACAATTCACTTGATACATAATACCCAAACAGAAGTATTACTTTGGAAAACATGTGTCTCTATGACATTGCCCAAAACTACACATACAAAAAGAATGTCACACCAAATGAAACAACTGGAAAATATTCAGTTTCAACTTGAGAAGGAAGCGCCCAGTGAAACTAACCTTACCCAGTCTAATCATGTAAAGTTATCATTTAAATCTCCACAACATAGAGAACTGTAATACATGGTCCAACTTTTCAAAGCCTGAAGTAAAGAAAACAAATTATTAGGTGACTATGACTCATTTGAAGCTGCATTTAAAGCAAATCAAAGCAGTATAACAAATGACAATTTCAAACAATACAAAGAAATGGACAATGAACACAAATAACAGGAATAAATTGAAGCTCAACTACACAAAGACACTTCTGAGGGTAGTACACCTTCCTTTACAGGAAACCAGGACCCACTTGGAGAACCACTCAGTCTAAATGAAGCAGAAATAGTCATTTTTGAGGTAGAAAATACCATGTATCAATATAAAGAAATCGGAGGAAAACTTGTCAGTTATAGAATCTCAGCTAAATCATCAACAATTCACCATTTATCGGGAAGTCACTCAAGGAATTGAGCATGGTTTTAAACATGAAAGTAAAACCTCTACCTGTAAAAATGATACACCTCTGCTACTTTATGTAAGTGGTGAAGCTGGTTCTGGCAAAACATTCCTAATTAAAATAATCAGAACATTTCTACAAAACTTAACAAACAACAATCTTTCATTTTTAGTAACAGCCCCCAGTGAATTAGCTGCTTAAAACATAGGTAACTTGAAGCAGTTTAACAAATTGGCTGAACAATAGGACGTTTCCTTCTTTTCAAAGACATGTACATACGCAGAGAGTAATTTTCTCTGTCACTTGCATGAGCTGTCACTATTCACAAATCACAAGTTCTAACACTAGATCATGCATTGATTGACATTGGCAGCAAAGTCTTTAAAGAAGCTATGAGCTATGTAACACTTTCACATCTGCATACACTCAATGGTCTATTCCAAGTTAACTTTGATGCAAACAAAGTCGATGCTGACATTCTTTGCATCCTAGAATAAAATAGGTTACAGGCACTAAATATCCCCCATCTAAATGCATACCCTTTACCTAAAAAAAGAAAACTTTTAAAAGACAAATAATAGAAACAGAACCGATAGCAGATTCCCCAACAATACCACTAAAACAATCAACCACCTCCTGCATCAAACAATACAGCAACAAAACTATCTATACAAAGTCAAGTTCACATCCATAAGAAAAGAAAGACACAAATGTCTCTTCTCCACAAACATCTACATGCCAATCTAACCATCCACAAAAATAACTCTCTTTTTAAGTGCACCAAACCCATTAGGCATCTGGGTGCTGTTCTTGACAATAGTTAATACAGTAGTTGCAAAGTAACACATATGCAAGTTCATAATTAATACAAAGTTATATAGTTACATGAATGTTAGACAGATAATACAGTAATGCGATCTAGACTGAAACATAATCTTAACATAGTTTATGGGTAGCATTGAGGTTACGAGTATAACACGATTTTCTACCTAGTGATCATGAGTTAGATTTGTAATTCTTAAGTGAAGAGTCAAGTTTTCAGTTCTTTTCAGAAAGGTCCAGAAAGAGTCTTCGGACCTTAGTTTGACTGGTAGCGAGTTCCAGAGTCTGGCGGCTGTTGCAGGGAAGCTACTGCCTCCTGCTTTTTGTAATCTGAATCTCGTTGTGGAAAGTATGTGCATATGTGCTGACCGTGTGTGCCTGTTGGATTGTGATCTAGAGACTTTGTCTACTAAGTAAGTAGGAGCTGATTTGAGAAGGCATGTGTGTGTCATGGTGATCAGTTTAAAGGCTATACACTTTTGCACCGGAAGCCATTGGGCATTCCTTCTTGACACAGAGATATGGGAGTTTTTGAGTATGTTAAGTGCTGCTTTGAGGGCATTATTTTGGAACACCTGTAGTTTTTTGATATTGTGGTTATTGGTGCCTAGGTAGAGGGGTTACAGTAGTCTGACCTAGACAGGATGAGAGCTCTGGTTAATGTCATGCAACTGTCAGAAGACAGAAACGGTCTTCAGGCATTGATCACGCTTGGATGTGTAAGTTGTTGCTGAAGCTGGGGCATTGACTTGCTTAGTTAATGTGAGGGCTGAATCAAGGTAAAAGCCTAGGGTTGTTACTTCTTTAGACACTTTTATGAGGTCACCGTCGATATTGAAGGCGTTAAAGGCTCCGTCAAGTTTGTTGAGGTGGAGTTGTGACCCTAAGAGGAGAAGTTCTGTCTTTTCATCATTCGAGCATAATCCATGGTGGGCCATCCAGGTTTGGATCATTTGGTAGATTACATTGAGAGAGCCTGAGTTGATGTCATGAGAGCCAGTGAAGGGTATTAGGATATATGTGTCATCTGCATAGTTAGTATAGGTGGTACCCCAGTCATGCAGGCGGTTGAATAAATATATTATTGAGTGTCAGTGAGTCAAAGGAGCCTTGTGGTACACTGCAGGTGTCCAGGCTTGGCTGTGCTGATGCTGTTGGTGAGAAAACTCTCGTTGATCTGTTCAAGAGGAAGGATTATATCCATTGACTAGCTTTTGGTGAGAAGTGGGCCACTGAGCAAATATGTTTGCAAAGTATGTTATGATTGACCAGGTCAAATGCTGTGGAAAGGTCGAGTAGGGGGAACAGAGCTAGTTTACCTTTATTTTTAAACTCGTCCATTTGAATTTTCAGATCGAGGAGGGCTGTTTCCATCCCATGTCTGAGGCGGAGCCTGATTGTTGAAGGCAAAGCAGGTTGTTGGCCATGTAGTTTTTGATCTGGAGATATGCTACTCTATCTAGGATTTTAAGAAGAAATGGCACTGTGGTAATTGGTTGATAATTAGCGGGTGTGTTAGGGTCAAGCAATGGCTTTTTTAGTAATGGGAATACCCACACATTTTTAAGGCTGGTTGGAACAATGCTATTTTCGAAGGAAGCATTGATAAGCCTCATGATGAAAGGAGTTAGAGCTGTTGCACAATCTTTAATGACCACCGCCGAGCAAGGGTCCGCTTGGCATCTTGACGGTTTGAGACTTGTGATAATTTCTAGGACTTACGCATTGGTGACGGGTGTGAATTTGAATTGGCTAGTGTTAATACTCAAGTGTTGTTGTGACAGTGTTGTGGGCTAGATAGTGGCTTTTTTCAATTCAATTTTTGATTGTAGGAGTGTTATTTTATCGGATAGTGCTTGCTGGATGCTGGTGCATCAGTTTACATCTTTGTTGCGCTCTTATGATGGTGGTATTGGGGATACTAATTCTCTCATGATAGTGAAGAGTTCCTTCGTACCTGATTTGGCATTTGTTATTCTCTCATTGTACCTGGAACTTTTCGTCTGGGTGACAGCCTGTTTGTAATTATTGGCCAGCTTATTGATTTTTGCTTTCTTTGATTCATTTGGTGATTTTTTCGAGTTGGATTCAGACATTCTATTAGAGTTACAAAGAAATGTTAGTGACGGCGTGTACCACGAGTTAATGTGGGCTGCTGATTTAGCTTTACACATGGAATAAGGAGCTATTTTGTCAATGGCAGCAAGGACAGTTTGGTTGTAAAGATCAACTATAGTGGATGGGTTGTTAGTTACTGTATCATTTTGTGCCAGGATAGAGTGCAGCAGTGGTGGGATGTTATTGGCTGTAATGTTACGTTTGTTCCTGGATACGGCGGCTGGTGCTACTGATAGGGGGTTGATGGGGCCTGAATTCTTGATGATGTTAAAGGTGACGATATGGTGATCAGACTAGGGACATTGGGTGTTGGACTTTATGTTGGTATTACAATTTAAGTCAGCTAGCCAGTAAAATATCCGACCCTTGGTGTGTGTGGGCATCATAATTCGGTGCGTGAAGCCTAGTGCTGAAATGGGGTTTGCAAGGGCAAGGGCATTGTTATCATTTGGATTGTTAAATCCTAGGTTGAGGCCACCTAGAAGAAGGGTTTGAGAGCTAGGTTTAGTGGTATTTGGCAACAGTAGAGCTAAGTAATCCTCGAATGATTGTAGTGGGCCTGGTGGTCTGTAGATCAGGTGAATGCTCATGGAGGCTGTCAGTGATAAGGTCAGTTTGAATGACAGCAATTCTCTCGACGGTAACGTGGTGTTCGGTATCTCTCTGATATTAAGTGTGTTTTTGGCAATGATGGCTACCCCTCCTCCTTTGGCAGTGAGTCTGTCTGTTCTTAAGATTGTATAGTTAGCTGAGATAGCTAGCGCAAGGTCAGGGCCTGCCGCTGCATGGAGCCATGCTTCTGTGATCCCGATGAAGTCAAGATTCTTTGTCTTGATGACGTCTTCAATGTCTAGGGCATGAGCAGGGAGGGATCTGGCATTGATAAGTGCACGCTTGATTCCTAGGCTATTTTTACTGGTGTTGTTAGGGACACTAGTGCCGGTCAGGAAGATTCCGTTTTGAATAGGAGCCATTCGCGGTAGTGATAGCCCTATCACTAGTCCTGGTAGTTTTTCCTTTCCCAGTCTTTGAGGTAGAGTGGGTGGGTCTGTAGGAGAGAAAAGTATTCCTTCTGTTGGTCGAAGGGTGAAGTGTTAGGAGAGAGATATCTGTGCCAGTCTATGGTTTCTGTAACTGAAATGGCATAGCTGACTGGGGATGAAGGTTGGACTCTGGGTCAGATTAGGAGTTCGATCTGTCATTTTAGTGAAGAGGTAGGCTGGAGTACTCCTCAGCCGGTGCGAGCTGGTGAGGGGTATGTAGACTGGAGGAAAGAAGTGAGTAGGTGGGATCAATCTGGAGTCAGGGAGAGTGGCTGACATAGTGAATGAGACCCTAGTCAGGTTTCAGTAAGCAAGTAATGGACCTTGGACGGAATATTATAGGAGAGTCATAGTGTCAATGACAGCAAACGCTAAAGGATAGGGAAATTCAGTGATAAGGTGCGGATAGCAGTCTGAACCTGTCCTCAATTTGTTAGTTTTACATTGGGCAGGAGTGATTGGATCACTGGCAATTGAGGCAATGAGTAGCATTGGGCATTGGTCTACGACTCCGGAATATAACATGGAGGCTGCATAGTTGGAATTAGGGTATAGTATTTTGGGCCCTTTACTAAAACATTCTAATCAAACCATCATTCCGATAACGATAGGCATGTAATACCATTTTGAGGCAGGTCAGTGAGTTAGCAAATTAAAAGTGTCAGGCAGAGCAACAAATGACAGTACAATTGTGAAGGCAGGATAGCAATTAGCAAATTAAAAGAATCGAGCAAAGCAACACATGGCACATGGTACAATCGCAAAAACCAGGATAGCATTTAGCAAATTAAAAGTGTCGGGCAGTGCAACAAATGACATGTGGTACAATTGCAAAGGCAGGTGAGCACGTTAGCAGAAACAAGGTGACAGGGCCAGAGTAGCCAATTTGTCAAAGGGTTGGGTATTGAGTTGCGGGCATGGTGCACGAAAACCCGATCAGTAATGGTTGTAGCATTGATAATATGCAATGAAGTAAGGGCACAATGTAGGTTGATTGGGGCGGCAAGCCTTAGTATGTTAGCAAAGGTGGCACGCAGGCCCCACATTAGATACTGCTATTCCTGAGGGCTGGGCTTGTTGTGGCACGCATGATATTTGACATTTTTGAGGAGCTATATCGAGAGAGCTAATAGAGGGGATCTGTAGGGGGCTAGCGAATAGGCGCAGAGATTTGAAAAGTGTAAATGTTAAAGAATGTTAGCATGACAGTAGCGCAGGTGGGATAGGGTGATGCTTACCACCATGTTCTGCACATGTTTAATGATGGCTGCATTTGTAGTAAATGTGGGCTCCTTCATGCCCAGACAGGCTCAAACAGGAACCTTTGTTGTAGGGACTTAGTTTGGAGGGCCGGCTTCTAGTCCATTTAAATTCACAAACACAACTGGAGTAAATGTTTATGCTAATGTGACAATGAATCTTCTCTTTCAATTGCCACTAATTCTTCAGAACATTTACTTAAACGTTTCAGACCAGTTGTGTTTACAAATGCTCATCCTTCACAGAAATGCCACAGATAATCCTGAATACACTTACAATGTCACAGGTATAAGAATTGGACTACTGTGCAGGAATGGTACAATTAACCATGGCCTCAAAGAAGCCTGGGTACTCCCTCCGTTGAAAAAAATATCCCTTGACCCATCCATCCCGCAAACTGCAGGCCAATCGCCACTGTCCCCTTCCTCCTAAAAATGTTTGGACCTAGCTGCCTACCTACAAGTTCAGCAGTTCCTGGAGGACAATCACAAACTAGGGATGCATCAATCTAGGTTCTGCCCAAGGCACGCACAGAATCTGCCCTCCATTATCTAAAAAATCAATTAGATGAGATCAGGGACAAAGTCAAGTCTGCACTGCTCCTCCTCCTAGACTTATCTGTGGCATTCAACCTGGTCAACCACCAAATCCTCTGCCACCACCTAACACCCATTTCTCACCTTCAGCCACTACCTGGATAGCATCTTTCCTTAATGGAAGAGTGATGAGAGTTTTGTTAGAGATCTGCAACACCTCGCCCTCTTCGCTCACCTGCGGTGTGCCACAACGGTATTGCCTCGCCCATACGCTGTACAATATTTTTACCAGGCCCCTATTCCACATTTCAGATTCACTCGGCATAGCTTACACTAACTATGTCGACGGCACACAAATCTTGATCCCCTTCTCAGGCAACTACATAGATGACTCTAACACCCTTAACACCATCTATTCCACAATTCAGACCTGGATGGCTGCCAATCAACTCTGTCTCAACAGCGACAAAACAGAATTCCTGATTGTTCGCCCGCCAAGCACCCTAAACACCCTCAACAATCAATATACTTCCTTCACAATTGGCAATTGCTCGATTCCTATCTCTAACAGAGTAAAGATGCTAGGGGTCTACCTAGATAAATCACTCACCATGACTAGACAAGTAAGTGCCATTGCCTCCTCGGCAGCCTATGCTATCATGGTCCTTAATGCAGCCAGACCCTTCTGCTTTAAAAACAATTGCCTAACCATTGTCAGTGCAATCATTGGCTCAAATATTGAATATTTCAACATCCTATTAAATGGTACCTCTTGCAGACATATACTCACACTTCAAGTCATCCAGAAAAACGCCCTTAGAGCAGTGCTGAACATCCCAAAAAGAGAGCACATCTCGAAAGCTAGAAGAGATGCACACTGGCTCCCCATCTAGGAGCAGATCATTTTCAAAACACTCACCCACAAGTGCCTATCCAACACAGCACTACCTTACCTCTCCAAAAGAATTGTCAAAGCCCACTCCACCAGACCCACTAGGACCCCTTACACAGATAGACTAATTGTGCCCAAAGTGAAAAGATGGAAAGCCAGAGGGTCTAGCTTCCCATGCATTGCTGCCAAGCTCTGGAACAGCCCCCCCTCCCTGAGGGCAGAGAAATCATATTGGATCTTCTGCAAAAAACATTAGAAACTCAGCTCTTAAACTAAACCTGCCTTCCCCTAATCACATCTTTCACCAGTAGCGTTTCTTTCCCATCATCCAACTGTCTGTTCTTAGGAGAATTGCCATCTGGTTTTATACCTATGTATGATTCTGTGGAGGTCATTACAACCTTGGTGCTAAGTGCACCAACTTTACCACCATGGTGTAATGTTTACACCATGGTGGATGGCGGATTTACCGCCCCATTCCAAGGTGAGTGGGGCGGTAAATCCCCATTTCCCATTTTCCCTTCCCCATTCCCATTTTTGCCCCATAGGGCATAATGGGAGTGGGGAAGGCGCTAATTACGCTGCTGTAAATTATGGCGGCGTAATTAGCACCATAGCGGGTTAGCGCCATGGACTTTAACGCCTGCCAAAAGCAGGCGTTAAAGTGGGAATCCGGCGTTAAGGGTTAAAGCCGTCGTTAACCCTTAACGCCGGGGTTGTAATGACCTCCTGTATGTTTTCTTTGATAACTGCCATTTGGTCACATCTTTGTCTCCATGTACTTGTATGAAACTTTGCCTGTATTACACTAGCTTGACTAGAACTTTGTACCTGCAACAGCGCTTCAGTGCCTATGGGTTGTATGCACACTTTACAAATGAAATAAATTAATAAATAAACACACAAGAAGATCCACAAGAAATCCTAATGTACTGACTACAAGTACTGGAAACCAATAACATCCCTATAAATTAAATCTTCCAGAATTCATACGCATGGAAACATACATGCACTCTCTGCAACCATATTCCACAAGACTATATCCCTAATGAATGATTTTTATATGTATCTATACCAACTTGACAATCCATTCCATTTCACCAGCTTCTTCAGAATGAAAATCATGGCATATTATGCCCTTTTTGCAATTCAGACAAACCTTCGACCATACACATATACTCACATAGCCAATATGTCATACTAATGCTTCTAATGTACAATGCAGACAGTACCTAAAATAACTGTAAGCTTACAGGCTTCACACATGGCCAAGTATCTCTTGGAAAGAAAACATTCACAACAGTAGGTATAATATACCACGCTGGTACCAAAACTACTTCAGGGCACTACACTGCATATGTGAGAAAAAAAAGTCTTGGTTTGAATGTAATGATACCTCTGTTACCCCACACCATAGGTTACCAGCAGATTTAACAAATGCCTACTTAATATTCCTTCAACCCAAATTTAGTTACTAAACTGTTGCACAATTAGCTGTTAGAATACACCACCAGATATCTAACTGCATCCATAATACTGCAAAAACACTTTCCAAAGTCAATCTAGTTAGAATATGCCAACAGGTATCTAACTACTTCAAAAACACCCTTCTTTGCAAAGTACTTCAAATACGCTATCTGAATTGTTATATGGACATAAATCTGAATTGTTATATGACAAAACATCTTCTAACATTTAATGTAGTTACAGTACGCCAACAGGTATCTAACAATGTCAAGCATTCCCTCAATTACAACATAATTCAAACAAACAAACTATCACCCTTACACTCAGGTAACTGCAATCAATTTTTTTTAAATCCAGTATGGATTTTATTTTCCAATGACCCAATGATTATGTAAAGTGAAAACAGCAGCGGTGTGTCATACACTTATGTTGTAGTAAACGTAGTACTTAAAATCTACTGTTTATGAGGGTCTAAAATAGAAAACGTATATTAAAAACTGTATACCACTACAGCTTTCAACTATCATACTTAGCCAATTTTACTTTTTTTCCACAGAAAACAAACCACAGAAGGCAGCTGCATGACATTACAAAACTAAGTAGCCATCACAATCTTAATCAGCTACAGATTCTGTGAGCACTATCCTCAATTGTACTACAATCATAAGTACCGTATTCAATTCAAATACATAATTCCTCCATATTAAAAACACTTTCTACTCCCACTACATTACGTACAATTACTCTACATGTATATTCCTTCTAGGGTGATTCTGGCCATACTCCTATTACATTACCTATAATTCCAATACACACATTACTACTGTGGTGATTTTACCCAGTGCACATATTCTGAGGGACATAGCCTGTGGCCATGCCTCCCACAATCTGGCCACTGACCACAACACAATTAACTGTATAACAAGTATGTATCATACACGGTAAAGTAATAAAACTCACCCCCACAACCTTTGCGATCGAAGTGATGTCCACGGACACCGAAATTGACAGATGGAGAGAGAGATAGAGAGATAGGGAGAGAGAGAGAGAGAGAGAGAGAGAGAGAGAGAGAGAGAGAGAGAGAGAGAGAGAGAGAGAGAGAGAGAGAGGAGATGTTTGTATGAACTCAACACAATGGGGGTCATTACGACCCGAGCGCAAAGGGATACCGGGCACCGGTAATGACACCAGTGCTGGTAATCCCTTTGCGCCCTATTCCATGGTCCCATTGCGGTTCCTTCCTTAATGTCTGGTTTTAGCAGGCGTTAAGGACGGGACCCGCAAAGGGACTTCAGAGCTAATAACGGTACCGTAATTTACGGTACCGTTAATAGCCCCCTCCCCATTCCCATTGAGCCCTATGGGGGCTCAAATGGGAATGGGGATTGACATTTTCAATGGGGACTTACCGGTCCCGCAAAGGTCGGACTAGACCGGTAAGTCCCTATTGAACCAGGGTGGACACGGTACCAGTAATGGTGCTAGTCATGGCGCTAATAAATTCAGAATGTATCATGTCCAATACCTTAGATCTCAATGGTGCTGTGAAGGTTCTCCTTCTCTAGCTGGACAATGGCTGACAATTGAGGTCTTCGGTTAAGAAAAATGTAATTACATATTGCACGATATTGTATCACATTATATTGCACTATATTATAATATGTGATATTAAACAATACCAAATGACATTATGTCAGCACATCACACCATAGCTGAGCACATCACAGTAAGTTACAGAATAAAGTGTAGAGAGACTGAGAGATTACAATGACTTCCTCAAAGAGAGAGAGAGAAATAATTGGACCATTAAAGGCCAGGTGCATGACAGTGGTGTGTGTTATAAATCAAAGTGATATAATTTCATAAATGCAGAATGTAAGCAGAAAATACCAGAGTATGTTAAAGAAAACAGCCTAATGTTGGATCGCATAAAAAGGGACAGGAAAGTCCAACATTGTAGTGCATTTCTTGATGGATTCAGGCACTCTGTCCCAGTCTGCGAGTGCTGCAACTTGATAACAATAAGCAGCAGCACATTCTGCTATGCAGTGACCACAAATCTGCCAATCCGTACTACTGTGCTATCTTATCTCTAAAAACAACATCTGCTTTGTGCCCAAACACAACGCTAGATATACAACTCTTTAATGTTGCATTGCACATAAATGATAAGAAAATACTGTAGGGTGTAATGGTTTATTTAGAGGTCACCCTCAACACAGAGAGTTCCTTCCTTCGCCACTCAAGGTGTGATTCAACAAACTGTTTAACAGATTATTTCTTTCAGCCTACTTTAGACACATATCATGAACCTTGGATCCTTCCCCCTTGAGCCAAGAACCAGGCCGGTGTACATGAAATATATTTGTATTTATTTAAATGAAAAGTAATACAAATCACACTGAACTACACGCGACACCTTCTTTGTGGCTCACTATTAACTTCTTGTTACAAAAATCAATTTCACAAATTAGTTTAAACAAACACAAATCACAATGTATTACTTTCTACAAATTTCACTTCAAGAAATGATGAAACAGATCAATAACCAAAACACTTATAACTGTTGTGCTGTGACATTTAGATGTTCGGGTGTCTGGTCCATCCACTCTCAAGGATGGCCTCAAGCTCTCCACTAGAGGACCCAGTCAGCTCTTAAGCATTCCTAGAAATAGACAGCTCCACACAGATGCACTCTCAGCAATCTCCTCTGGTGTTTCCTTGCAACTGTCAGATGTTAAGTTTCATCAGCGTTTTCGATGGTAAATGTTAGCGCTCTTTCTCCTCCTCTAGTGCAGCCCCCCTTATATAGCAGCGATGACTATACCAATTTTACAATCTTGGAGAGATACCCTGTCAAAGTTCTTGCAACTAGGATTGGACAGTTACCCATCTCTCTCTTCCCAACTCCAGCACCTCTCTATGGATTTGTTTAAGAGTCTGGAGCAGACATATGGCAGCTTAATTTACAAGCTCCATTTATTCTCGTGTCAAACTTTGGGCAAAGACTAGTTATGTGACAAAACTTCATAAATTGACTAATAACTGCCATAATATGCATATTTTCTGATTCAGCTCATCATGGGGAATTAAATAAGATGAAAGCCAGGTCTGCAACATTTTGCATGGCCATGTGGTAATTTTCTGCCATTTCAGTAAAAACATAACAGTTATGAATATGTCATTTGTTACCTATAGTCCTCATTTTATGCTCCACCCGTTCACCAACTTTCACATTTGAAACATTTTCAGATCAGGTAGAAACACATCTTAGATGGCCATTACAGTTCCCTAATTTGTAGGCGCATGAATTTTATATCTACAAAATCGCCTGGAAATTACCCAACAAATAGTACATAAATGAAGGCAATCTGCATTATGGTTGCTGGGAAAATGGTCTAAATGGTAATAGTAATTTTAAATTAATAGTAAATCTTCATGTGGGACAAATGGCAATTATCCAGTCACCAGGCTGTATGGTCTCAATGGGTGTGCCTGTAACCATAGTTTTTATTATTCTCTTCGAAGTTGGAGTTTCAGACTCCTTTCTTGTATCTCCCACTTTCAAACATTTTGGCCATGCTCCAGCCAAGGAAAATTGTTGTACAGTATCTGCCGTCAGAGCCAGCACGTCTGGGGAACAGTGGGTTTTCCACACCTTGAACAGGATACTTTATTGCAGTTTGTAATTAGCTGGGGCATGTACAATCCAGACTGGTAGTGGGTGATTTATTTGTGAAGTGGCCCACAGCCGGCAAATAGGTTTGCCTCTGGCTTAGATACAAAGTCACTTTTCCTTTCAAATGTCTGCTGGTATTTTGCATACAGAACATATTATACATTACTTTTTGTCAACACGCACAATGTCTTTTCCCTGTGTTTAAAAAGCCTTCTTTTCATGCTTTCCATGTGAAAGGGACTTCAGTTTGAGGCCTTTGAATGCACCCCACATACCCACTCAAGAAAACCGCTATAGCCAATAATGTGTCATCAATAATGTGTCATCATCATTTAACTTTATATTGTTCAATCATGAAAATAAAGTACCACAGGCTCTGCCTTAGCAGTAGTCCACAATGGATGAACAACAAGCACTCACTGTTTTTCTGAACAAAACCACCTTTTATTTCAGTCACCTCTAATTATAATCCCCTACCATCAGTGACAAAAAACTGAGAGCATCCCCCAAATATCCATTAGTGAGTTCAATGAACACCATTGGCACCTAATGAAAACTGCAGCAACTGCAATGTCTTTTGGGTCTGGGCATAAATGGTGGGTGTCAGTGTCATGTGACACTTAGGTGAATGTGCTGGCCTGATAGAAGCCAATGCCAGGGAGAATGGAGAAATTCTCTGGTCACTGGCCCAAATTCATCCACTACAAAGGGCCTGTTAAATGATCATTGAAGGCTCACACACAATAATGCACATATACCTCAGACCAAATAAAGGACACACCCGACTAGGAAATGAGACCAGGAGAATAATTGCAAGTAAAACACATTTATATAAGATAAATGCAAGCAGAGGACTCAGCTGCCTGAGAGTGCTCTGCCAAACAATAAACAGGCAGCACATTAAAAGTACACACACCGTCAGTTATGACATTTCAAAAAGGGTACAAATCCTGGAAATTGATTGGGGGAAGACCTATGCCATACTCGTTCACATAGGCGAGGCTGGATGCTAATTTGATGTTGCTCCTCATCGCTCCGGGCACATGTGGGTCTGCTGGGCTCATCCCTGCGGTGTGAAGGTCTGGTCAGAGGAGCGGTACATTTCTATCTACATTAGCTAAAACAACAGGAACTGATAGCATGAGACAAAAGGCAAGCATAACATTGTTGCATGAATACGGGGTACTTTCAGAACCTATTGGCAGATATATCAGCATTACAACCCTTTTACCCAGAGGTTCATAAAACACAGTGCCCTAGACCGGAGTGCCTGCCCCTTGGGTTTCGATCTACTGGATGCCTCATGATAGAGGTACACATGTGTTAGGTCTAAAGAGGATTTATTGGTGCCCATTATTAGGGCTATGGTGGGTGTCCCCATCTGGTCACTGCGAGCGGTCAGATGTGTATCTGTATCAAAGACCAGAATGCATGCTCCGGTGGACTGTGGCCTGGTGGGGTGGGGGTCAGGGGTGCTCAGGCAGGGTTATGGAGATAGATGTGCGGACTAACCGGGGCCTGCTCCAGTCTCACACAGTGTAGTGAGCTCATCTGTACTAAATGTTGCAACAATAAATGGCAGGATTTCCGTGATAACAGGGTTTGTGCGGAGCTGGCAGGAAGCAGAGGTGGCTTGGGCTGTCTTTGCAAGGCACTGAGCAGGGGACAGACAGGGGAGAGACAGTAGGGATCATTTTTGGGCTTAGTAAAAGATGTTGTCAGGCATGTCGCAAAATGGACTTGCTAGGCATCGATACAGACTTCGTTATTTGTTTGTGCTGCGAACAACTGCGATTGGTAGGGCGCATCTCCCCCCGTAGCCTACACGTGGTCTCTTCAGCATGGGAATGGCGAGGGGGCAGAAAAGAGCATGTCTCCCCCAACAACATCAATAAAGTCTCAGCTGGGGAGGGCAGTACATTTGTGTGTGACTATACTGCTTTGCTGCGAGAGCAGAGACAGAGGGTGAGAGAATTCAAGGATGGGGTGCATGTGTGGGCCAGGATAACAAGAGAACAAGTGTGTGCCTCATCTGTGCTGTAATTAAGCACTGTCAGATAACAATAGTACCCGAGCCAAGTTATAACAATGAGACCCAGTTCCATTACCACTCCATCCAACCGACCAGTTTTGGAATTATTGCTATAATCACCCTGGGTTGTTAATCCGGGGTGCTGACAGCAATCTAGGTGTTTGAATTAATGGATTGCATGCTCAAAGCATCCAGTTCATTCAGACAAATACTTTATACGGTGGCCACCATTAAAACGGAAATCAGGTCTACTTGCGGAGCCCCTGTTCCAGTTGCATGTATATTGCAGGCGGGGTACCAAGTAAATGGGGTGGGTTGAGAGTGGAAAGAAGAATTTTGGACAAGAGGGACGTGGTTTTGGAAGGAATATGGTGGGGCTGGCGCTCGCTGCTTCCAGCTTGCTTTGAACACGGACTTGGATCATGATTCTCATCCTGTTATATGAGCAGCCTGATTAGCTATTGCACCCATCCCAGATGCGAGTAATGCAGGAGAACAGGGCTAAGTTTGTTGCCACAGGGAGGAAGAGTGGTGTGTCTGGAATCTTGAAGTTCTGCGAAAAAGATGTTGTTATATCACCCATATTCAGGTATTACTGTATTGTTCTTTAATTCAATATTTGAAACATTGGACGACACACAATTTACCCGTTGCCCCAATGTGAGACTTTTGGTTTGGTGGCATACGTACCTCTGGATTTTGTCCGGGGCTAGAGCGCGCAAATGGAAACCATGCTATCTACGCTGAAGGTTTTGAGCAAGATGAGTTTCTGTGTTGCTTTTCAAGTGGACAAAAAGAGGGCACACTGGGAATAGCACTGTGCCTTGCATACTGTAGAAGCATGACATGTGTTTATCACTTTGTAGTTGAGTGAATGTGATGTATGGATATGTGTCAATTTTCATCTATGTTTCTCCCGGCTTCATCTGTGCAGTCTTGCTTGTGAAGCAGTGGTCTCATTCACCTCTAGTGGCAAGGAGCCATCAGAGCTCGGTGAGACTTTCACCTCCTCCAAAATATTTTTCACTTTCCTTTTTTTATTGTATTTTATTGCTTAGTTTTGACTTATTCAAACAAAAAAATAATTAACAGAACAGTAATAATTCATGTACATAAAGACAATACAGTGAAGGGCTGCAACGTATGTCACCAGAAGCAGCAATTATCCTTGCCATTTGTAGGCCAAAGGGTTTTGCTCTTCATCTGCTCGCTGCAGATGGTCGTTTCATGCACTGAAATGCCCATGATCGGTTGAGACATTACATCCAGGGATCAAAAAGCACAGCCTCAGACCTCTTTGCCAGCCAGTGGGCCTCGTTATGAGTTGGGTGGTGTGGCCAAAAACTTTTAAGATGCAGCAGTAGCAGATTTACCACTGCATTACCGCACTGCCAAACTATGGGTTATTAGGTAAGGTGGAGGAAAAACCTCCAGCAAAATGCTGAAGGTAATTCTGTCACTTTACCACCATAAAAATGTCCATTTTGGAGGAATTGCCCCTGGCGGTAATTCTGCTGAAATCGCTAAGGAGTGCTATGGACTCCATAAAAGGGGACTAAAACCACCATACCGCCACTTTTAAACCGGCGGTAATTCTGCCTGACCAAGTGGTGTTAATGGAAAATCTGTTTGGTGGAATCTTGGCAAATTTACCGGTGTGATAGCAGCAAACTCATGGTTGAGGCCCAATTGCTTTTTTGCTTGTGTGTAAAATAATGACAGCCACCAGCAAGTTTGGCTGTTTTTTAGAAGTATTGTTGTATTTTGGATTGCATGTTTGGTCACAGCAACTCTCCCACAATTTGCTTACCACATTACCCGTTTGTATATTTTAATGGTGTCTGTTGATTGCAATGTTTGATATGGTTTGGGCTGCCTTTTTTCATTTTAAACCATTGTAATAGTACCTTTTGAACATGGAGTTTTGGATGCGTTTGGGTGAAATCGCACAACTAATATGGAAAAGACCAAACAAAAAGGAAAACGGTAGCCAATAAAAAGACACTTTTGTTGAAAGCCATCAGGGCAATGTTGACAAATAACATGGCCCTTCAACCCAGAAGAACACCTCCCACAACAACATACCCACATGATTACAGTCCCTTTCGGCAAAGAGAGGACGTGCATATTTTTCTGTGACGTGGGAATTTAAGAAAATGTACAAAAACAAAATGCCCTCTGTAACATTTTTCCCCGGTTCTTCGCCCCTCCCGTTGTCCCTGTGTGCAAAAAGGTTAGGACGATATGGGGGGGCTATTTGTTGGTCTGATAATTGGCAGAAAGCTAAATGAACCCGTGGCATGATTAAGCAGAGTGATGAAGGACTACAGCACGGTAGACTCATGTGTACTCTTCCTATTTGCTTCCATTCTCCACTGCCTCGCCTCTCCCCCATCCCTATTTCACACACAGCCCTTTCCCCTATGCAAAGGAGCCAATCTGCACATTCCTGTGTGACCACTGACTTTGACGTACGCCACTCCCAAACCAAACTGCATAAACCATAACGCGTGAAAACAAATTCACTTTCATAATGTGAACTCTTGGAGTCCACTGCTTAACCTGCTCTTTGATTGCATCCTGATGTACCTCGTAACTGCGTTACGACTATTTTATCTCTACAGCGAGCAGCACTTAAAGACTTCGCAATTCGTTTTCTCAGACCCAAAGGTGTCGCCGCAAATGCTCCTCGGAAACTTCACAGATCAATACGAGCAGGTAAAGATAACGCAAGCAGTACTTGCAGAACTCTTAATAGCATAATAATTGAGGAGAGAAGACATTTAGGCGGTGGGTAGAGATCTGGAAGCACAGAACAACAAGCCAGAGATCCCGAAATAGTTTAAATTATCGAAATTGAAGTGTAATTGCGTTAGGATTCTACCTGTCTGTCATTGATGTGCGGCTGTGAAAGCTGCATCCAAAAGATGAGCAATGCGCTCACAGGAAGGTGCGAACTCAGACAGACTGCTATTACATTCCGGACTGCGCAGCTTAAAATGGATTGAACAGATAAAGGGGCACGGCCTGCCCCGTGCTGTGTTTGCTTTTCCACGAATTCATATACATTTTTTTTAACTGTTTCATATGCATTATATTTTGGTCACTAAACGAGGAACAAGAAATGTGTGCCATAAACACGGCATTCTGCTCTTACATTTGAATTGTTTAATCAGACTGGTTGTCAAAATACACGACAGCAGGATGGCATGACATGTTTAGTGAGGAAGTAGATTAATCATCGCAGCACATCACAACATTGTCACTTGTATTGTATCCCCTGGTACTTTCACGCATTAAAATAATAAAAATAAAAAAAACAAACAAATAGTGGGTTAAAGAGACCTACTGCTGAGAAATGTTTAATCACCGGAGCGGTCAACAGTAAACATGGGAATCAGTTTAGCTATTGTGGCCATTACCACTCTCTTGCCTATCAAATGAGTGACCGATTTGTGTAATAGCATTAACTGCAGTCTATGGCCCTCATTAGGACTCCGGCGCTAAACCGTGGTGTCGGTCTAGGAAAAATGGACACCTCTCACGATGGACGGCAAACGCATTTTGGTGGCCGAAGGCCAACCGTCTCATGTACATAACAATAGAAATACAGGTTTCCGAGTTTGACCAATGAACGGCCATTTTGATGTAACAAGGATCACCATTTCGTTTTATAACGATTTCTCATTGCTTTCTGTTCAAATTGCTTCGCAGCACATTTCTGCTTACACTGCTCTACTGTTAACATTGTTGTCTGAACGTGAAAGGACAAGGCCGCTAGGCCACGAGGCTAATAAGAGTTTGTTGAAACACAACGTAGGCAGCTCCGTTATATGGTAGAATATGTTAGAATAAAGCAGCTGAAGGCTTGAATTATGCACTTCTTACGGCCCCCGTTTTCCAAGCCCTGTAGAGCGTGTCGGCTCCCAGGACACGAATAGCACCTCATAGATAGCAAGGTCTGGAATGTGACTCTTCCCCCGTATGTAGCTCACTTACAAGAACAGAAGCACTGTGTTCTGTTCAACAACGAAAAGATGTCTCCACACTTGCAAGGTTGCATACTGTTGCTAGAATAGATATTTGAAGGTGTCATATTCGTCGAAATTGTCCATCATCAAACCAAGTTCAAAGAAACCCAATAAAGGGGGGTGTTAAACATGTCACAGCTGATTGTATGATATGCATTTTGTATATATGTAACTGATGTACGTAATTCACTCTCTTGCGTCCCTCGAGGTCTAGAGATACACGTCGTGGGGCATGAGACCGAGTTGGCCAACAGAGACTATTTGCTTTGCAATAAACCCTAGCTTTGGGAATACAACCTCGTGGCTGGCGTATCTATCGTGTGTGGTGACTTGCCTTGTTTCCATAACGCGAGGGACCCCTAGGGGCCCGTTTCAATGGTGCTATTAGCACCATGGTCCATGCCGGAGTCCGCCATGGAGAAAGGGGGAATTACCACCCCATTCCAAGGTTGGCGGGCGGTAATTCCTCCTTTCTCCATGGCCTTTTCCCATTCCCATTTTTACTCTATAGGGCTCAATGGGAATGGGGAAGGCGGCAATTACGGTACCGCAAATTGCAGTACCGTAATTGCCATCAAGGTCCCTTTGCGAGTCCCTACTTTAACGGCTGGTCCAGACGAGCCGTTAAGGTCGGGAGCCTCAAAGGGACCTTGTAGTAAGGCGTTAAGGGGTTAACGGCGCCGCAGCCTTTTACGGCGCCATTAACCCCTTAACGCCAGGGTCCTAATGACGGCCGATATGTGGGATATAATACTCCCTACGATGCGAGGCAGGAGGACGAGTTTCTTTATACAATCTGAAGTGAAGTGGCTTGTAATATTATTTTTAATTTACAGTAGGGGGTATTGTATTCCTTATAATACATAGACACGTACCATCATCCTCTTAAATACATGTCTTCTTTCTTCATCTAATGTAAGTGACTAATGTAGAATCGGTTTGGATTTAAACAAAAATAGGCAATGTTTTTCAGGAAAATAGATTAAGCACTTTTATACTAGGAATCTACACACTTTTTTGTGGTTTCAAATACGTGATAAACCACAGATAGATTCTTGCTCTCTTGTGTTAATCTCCAGAAGTGCAAAGCATGCACATAGTACCATAAACATTCCCATATCAATTAATAACTGCAAAAGTGCCACAGAAAGATAGTTCAGAAGAAGCACAAATCAGTCCACAGGCATTTCAGTCATGAAGGTAAAACAGACATTGAAGAGTATTCCCCATTCATCACTTTATTGGTAGCTGGGGCCGAGGACAGGCTATGCACATTAGAGATGTGGATCGGCAAACATAGCTACCAAACAACAATAGTGCAGTAATTGCCAATAAAAAAAGAAAGTGTAATTATTTTTGTCCAAAATGCTATTTATTTCTATTCAGGGTGGAACAATGCTCTTTTGAACACAAAGGAACGTACAATAGATTCAACATCAGATGTGACGGGAAACAATGAGCTTCTTACAATGGGGTGAGTGTAAGTGACATTCTGACCAGTTTGTGAAGGGGAGTAAATGGAACAGTCACTAGGGACAATACATGGGTGGACCTACATAGAGTAAAGACAACAAACAATATAAATTGTTAATTGCTGGTAGGTGGTATACCAGCTATGCTATGGATACCATGATGTGACCATGATGGATGAAATGCTTGAGTGACGGCAGAGAAAAGGAGGGACACAGCCAGGTTTGAGACAAGGGAACAATGTTACCTAGAAGGCAGATGAGAGGTAGGTTAAGAGGGTAACTCGGAGGTGAGGAGTTAGGCTTTTAGTTTGATTTTGACCATGGAAGGGGAATTCCATGCAAGTGGAGCAAAAAGAGAGAAACAAAAAAAGTAAAATGAAGCAGGGGAAAGGGGGGTGGGATGGAGGAAGAGTGGAGATTTTGAGAACGCTTGTAGAGTCAGATAGAGGAGGAAATATATGGTGGTGCCTTATCATGGATAGATTTGTGAACCAGGGGAAGTCGTTTAAATCTGGCCCTGTTTTGCAGTGTCAGGTATCCAGCCTCGTGACAGCACGAGGAAGTAGGTGTGAAGTGAGGGAGTTAAAGAGAGTCCTGGTAGCAATGTAAATGATCTTGTCTAAAGGGGAGAAAGCATAGTTGGGAAGACAAAAGAGGATGCTGACCCAGTAGTCCAGTTTTACGACCACAAGAGTGGTTGATAGATGCTTGGCAGTGTTGAAAGGAAGCAGGTGTCTGATTTTCCTGACAGTTGCATTTTTGGAGATGAAAGCGGAGATGGTGTGAGAAGTATCATATATAAGGCCGAGGTTTCTATATGAAAAAGAGAAGGGGAGAGTGTCAGGTGTGAACTGCATAGACCTGGGAGAGATGAGATACAGATTTTGGAAGGGAAGAAGAGCACCTCTTTTTTGATAGCTTGTAATATCAGTGAGTGCAATGCCTTCCAATATTTAATGGCACAGATACTGTTCGACATTTTGATAGAGAGATCGGGGGGGAGTTCAGGAAAAGTGAAGAATATTTTGGTGTCATTCTCGAAGAGTTGGTAACAGAACCCAAAGGAGGAAATTAGCTACCCAAGAGCAGAGGTGTAGAGTGTTCAGGGGAGAGGAACCAAGGCAGAGCCTTGTGGAACACTGACAGTTATAGGAGTGAGTTGAGAGTAGTTGTTGCTCCAGAAGACAGAGAATTGACAATGTGCAAGATAGGATTCAATCCAGACAAGGGCTTGATCGCAAATCCCAAGAAGAATGCAAGTATTGAGGAGATTAGAGTGATCGAGATACACAGGGCAAAAGATTGATGTTAGGTTTGGGTCAGTCTCTCCATTTTTTTAGGAAATGTATGACCATGGTTATTTTGAAAATAGAGGCAAAGCAAACAAAGTCAAAAGAAAGGTTGAAAAGTTCAGCAGGGTGAGAGGCCACTAAAGCAGCAAAAGACTAGAGGAGCAAAAGATTCTGATGGGGCACAAGAGCGGTTAGACTTGATTAGTAGAGATAGGACCTCTTCAGTATTATTAACAAAATTGATAGTTAGGAGATAATATTGGCGCTCAGAAGCCTGTGATCATTCAATGAATTCTTTAAATTATAAGTTCATGAATCCAAGAAAAAAGGTTTTCTCAATCTCCAAAATCCAAATGTGTTTATTCTGTGTTTATTTGATATCCAATGACAGCTGACACGTGTTTCGAACAACTAGGTCATTATCAAGGCTGTGAAGTTATTATCAATTTAACAAAGTTCCAAAATAGGGTTAAGCATAACACGGCAAAACAAAATTGTAATAATATGGTGCAAAAATAAATAAAATAATGAGGTTTCACATACCACACAAAATGTTGCACACAGAGGTAACCCGCATTATGGATCAAAATTTATGAAAAGAAACGAAATACATTCAGAAGTTTGTATGAGCAATTTATCAATTCTTCATAGAAACCCACACATTTTGTTAGATCGTGCCATAGTGAACATTGCAGTATAATCCGAATTATGTATCAACAAACAGTGGTCCGCAAACATCCAATCCAACCATGTAAATATGTGGGTGCCCAAAATTGGCAAAGGTGTATGGCGGTTATGTAAATAGTGGCTGCCCAATTGACCATAAAGTCTAATGATATATTCCCCATTGCACCAGGAAGGTGAAAAAATGAGTGAACGATCATAATGTTGTGACGATTTCACAGAGGCTTACCCCGAATTTGAGGTGGTTCTTGTGAAGTCTAAACTATTGAATGGAATGGTTAGATTTGTTCCCTTGTATGGAGGGAGAGGAGGGCACCACTTATATTCAATCTTTTAGTAGTAGGATTTTTTAAATGAGTCAGATTCATTACTCAAAATGTTTTTGCCTGGAGCTGCCAGTCCCTAATGGTCTCATAGCACAAGGACCAATCAAAACTTGAAGTATCCAAAAACAAAGTCAAAACTTGAAGTATCCAAAAACAAGGTAACACTACTTTGTTAGGAATGGCGCTTCTCAGTTAGCCCCATGTGGTTGCTGTTAGATTTCTAAAATATTAAGTACGCCTAACAGTATTGATCGAAATTAAGTAATTGATTCAAAAAGTGTATCTCTTAAAGCAGGATATGTTTTATTCACATCTTGCTACAACGACTCAGTTTCCACCAACCCAGTCTCATTAAAAACCTTCCGTATAGCCAAATGCTTAGAGTAAAGAAATTGGTAAGCGATCCAGAGGACAACAACATTGCTATCAGAGAAATGGGCAAGACATTTCTGGATAGAGGACACTCAGAGGAAGAAATAAATGCAGCACAATCACGTGTAGCTACTCAGAACAGAGAAGACCTATTGAGAGTGAAGACTAAACAAGATGAGGTTCCACCACTGGTCTTTGTGTCTAAATATTTGCGACAGAGCAATCGCATTAAGTGTATCATCAAAAAGCATTGGAACACACTACTATGTGATCAACAAGTAGAACATTTGGTAAAAGAAGTTCCCACATTCGCATTTCAGCGGAGCCAGAATCTGAAAGACAGACTGGTCCAAACTAGACCAGCTCTCAAGAAGAAAATCACAGAAAGGATTGGGACTTTTCCTTGTTTGAACTGTAGCAACTGTGGATATGTCATGAAAGGCGAATCAGTGAAGCACCCGCATACGGGGTAGACAATCCGACTTAAGAGTTTTGCAACATGTGACTCTTACAACGTGATTTATGCCATAAAGTGCCCGTGTGGGTTGTACTATGTGGGCCAGACCTAAAGGGTAGCTGAAACAAGATGGAACGAGCACAGGACCTGCATAAGGAACAATATCCCCAATTCAGCTGTGGCGAGACATTGGGATGACAGAAAACAAAACCTGGCTCAGATCCGATTTGTGATTTTGGAAGTGGTACCCAAAAGAGATATCCGCAAGAACTTTCAGAAAAGGATGGACCAAAGAGAATCCTTTTGGATTGACCGCTTGAGCTCCTTGACTCCAAGGGGGCTCAACAAAGAAATTAATTTCATGTGCTTTTTGTAATGCTTGTTACATTGTAATGTTATATGGGTGTAAATCGCACAACATAATGTTTTGATATTTGTTACTTGTGATATTCTAACTACACAACTAGGACCCAACGGTGCTCCACCCGGTGGCCTGTTTTGGCTTGACCTGAAATTGTGACCAACACATAGCTTTTGCACATACCATGCACAACTAACTACACCAACGGACACCCACGCGGTGAAACCTGACTAGTTTCCCGAGCACAATACAATCTGACTATCATCCTCCTATGATACCACATTTTTGATACACGCATTTATGCATGCTACATCACACGCACGCTCTTTAACTTATTTAGAATACAAATACATTTATTCCTGCTAAAGGCATTCGTTTCCATGGTGACATCCCCGCCCCAAGGCTTGCGCCAGGGGGTGGGGCGCGAGGCTACCTACTCCATCTGGACTGTGACGCCTCGTACCGTCTCCATGGTTACATACAAAAGGAAAGTGAACCCGCCACGAGGGCGCTTTCCAGCGGTTCTCTCGGTTCACAAGACTCGCGAGCCGAAGCTGATCGGTAAGAATGGCTCGCACAATAGACCTATTGCGCTGTCTTATTTTACACTAGAAGTAGGGTGACACCTTACTTTTCTATCTTGCAGATACATCTTTGTACAGGCACGCACATAGACAAGAATTTAACATGACTCAGGTAGGACAAGTTTATTAATTGAAATCTCCGGACAGAATACATCATACTGCAAGCTAACTAATCAGTGCTTCCATTTTGTTTTCCTTTTCCTATGCGCATGGATATTTTCTACACATGATATGGTATGTGTTTCCGTATTGATTCAATTGAAATGTTATGGTTTGTTGTCTGAAGATTTACAAGATATGAATGTAATATATGTTATGTAATACTGATTTTGCCTTAATACCGCCCTGAAGAAGGTTTAATCCGAAATGCATTGGCACTAGTGCATTATAGGCAATACTAGATGGAAACCCATTTGCCGATGTGCACAATTACGTCATTTTAAGGAAAACTTCAGGAATGTGAATAAAACATATCCTGCTTTAAGAGATACACTTTTTGAATCAAATACTTAATTTTGATCAATACTGTTAGGCGTACTTAATATTTTAGAAATCTAACAGCAACCACATGGGGCTAACTGAGAAGCGCCATTCCTAACAAAGTAGTGTTACTTTGTTTTTGGATACTTCTAGATTCGTTCCCTTACCATTAAAAATTGAATCTTTTAACAAAAGAAGATAGTGTTCTAATTGTTCTGACACAATTCACATACCTTTATAGTTGTTCCGTAATTTATAACTGATGGATGCTGTGATCCACACATGTAAGTGACTTCAATCCAGCAATCCAACTAAGTCAATGCCTAGACTGGGATGCCCAATGGAAGCCCTTATTTATATATTTTTATGTCAAGTTCTTAAATCTGGATGATGAACCTTTATATAACGCCCCTCTCTTTGAATCCCCCTGACCTCACTGAGCCAAGAAGTAGGTTTGTTTTGCAAATTAAAAGGTTTATTGGAAAAATTAAACAATATATATATATATATATATATATATATATATATATATATATATATATATCACTTTTATGAATAAATTAATATTTGATAGCACACTTATGAATATGAACAGTGATCTGTATTGGGTAATATTACAATAGCGACAACTCTTTAATCAGAAAGGAGTAGGAATAGGAAGGGTAAAGTAGCAGAGAATACTTTTATGGTTCAAGGAAATGCAAGATGGAAAGAATGCAGGCACAGATGTAAACCTCAATATGGATTCAACAAGAGATAATATGATCACTTTTTCCCTTTTGACAACTCACTCCCCCCTATGCAATATGAAGAGTTGGAAATGAGGGCACACAGGTTTTCAGGAATACAATCAGAAGCAGTTCAGTTCCCGTTCCCTCCAGCAAGCTTAGAGAAAAGGGCTGATTTTAAAACACAGGCAAAATACTTTTAAATGTTAATGCAATTAAGTGAATAATATGCTAAAAATGATTTTAATTCCCTATAGGAGATTCAGGGTAGGTGATAGCTACTTTGAATTAGTTCAGGTCAACACTAGCAATGATTCAGGAGTGATTATCAGGTTGAAAATGAATTTCAGCAGTGGAAAGCAAGAAGCAGCTATTTTTACAAGTGGTGAAATGGAGCCAAATTCGTGGCACTTTTTCCAACTGCGTAAACCGCGATTATAAGGTTGTTTTGGGTTTGTCACAGGACAGTCTCTGGCACTGGTTCTGCTCACAGCGGGGCCTCCTGTCTGCTATCGGCACTGCACAGCGGTCTGGTCTGAGTCTGCCGGGTTTTGGGTAAAGCTCTGCTTTTGGGTCTGGATATGGTTCTGGCACAGGGTTCTAGCCAGAATCAAACAGCGTGCCCGGCTGTTGAATAGTTTGGTTAGGTTGCTGGATTCTGGGGCCCCTGAAAAGAGTTCAGCTTTTGGGTTTGGCCCCTGCTTAAGGTTCTAGAGTTTAGTTCTAGAGTTTGGTTCTGGAGTCTATCTGGAGTCTAAGTTCTGGAGCCTCAGGAGTCTGGAGTTTTTGTCTGGATATGGTCGGGCAGCGTGCTGCGCAGGAATCGATGAGTAGTGGAAAAAATGAGTGTCCATCTGGGTCTCAGCAGTCTCTTTTTATGTGTTCTCAAAGGGGGTGTGGAGGCTGACTTCCTATGCCCAACCCTCTGAGAATCCTGATAGGTTAAAGGATTTACTGTCCTCTGACTGGAGAACAGAGTTGTGAGTCAGAATGAGTCATCAGGTATCATCTTTATGGCTCAAGGAAAGGACACTCCCCTTTGGGTCCATACAGCATATCTTCTTTTTCATAAAACACATATTTACAATATACACAACTTGTTAATATTACCTAAATTGCATGACAGATTGCTTAAGGTACAGTTTGGTTCAAGTCATAGGTTTCTACGAGCTTGGGTTCAGAAATGACAACATTTTGCGCTTTTAGTGGGTTTTGCCGTATTGGTTTTGCAACAAATCTTACACAGAGGTACACCCCCTCTCTGCGCATATTACAGTAAACTTTCATTTTCCTAGCATAAACACTGTGGGCCTCATCATGAGATGGGCTGTATTCCCGGCTGTAATACCGCTGACTGTAATAGCCCTAGCACCGACCAGCCCAGTGGTATTACCACCGAATCACGAGTTGGGCCTTAACAGTAAATCCCCATTCCTGATCGGGTCCATTGGATCCAATGTGGAATTTTCGGTGCTAATACTGAGGGCTAATACAGCTAGCTGTAATACCGCCGAAAACAGGGATTTTCACCTCCAGAAAAAAGCTGGAGGTAAAACAGGCGATTTAGCGCCCAACTCGTGATAGGGCCAGCCCTTAAATGCGGCGGTAATACCGTTACCACCGCATTAAGGGCTACAGCCCAACTCATGATGAGGCCCTGTGTCTGCAATATTAATAATTACGGGGCTTGGCCTCAGAACATCCCACAGCGTCCAGCTAAGTCTCAAATTGTGAGTGAATTTTTCATATTAAGAATCTCCAAATCATACATTTTTGTCCGCTTGGTATAATTAGTTATCAGTATTCTCATAAAACATATATTTGCTTTTACTTCAGTACACCCATTGGTTTGTCCCCGCCCCTACAAACTTGGCTTGACTCAGAGATCAGATGTCTTGCCTTCCCCCAGGGCAGTGCTGTTCAGGCACACCCAAATTAGCATATTCTATTCAATTGCAAGAGTCTATTGTTCCTTTCTCCAGACTGCAGGGAAACTCTCCTCCCTATTAATCAACAGGACCATGTGATTTACTGTGCTGTTGCTGAGAAGACTAGGTGTGAAGGCTTCCCGGGGACAGCCAGCCTTTGAAGTCTCAGCTAACTCAGGTTACTGTTTAGCTTCAGAAATACAGGTCTCCTGTCAGAATTTAGATTGCTAGAGCCGGTCAGTGTCAAGCACCGGTATTGCACCCATTTTTGACAGCTGCCTTACCAGTAAGCAATCCTCAAAATATACTTTGTTCATATATAGATGCACTTCTGTGGACTTCAGATTCATGTAGATTCTTGTGGGAGAATGATGTTGACCCCCCCAACACAGAGGTGGGATCTTTTTAGTGGTTTTGGTGAGCCCTAATTTTAGCAATTTTTGACATAAAAAAAAAAAAATGAATTGCCCACAGCTCTAGGTTGCTTTTAGCAATCAGTATTGCTATTCCCAAATGGTTTCAGGCTACTGTGTGTGTAGCCCAATGATGGTTTTAGGCAGGGACCTCCTGTGCTCACTAATATAGGCAAAAGTGGGTGGCAGCCTATTCTTCAGATTTTTACTGTGCATTTTTGGATGATATCTGGCAAGCAGCATCCTTTCCGGTGCCACTCTAATGTTTCTGCTGCCGCGATGTTGTAGGGCTTGGATGCGTGAGTGAAAACATCCCACAAGCCCCCCTTTTGCGATGGCTTTGATTTTCCATCAATGGAACTCGCAAGACTGGGATGTTCGCCTCATCTTCATCTGACTCTGCAGATGACAAAGTTCAGCACCTTTTCCTCCATCAGGGTAGATCAATCGGTTCTCCACACCGGTCCTGATGGGAGTATTGGGCGGTACTCTGGGCCCCTCGGATCTTTGCTTCCGGTCCCCGGGTCGTCCTCCTTGGGCAGTCTCCATGGTTTCATCTCTCCTAGGATGGCAAGGCAAAAAGCGTCAGAAACATATTCGTAGACATTTCCCCACCACTATTAATGTAGTGGGGTGAACATATACATTTTATAAATCAGGAGACATTTGCATTCTTATCATTGTATTTTAGAGACTTTGGGCTTCATTACACGATAGGCGGTAAGGGTTTACCGGTACCGGTAAGGGCACTGGTACCAGTAAACCCTTACCACCTTACTACGAGGTCCCTTTGCGGGACCCGACCTTAACGGCTGGTGTATACCAGCCGTTAAAGTTGTAACCCGCAAAGGGACCTTGGTGCTAATTATGGTACCGCAATTTGCAGTACCGTAATTAGCTCCTTCCTCATTACCATTATGCCCTATGGGGCAAAAATGGGAATAGGGAAGGTCCATGGAGGAAGGGGGAATTACGGGCCCGCCAACCTTGGAATGGGGTTCTAATTCACCTTTCCTCCATGGTGGTACCTGCATGGTACCGGCGGCAACCATGGTGCTAATAGCACCATGGTTTACCGCCTTCCGTGTAATTAGGCCCTATATGTGGGATATTTTAGGGTTGGAAATGTATTAATCTGGAGCGGCCCCCTCTGGCATTGCAGAGGACTCCTCCAGTTGCTGCAGAGTGTGCCTGGGATGGCAACACTTTAGCTGATTAATATGGACCCACTTGTCTTCCCCTTCCGCCAAACTGCCTTTGGGGATGTGGATCTTGTAGGCGACTGGTGAGATCTTGTCCACAATTTCAAAAGGTCCCTTCCAGGTAGGCAGAAATATCCGTTGTTTGGCCTGGTTCCTTTGAAAATTGTATAGATTGACCCGGTCTCCTATATTGTATTCTTTCCTAGTAGTCTTCAAGTCATAGTGGGTCTTCATGCTATCGGCTGATCTCTCTAGATTTCGCTGAGCGTAGGCAAAAGCATGTTGAAGGTGTTTCCTTAAATTTTCAACATACTCATGAGTTGTGGAGGCATTTTTCAGTGTCTGCTCTTGGGTCCTGTAAAGCAAATGTTGGGGAAGCACAATCCTGCATCCAGTCATCAACTCAAACAGTGACATTTTAGTTGCCGATGAAGGGGTAGATCTGATGGCCATTAGGTCAAGAGGTAATCGAATATCCCTACTTGGCCCAGAATCTGCCACAAACTTTTTTAAGATGCTCACAATGGTTTGGTTGTAACGTTCTACTGCCCCAGAAGAAGCTGGCCGGTAAGCAATGTGTAGCTTCCCTTTAACCCCCAGTATCTCCCACATCTTAGTCATTACTGCGCTGGTGAAATGGCTACCTCTGTCTGACTCAATCCTTTGGGGTAGTCCAAAACGCGAAAAGATGTGATTGATCATCAGGGCAGCTGCCGTTGCCGCCTTGCAGTTTGGGGCCGGGAGACATTTCACCCATTTAGTAAATAAGCGTGTCACAGTCAACATGTACTTATTCCCCCTAGAGGAGCGTATCACGGGCCCTATGAAGTCGACTTGCAAATCTGACCATGACAGTGTCATCCCCCTCTTTTGGAGAGGCACACGGTGTGTGAGGGATGTTGGCTGAAATTGTGCACACACAAGACACCCCTTCAAGTATTGGTCGAGGTCCTGCCCCATGTGTGGCCAGTATGCAACCTCTCTCAAGATTTCAAGTGTTGTCTGAAACCCCCTATGACCGGCTGTGGCCGCATCATGGGCGTGACTTAACATGAGGCTTCGGAATGAGGTCGGAACCACCCACTGATCATGGCCAGCTTGGGATATCCTTACCAACAAACCATCTTGCATTCGGAACATTTTTGGACATTTCATCAACACTCTAAGGTCCTCTTTCTAAATGTAATCGGTACAGGGGAAAGTTTTCAGGGTCCTCAATGTGTTGGTAAAACTTACCAATTATTGGCTCCCCTTTCTGAGCCGTAATCAAATCAGCATCTGGGGTCTCCTTACTCCAATGTGCAGTTGAAAGATCATTGTGAGCATTTGTCTGGGACCCAATGATAGCGGTGACCTGGATTTCCCCCAAGAGGGACTCAATTTCTATTAGATTCCCTTGTATGGCCCCGGTTTTGGCCAGCTTATCAGCTAAGTAATTTCCAGTTTTGTCTGGTCCCTCTACTTTGGAATGACCCTTGATCTTTTTCCAGTAGATGGTCATCCCATTCGAGGTGACCAGATCATCATCAATATTTTGGATTAACTTCCCATGTTTCAAGGGTTTGTTGTTAGCACATAACATGCCTCTGGTTTTCCAATAAACCAGGTGCTCCACGAACCCGTTCCGTACATAATCCAAATCTGTGATTATGACCAGTTCGTGGAGTTGATGTTGGACAGCAGTGAGGATGGCTTGATGCACAGCCATCAACTCTGCCACCTGACTACTTCGGGGACCAATCTTGTACCCAGCGGAGGGTTCTGGGGACTCATTCACGCATGCATTCCCTACACTGGACACAAGTTCTTTCTCCCCGTTGTTGTCAAAATGGTAAGAGCATACATCCACATAGACAGTGGGCATTCCCTCACACGTATCTTCTTCAAAGACTTTTTGTGGGGATTTAAGGTATGCCTCCATGTTGTCCTTCATTTTTAGACTTTTGTCCTCGAGACAGTTTTCTCTGGCACAATCATGCAAGTCAGCCAGACCTTGCGCGAGGGGACTCTTCATGTTTTGGCCATATCTGACCTCCACAGGAAAGCCTTGCATTGACAGGATCCAGGAAGTAATTCGGGAATTACTCACATTTCCGGCCTGGATTCTGTCACTTTGCAGATATTGCAGAGGCTGGTGTGGAGTCTCCACTATGATGTGTTCCCGCTGGATAAACGGGTGGAAGTTCTTCAATGCCCACACCGTTTCCAGGAGCGCCTTCTCACAATTGTTGAATTTTTCCTCCACAGAGGATAAAGTTTTACTTGCATAGGAGATTACTTTATTGACCTTGTCATGCTTTTGATATAATACTGCAGTCAAGCATGACAAGCAGGGTTAGAGAACCCTGTCTCCAAGAAAAACTCCTTGTTTCTGACAGGGTAAGCTAGGCAGGGCGCTTGTGAGAGGCTTCTTTTGAGTTATCTTACTGCCTCGGATTGTTCTGCACCACATTCCCACTTGACCCCCCCTTCAAAAGATGAATCAGGGGTCTAGTGATCTCTGCGTAGCCCTCAATTAACTTTCTGCTGTAATTAGTCAGTCCAAGGAGGCTCCTTAGTTCCCCCAGAGTTGTGGGGTTTTTCAGTTTCTGAAGTGCTTCCACTTTCTTTTCCCGGTAACAGAGACCCTGAGGTGTAATCTCATGCCCCAAGAAATTAACACGGTTCCTACACCACTGTGCTTTCTGAAAGGAAAGTTTTGCTCCGGCGGCCCTCAACTGTGTCAGAACATAACGGATCTCCGCTATGTGTTCCTCCACAGATGAACTTTTTTTATGAGGACATCATCTACATAAGCCAGGTTACCCCTCGCACCCAGGTCAGGCTTGGCCTTGTGTAGGAAAATGTTGAATTCATTGCCGAAGTTGAGGTATCCGAAGGGAGTCTGGGTCCATGTGTACTGCTGGCCCCCAAAGGTAAAAGCCAGTTTGTATTGGTCCTCCCTACTGACAGACACAGTCCAGTATGCATTGTTCAGGTCTATTGTAGTGAGTACCTGTGACCCCTGGATCTGGGCCAGCCCTTGGTCAATGTAGGGAAGAGGCCATCAGGAAGTATGCACCCGTTTGTTGAGCTCCCTAAGGTTGGTGCAGAGTCGCCACTGGCCGTCTGGCTTCAATATTCCCAGCACCAGATTATTGAAGGTGCTGTGTACTGGACGGATTATCCCCCGGGACTCAAGGTTTTTAATTATTTCAGTAAGGGACTCCATGGATGCGAGAGGCAAGCGATATTGCTTCACAAACACTGGAGTCATGCCAGGGTCCGTGGGAATTGTTGTGTGGATGTCGGTACGACCACAGTCATATGAGTCCACCGCAAAGAGATCTTGAAAATCCAAGAGAACTTGTGTAAACATTTGCTTCTACTCCAGAGTCACACAGGCAACAGCTAGGTTGACTCTCTCTTCAACCATCTGCCTGAAGCCTGGAAAGACTTCTGCTTTCGCTATCTCAGCGGCCTCCTCCAGCTGGGTGGAGAAGTCCCTGGTCAGAATGCTGATTTGGACTGGTGGCTTCAGGTGGGAAAGGCAGCCCTTATGGACCTGGAAAATCACCTCATCCCCTCTGAAGTCACAAGTCACATCTTCCTTACCATAAGGGCAGGAAGTGTACACCAGGAAGTTCCCCCCATGCCGGGTAAAGATCCTGTCTGGTGTTGTATGGTCATCACTGTCGCTGTCAAAAGAGTCCTTGGGGATTGGTTCTAACAGTTCATTTCCTAAATCCATGGAAAAATGTCGGTCATCAACCGCCATTCCAATAATGGTGCCTGCGGCTAGAGTACTACTCTTTAAGTCGCTGTTATCCACCTCTATTGGAATTTTGTTGTGTTCTATATTGACTAATGGTGTTGGGTTTACCCCCAACCCTTGCTGTTGGAGAGAAGCATTTAGATGAATATAAGCATCAGGGTTTTTCGATTTTTGTCCTCTTTTAACTTTCACTTGCAGGGAGAATTGTCAGGTTTTTTCTGGGATGGTGACTTCCTCTTTAATCTGAATTTCAACTGCATAAGGTAGCAATTGAGCTGACCTAAATGCTTTCTCTGGGTCATCAAAGCCCATGGGATTATCCGCTAATCGGGACCAAGCTTTGAAGTTTATTAGGTCCAAACTAATGGCAAAGCGATTGAGAATGTCACTGCCTAAGTAAAAGGCGGCAGTGACGTCTCGCACGACCCAACAATTATGGACTATGCTCTTGTTGCCAATGGAGATTTTGAGCATACACCTGCTTGGCAGGAGATGTTTGGAATTGTTTTTTTCCAGATCCATTTCCCATTTGTCTATCAGTTTGAATGTGGGAATGGCTGGATCTTTTGGGAGTTGGCGGAACATGGCTTTGCTGACGAAGCTCTTACCATTGTTCACACACACTCGGGTGAGAACAGAGTCCTTCCCTTCATTTCACTGAACAGGGATGAAGAATGGCTCTCCAATTTGCTGAATATCAGCCAGGCTCTGAGCTGATTTCCCTTCTTTCTGGTCTATTGGCGTGGGAATGTCTGATTGTGGATTGGTAATGAATTTCAGAGTGTTTCCTTCCAGTGTGGAATCCCACCTTAAACTGGAAGGAAGGTTGATTTTCAGAAATAGAGAGGACCCCCCATCACCAGTCTGTTGTCCTACTGCTATTACTGTCATGTCTGGAATTTGGTCGTTCTGGAAGTGAAATTCTACTTGGTCAGATTTTTGTTCAACCATGTGGCACGTGCCGTTTAAACTAACATGGTTGACACTCTGTTTTAATTTTATTGGTCGGCTAGTCTGGGTCCAGAGGACCTTGTTTATGCAATCTATTAGGGGTGACAACCTTCTCAGGAGGTCATTCCCTAGTAAACAAGGGGTGCCCTCTGGAGTCACTACTATGACCGGGTGTTTCACCTTGTGTCACCCAATTTTAATGTCAAAATCCGCAGTCCCCTCGACGGGAATTTCCTTCCTGTCAAAGTTCTGAAGTTGTCCAGGAAGAGAGTTGAGAGGAATTTGGTAATTCTCCCCCCTCCCTGAATTCAGTTAATCAAAGGCCTTTCTGGACAGAAGGGTAGCTTGGGATCCAGTGTCCACCAATGTCAAAATTGTACCCTGCCCCTGTACTTGTACCGGGGCATAGTATCTTCCCTCCTTCTCCTCAAGGGGGCAAAGATAATGCTTATTTTTGGACAACTGGTGGGCCAATTTTCTGGTTTTGGACATTGAAATAGAAGAGATTTGGGCAGAATTCTGTGGAGAGTCTTGGGAATCTGAAAGAAATAGTTGGCAACTAGAAATGGGAAACATTTTGGGTTCCTCGGCTCCAGTTCTGGGCCGCCCCCCTTTTAGAAGGCAGTCACCAGAAATGGTTTGAACCAGGGGATTTTGATGCTGTTGGTTCTGGGATGAGATGATGGGCGGCACTAGCTCAGTCCCCACATCTACCCAGTCGGGATGTGAATCCCTTGGGACCCATTTTTCTTTGGGAGGAGTTCCCCCATCTCTGTATTTGAAGATCCTTTTCTCAGGATCCTCTGAGGATCCCTCTCCCTCAAATTGGAAGATCTGTACCTCCTCCACAAAATGGGTCTGTTTGGGTCCTTTGTTTCTCCCACCTCCTCTCTGCTCCTTGGGTGGCAGACTTTCAGGGGTAGGAGATTTTGTTTGCGGTTCCTGGGTTTCCAGGGGCTGTTTACAAGTGGGGAAGGAAGCTTCCTCCAAGGCTTTACACCCCCCTTCCCCTTGTGCCTCCTCCCTGGGAACCGGTTGGATAATCGGGGTGCTGCCCCCGTCATTGTTCTGGAGCACCAGGCCCAGAGTTTGGGGCATTCTGCATCGGCATGCTCATCTGAGGGTTCTGTTGAGCCCTCAGCATGTGACCCAGATCCCGTGGCATATTTTGTATCTGGGGCTCTAACTGTGAAACCCGCTCAGGCTGATACGAGGTTCGTTTTTCTCCCTTGGGCTGATCCCGGGAAGGGTAGCTATCCCTTCTCTGGTAGTACCTCGGGTTGGGAAGATTTGGATACCCCTCCACCCTTGGCCTCCCCTCTCCCAGATTAGGTTGTCTGGGCTCAGGGAATTGGGGAAAGAAGGATGGATGATTTTGGGGCTGGAAGTTGGGTGGATACCTGGGGAAAAAATTCTGCCCAGGATTTGGGGAATTTCTGCCCTTCTGTGGGAAATTAGGAGGGAAGTTCCCTGGGTTAGGTGCTTGGCTGTATCCCCCCCTTTGGGCTGGAGGAGTCCACACATAACCCAGGATGGGTCGGTTTCCCTTGTAGCGGGGACTTACATAATCAGGGGAGTGAGTGATTCCATTTGTGGGACTACCTCCTTGACTCCCTGTCTGTGACTGGCCTGAGGGCCTTCTTGGCTTAGAATTATTCTGTGCATGCAAGTTTTTAGGCCCCCCCATCTCCAAATCTAAAACGAGGGCAACCTTTACCTCTGCCACCTTGGCAGCAGCAGGGGTGTTGGTCGGTTTGGGGCTTTTCTGCGCATTACTTTTATTTTCTATGGGCTTCGGCACCTCATAAATTCGGTAATGATACACACGTATGATTACTTGTGATGTCACTGCGTAATGATGGTTCATGTTCTAATCTAATTTAAGGTTATATATATCAATATATAGAAGTAGAATAGGTACACAACACTAACTACAATGCTGAATTGCACGGTAATATCATATGAACATTAAAATTAATTTCACGTGTGATGTCACCACGCAATAGCGTGCTTTCTAATGGAACTAGAAGAGAAACTTTCTGTCGAGAGACTGATTCTTTGAAGACACGCTCCATTGGTGGCAGGGACTGCTAAGAGGGATTTGACCCTGTTAAGCAATTTGGATGAAAGGACCATTCGACGAGGTACTTAACACATGTTTTCCTATCAGTCTAACAGCATTCAAGCTATTCGATAGTTCTAGGACTTTACTAAGGTTTAGCTGTTACTAACAATAAAACATAGAACTAGTGGACTATTTGGGATTGGAACTCTTACCACAAACACATAATGTTCGAACAGGTGCAGAAATCGTTATCCAAATATTTAGCATATCTTCTTAATAAATTCTTACAGGACAACTGAACACAGACTTTTTGGAATCCCAACGAATTAATGTGTGAATCACAACATCCATCAGTTTTAAATTACAGAACAACCATAAAGGTATGTGATTTGTGTCAGAACAATTAGAACACTCTCTTCTTTTGTTAAAATATTCAATCTTTAATGGTAAGGGAATAAATCTAACCATTCCATTCAATATTTTAGACTTCACAAGAACCACCTCAAGTTTGTGGTAAGCCTCTGTGAAATAGTCACAACATTATGATCTTTCACTAATTTATTCACCTTCTCGGTGCAATGGGGAATATATTATTAGACTTCATGGCCAATTGGGCAGCCACTATTTACATAACCGCCATACACCTTTTCCAATTTTGGGCACCCACGCATTTACAGGGTTGGATTGGATGTTTGCGGACCACTGTTTGTTGATACATAATTGGGATTGTACTGTAATGTTCACTATGGCACGATCTAGCAAAATTGGTGGGTTTCTATCAAGAATTGATAAATTGTGCATACAATCTTCTGAATGTATTTTGTTTCTTTTCATAATTTTTGATCCATGATGCAGGTTTCCTCCATGTGCAACATTTTGTCTGGTACGTGAAACCTCATAATTTTATTTATTTTTGCACCAAATTATTACAATTTTGTTTTACCTTGTTATGCTCAACCTTATTTTGGAACTTTGTTAAATTGATAATAACTTCACAGCCTTGATAATGACCTAGTTGGTCGAAGCACGTGTCAGCTGTCATTGTATATCAAATAAACACAGAATAAAAACATTTGGATTTTGGAGATTGAGAAAACCTTTTTCTTGGATTTATGAACTTATAGCTTAAAGAATTAATTGAATGATCACAGACTTCTGAGCGCGAATATTATCTCCTAACTATCAATTTTGTTAATTCTAAGTTTTATGATCCTTCTGGGTGGGGTCATTGTTTTGAGATTTTTGCTGCCAGTACTTTGAAATTTTTGGATAATGGACAATAGCACACAGTAACTTGTATCTAACCAATTTTTTATATTGTTGCCTCTTCAGTATTAGTGTGGCTCAAGTGGGGGAGGGAAGCAGATGATTATGGTAGAGAAGGTAAAGTGTAGAATGTAGGAGGCAGAAATGTGAGGAAGGTCGGGAGAGAATCTCTAATTTTGCAAATGTTTGCAGTGAAGTATTCAGCTAGCTCATTAGCTGTGAGAGTGGATTTGATAGTTATAGGTTTAGGAGGAGTGAGGAGTGAGTTTATGGAATCCTGTAGCCAGGGAGGACGGCTGCAGTGAGAGTCAATGAAGGTGATGTAGAATTTCCTTTTTGCTCTGTAAAGATAGGACTTGAAATAGTTCTATGCAGAGAGGTGGAGTTGCTGCTCCTCTTGCCAGTAGGTACACCTCTATTTGAACTGCAGAGAGTGAATGAATGGGGTGAACCATGGTTGAGGATGCAGAGGCTTAGTGGTGAAATTTAGCAGTGAGAAGTGAGAGGAGAACTACTTATATAGTAGGGATTTGAATCTGAAGAATGCAGTGTTAGTGCAAGAGGCAGCAGGCGTGAAGAAGGAACATGAGAACATTAGGTCAGAGAGAAAGGGAGAAATGGCAGTAGGTTTGAATTATTTCTTTTTAGTAATAGGTAAGGAAATTTGTGAGGAGAGGTAAGAAGGTGAAAAGGAGATATTTGTGGTAACAATGGAGTGATCAGATAGGGATGGTGTGACAGAAGCATTAGTGGCTGATGGAGAATTGGAGATAATTAAGAGATCCAAAGTGTTACCCCTAGTGTAGATAGGGAGATTATGGATATAGTGGAGAGCATGCTCACTAAGAAAAGAACTGAAGTTCAGATTTCTGAGAAGTGGCTGCAGAGGGAAGGTTGACGTCATCTAAGAGAATGAGGTGATGTTTAGTGGAAAGAGAATCAAGGAGTTGCCCAAGTTCATCAAAAAATGGTCGAGTGGGACCAGGAGGGCAAAAGATGGAGATGAAATTAACCAAGTGAGGTGGAACAAAAGTAGAGATGGTAATTTCAACAGAGGTAGAAGAGGATGTGGCATTGGAGATTTTTGAGGCATTGAGGTGGGAAGAGAATAGTTGCCTGACGCCTCCACCTCTGCCAGTCAGATGAGGAAAGTAAATGAAGAATAGTTTGAAGTTGTGAAAGGCTCCCAGAGTGGTAGCATCAGTTGGAGAAGTTTTAGAGGAGGAGAGCTGGCGTGAAAGTAGTCAGTGATGAAGGAAGTTGTGGTGCATAAAGACTGAACATTCCAGAGTGCAATGTTCAGTTGATGTGGTAAGGAAACGTTGTGAAGTTGTGTCTATGAGGTAGAAAGCTGAGGTGGATAGGTGTTAGGGAAGGCATGGTTAGCTAGTCGGCTTTGGTTGATGGAAGCAGGTGAAAGAGAGATGGAGTAGGGGGAGTTTCAAGATGTGAGTTTATAATAGGGAAAGGAAATAAGGAATTTTTAGCAAGATTCGAGAAAATGTAGGAGTGGCAGAAGGAGTATCAGGAGTTAATGAATTATAGGTGAGTACCACAGTGTGGAGGGACAGCATAGTAATTAGCAAGCTAGTGGTACACAGAGCTGCAGCAGATATGAAGGGGACACCAAAGGCTCAGAGGTGAAGAGGCAAAGAGGCTGGTCAATGTCTGGTCTCACTGTTCACTGTAGCATCCTTAAGTGAGATTCACCAGGCTCGAAGCCCTTAGGGAATTCAGAAGTGAAGTTATGCGCTCTCGTCACCTGATCACATAGTCCATCAGTGGTTGATCTCTTTGATTTTCTCTTGGTGTTACTGGGATGAGGCGATTACTTCCTGATTGTTGTGCCCAGAGGAGTCTCTTGTGGCCTTTAGGTTAGTGGAGTGATCCAAGATGGCCGCCGGAAGTGAAGTCACCAATCCAAGATTGTCACAGGACGTGATATTACAGACAGAAAGTGAAGCCACAAACCAGAAGTGCTGACACACATTCTCATCATCTGATCGCCTAGTCCATCATTTGGAATTGTACTACAGGATCAATAGCAAAAGTAGGCAAGCAAATGAATGAAAATAAGAAAAACAAATGGAAATGGTAACTTTCGAGGGCTTAGAAATGTATTTGTGTAAGGTCGGAAAAGGGGATTTTACCAGTCTATAGGGGCCAACAAAATGATCAGTGGCCCTAGAGACTGATTAGGTCCCCAGGAATGTGTGGGGAATGGCACTACATCCACAAATCCACAGTCTAAATGTATTAGGCAGACCTTAAAGCATCCATAATGCTTATTGGTACTTCTTGTGGCAAAGGAAGTTGAAGATTAGATCTAACCCTATTGATGTGGTGAGTGGCTCAAGGCCTTGAAGACAGCCAGGTCTGTCGGCATCTGGAGACCCAGACATGTTGTTATATATTTCAAAGTAAGCTCAAATTATTCTTGATCATATGTTCTGCCACAGTAGTGCCAGAGGTAATGGCTCACAATTTAAAAATCCACTGGCCAAATACTTATTCCATGAAGTAATTGGGGCCCTCTTCTTCTCCTCACAGGTCAGTCATAATTGTCAAAGTCACATACAGGACACTTTCCTCCTCAGGTTAAACTGGGTCACACTTAAGGGAGAGGGCTTGAAATGACCACCAATTCAACAGGCATCCACAAGAATGGTTGGTTAGTATTCCAAACAAATCAAAATACTAGCAGGGAAGTAGTGTCTGATATGCCCTCTACTAACTGACAATCATTGCCGCTTTTTAAGTGTCTTTGCATTTTTTGCACTCTTACACAGTGGACCGAGTCACCAGAAAGGTAGTTGAGTAGGAAGAAGAGATGGAAGGAAAATCACATGCTTCATTCCAGACTTACATGGCTCAGACGTTCCCACATGACTCAGCCCCTCTGCATGTGGGTGAGGTTTTACCGTCTCACTTGGACCCACAAAGAGAGTTAATTGAGGCATGTGCTTGTTTATATCAGAAGTGGGAAATACATTCAGCAGGTGCCTCTTTCATCACATTGGTCAATGAGTGGGAGGCACACTATCCAGATAACACTTAAAACAGTAACTTTGAGAATGGCTGCAACTAGAAATCAATGTATATCACTAGAATCATCGTTGGCAGAGCATTGCTTTATTTTTACATGTGTCCAGCCCCCACGGTGTTGGATACTAGGAATCTGTCAGGTATGAGCTGCAAATGAAGAACGTAAATGGCCAATTTGAGTGAAAATTAAGCGGAATTATTTAAAGTACAACTACACGGATGCCTAGACAAAATGTAGCTTTAGCAGACTGTATAACATGATATTAAACTTTCTTTCACTTTATAAGTTTGCTTTAAAAATGTGAAAGCCATAAATAAACACCTGCCTGATATTGATTTGTAAAACGAATACTTCCAGCCTTTTTAAACAATGAATGGGAAAAACTGCTTCAGCGTTTTACTCTGCACATGAAAAAGAGATACGTAAATTATTGGCAGTACCTTTGTTTCCATACATACTAATGGTACATCCTTTGGTGACAAGCTAATGTTTGGTTGTCAAATATGAGGGTGCTAAGAATGAAGATATCAGGTAGCACAAGAAAACACTGATATGTCAATGGATTATTGCGTTTGGGGCAGCACTTTCAAAATCAACCTCATTCTGTGTAGCATGGTTTGACGCTGAGCAGCCATGTCAATAATATACTTTACTTGGACAGTAGCGTTAGTACTAACACGTTGTGGGTGCTAATTGACAACTGTATATTATTAATTCATTCCTCTTACAGTAGGATTTTTAAAAGATCTTTTCATGAATTCTGTTTTAAGTCTTCCTGCACACATTTTCTGAATGTATGTAACCGCCCTTAAGGTAGCTACCTGGCCTAATAGCTGCTGGTATGTCAAGTATACAGTGCACGGCACAAAGAATACATGGGGCCTCATTACGGGTCTGACGGTAACCCTGCCGGTGCTACCCACTAGACCCATAATTATTTACCGGTGCCTGACTTCCCGGTACCACCGGCTCATTACGAGTCCGGCAGCCTGGGAAGTCAGTCGCAGGCAAATTGTTAGTCCCAGACTCTATGGGAGTCTGGAAACAAGGGTGCTGGTGAGGTTACTGGCACCCCTGTTTCCGGACCGGCAAACTCCTAATGAGGCCCATAGATACCTGACAAGTGTATGCTATTGATTGTGCTACAGAGAATAGACATGGGCAGATTTGTTAGCATATAAACCAATAACACTACTTTTTAAAGGCACAGAGAACTATATGAAAGTGAAGCTGATTTGCAGACCTACCGTTAACATCTAAAATATCATTAATTCACTTGAGTTTGCAAAATTTTGGAAAAACCAAGGAGGAATTTGCTTAAAGATGGAAGCCATTACCATTGCCATATACATCAGTTGCAGCCACATATGCTTAAATGCAGTATGGACCGACATCTTCCGGCCTGGATTCTGTCACTTTGCAGATATTGCAGAGGCTGGTGTGGAGTCTCCACTATGATGTGTTCCCCCTGGATAAACGGGTGGTAGTTCTTCAATGCCCACACCGTTTCCAGGAGCGCCTTCTCACAATTGTTGAATTTTTCCTCCACAGAGGATAAAGTTTTACTCGCATAGGAGATTACTTTATTGACCTTGTCATGCTTTTGATATAATACTGCAGTCAAGCATGTGTTAGAGAACCCTGTCTCCAAGAAAAACTCCTTGTTTCTGACAGGGTAAGCTAGGCAGGGCGCTTGTGAGAGGCTTCTTTTGAGTTATCTTACTGCCTCGGATTGTTCTGGACCACATTCCCACTTGACCCCCCCCTTCAAAAGATGAATCAGGGGTCTAGTGATCTCTGCGTAGCCCTCAATTAACTTTCTGCTGTAATTAGTCAGTCCAAGGAGGCTCCTTAGTTCCCCCAGAGTTGTGGGGTTTTTCAGTTTCTGAAGTGCTTCCACTTTCTTTTCCCGGGAACAGAGACCCTGAGGAGTAATCTCATGCCCCAAGAAATTAACACGGTTCCTACACCACTGTGCTTTCTGAAAGGAAAGTTTTGCTCCGGCGGCCCTCAACTGTGTCAGAACATAACGGATCTCCGCTATGTGTTCCTCCATAGATGAACTTTTTTTATGAGGCCATCATCTACATAAGCCAGGTTACCCCTCGCACCCAGGTCAGGCTTGGCCTTGTGTAGGAAAATGTTGAATTCATTGCCGAAGTTGAGGTATCCGTGGGGAGTCTGTGTCCATGTGTACTGCTGGCCCCCAAAGGTAAAAGCCAGTTTGTATTGGTCCTCCCTACTGACAGACGCAGTCCAGTATGCATTGTTCAGGTCTATTGCAGTGAGTACCTGTGACCCCTGGATCTGGGCCAGCCCTTGGTCAATGTAGGGAAGAGGCCATCAGGAAGTATGCACCCGTTTGTTGAGCTCCCTAAGGTTGGTGCAGAGTCGCCACTGGCCGTTTGGCTTCAATATTCCCAGCACCAGATTATTGAAGGTGCTGTGTACTGGACGGATTATCCTCCATGGATGCGAGAGGCAAGCGATATTGCTTCACAAACACTGGAGTCATGCCAGGGTCCGTGGGAATTGTTGTGTGGATGTCGGTACGACCACAGTCATATGAGTCCACCGCAAAGAGATCTTGAAAATCCAAGAGAACTTGTTTAAACATTTGCTTCTACTCCAGAGTCACACAGGCAACAGCTAGGTTGACTCTCTCTTCAACCATCTGCCTGAAGCCTGGAAAGACTTCTGGTTTCGCTATCTCAGCGGCCTCCTCCAGCTGGGTGGAGAAGTCCCTGGTCAGAATGCTGATTTGGACTGGTGGCTTCAGGTGGGAAAGGCAGCCCTTATGGACCTGGAAAATCACCTCATCCCCTCTGAAGTCACAAGTCACATCTTCCTTACCATAAGGGCAGGAAGTGTACACCAGGAAGTTCCCCCCATGCCGGGTAAAGATCCTGTCTGGTGTTGTATGGTCATCACTGTCACTGTCAAAAGAGTCCTTGGGGATTGGTTCTAACAGTTCATTTCCTAAATCCATGGAAAAATGTCCGTCATCAACCGCCATTCCAATAATGGTGCCTGCGGCTAGAGTACTACTCTTTAAGTCGCTGTTATCCACCTCTGTTGGAATGGTGTTGTGTTCTATATTTACTAATGGTGTTGGGTTTACCCCCAACCCTTGCTGTTGGAGAGAAGCATTTAGATGAATATAAGCATCAGGGTTTTTCGATTTTTGTCCTCTTTTAACTTTCACTTGCAGGGAGAATTGTCAGGTTTTTTCTGGGATGGTGACTTCCTCTTTAATCTGAATTTCAACTGCATAAGGTAGCAATTGAGCTGACCTAAATGCTTTCTCTGGGTCATCAAAGCCCATGGGATTATCCGCTAATCGGGACCAAGCTTTGAAGTTTATTAGGTCCAAACTAATGGCAAAGCGATTGAGAATGTCACTGCCTAAGTAAAAGGCGGCAGTGACGTCTCGCACGACCCAACAATTATGGACTATGCTCTTGTTGCCAATGGAGATTTTGAGCATACACCTGCTTGGCAGGAGATATTTGGAATTGGGTTTTTCCAGATCCATTTCCCATTTGTCTATCAGTTTGAATGTGGGAATGGCTGGATCTTTTGGGAGTTGGCGGAACATGGCTTTGCTGACGAAGCTCTTACCATTGTTCACACACACTCGGGCGAGATCAGAGTCCATCCCTTCATTTCACTGAACAGGGATGAAGAATGGCTCTCCAATTTGCTAAATATCAGCCAGGCTCTGAGCTGATTTCCCTTCTTTCTGGTCTATTGGAGTGGGAATGTCTGATTGTGGATTGGTAATGAATTTCAGAGTGTTTCCTTCCAGTGTGGAATACCACCTTAAACTGGAAGGAAGGTTGATTTTCAGAAATAGAGAGGACCCCCCATCACCAGTCTGTTGTCCTACTGCTATTACTGTCATGTCTGGAATTTGGTCGTTCTGGAAGTGAAATTCTACTTGGTCAGATTTTTGTTCAACCATGTGGCACGTGCCGTTTAAACTAACATGGTTGACACTCTGTTTTAATTTTATTGGTCGGCTAGTCTGGGTCCAGAGGACCTTGTTTATGCAATCTATTAGGGGTGACAACCTTCTCAGGAGGTCATTCCCTAGTAAACAAGGGGTGCCCTCTGGAGTCACTACTATGACCGGGTGTTTCACCTTGTGTCACCCAATTTTAATGTCAAGATCCGCAGTCCCCTCGACAGGAATTCCCTTCCCGTCAAAGTTCTGAAGTTGTCCAGGAAGAGAGGTGAGAGGAATTTGGTAATTCTCCACTCTCCCTGAATTCAGTTCATTAAAGGCCTTTCTGGACTGAAGGGTAGCTTGGGATCCAGTGTCCACCAATGTCAAAATTGTACCCTGCCCCTGTACTTGTACCGGGGCATAGTATCTTCCCTCCTTCTCCTCAAGGGGGCACAGATAATGCTTATTTTTGGACAACTGGTGGGCCAATGTTCTGGTTTTGGACATTGAAATAGAAGAGATTTGGGCAGAATTCTGTGGAGAGTCTTGGGAATCTGAAAGAAATAGTTGGCAACTAGAAATGGGAGAAATTTTGGGTTCCTCGGCTCCAGTTCTGGGCCGCCCCCCCCCCTTTTTGAAGGCAGTCACCAGAAATGGTTTGAACCAGGGGATTTTGATGCTGTTGGTTCTGGGATGAGATGATGAACGGCGCTAGCTCAGTCCCCACATCTACCCAGTCGGGATGTGAATCCCTTGGGACCCATTTTTCTTTGGGAGGAGTTCCCCCATCTCTGTATTTGAAGATCCTTTTCTCAGGATCCTCTGAGGATCCCTCTCCCTCAAATTGGAAGATCTGTACCTCCTCCACAAAATGGGTCTGTTTGGGTCCTTTGTTTCTCCCACCTCCTCTCTGCTCCTTGGGTGGCAGACTTTCAGGGGTAGGAGATTTTGTTTGCGGTTCCTGGGTTTCCAGGGGCTGTTTACAAGTGGGGAAGGAAGCTTCCTCCAAGGCTTTACACCCCCCTTCCCCTTGTGCCTCCTCCCTGGGAACCGGTTGGATAATCGGGGTGCTGCCCCCGTCATTGTTCTGGAGCACCAGGCCCAGAGTTTGAGGCATTCTGCATTGGCATGCTCATCTGAGGGTTCTGTTGAGCCCTCAGCATGTGACCCAGATCCCGTGGCATATTTTGTACCTGGCCCTCTAACTGTGAAACCCGCTCAGGCTGATACGAGGTTCGTTTTTCTCCCTTGGGCTGATCCCGGGAAGGGTAGCTATCCCTTCTCTGGTAGTACCTCGGGTCGGGAAGATTTGGATACCCCTCCACCCTTGGCCTCCCCTCTCCCAGATTAGGTTGTCTGGGCTCAGGGAATTGGGGAAAGAAGGATGGATGATTTTGGGGCTGGAAGTTGGGTGGATACCTGGGGAAAAAATTCTGCCCAGGATTTGGGGAATTTCTGCCCTTCTGTGGGAAATTAGGAGGGAAGTTCCCTGGGTTAGGTGCTTGGCTGTATCCCCCCCTTTGGGCTGGAGGAGTCCACACATAACCCAGGATGGGTCGGTTTCCCTTGTAGCGGGGACTTACATAATCAGGGGAGTGAGTGATTCCATTTGTGGGACTACCTCCTTGACTCCCTGTCTGTGACTGGCCCGAGGGCCTTCTTGGCTTAGAATTATTCTGTGCATGCAGGTTTTTAGGCCCCCCCATCTCCAAATCTAAAACGAGGGCAACCTTTACCTCTGCCACCTTGGCAGCAGCAGGGGTGTTGGTCGGTTTGGGGCTTTTCTGCGCATTACTTTTATTTTCTATGGGCTTCGGCACCTCATAGATTCGGTAATGATACACACGTATGATTACTTGTGATGTCACTGCGTAATGATGGTTCATGTTCTAATCTAATTTAAGGTTATATATATCAATATATAGAAGTAGAATAGGTACACAACACTAACTACAATGCTGAATTGCACGGTAATATCATATGAACATTAAAATTAATTTCACGTGTGATGTCACCACGCAATAGCGTGCTTTCTAATGGAACTAGAAGAGAAACTTTCTGTCGAGAGACTGATTCTTTGAAGACACGCTCCATTGGTGGCAGGGACTGCTAAGAGGGATTTGACCCTGTTAAGCAATTTGGATGAAAGGACCATTGGACGAGGTACTTAACACATGTTTTCCCATCAGTCTAACAGCATTCAAGCTATTAGATAGTTCTAGGACTTTACTAAGGTTTAGCTGTTACTAACAATAAAACATAGAACTAGTGGACTATTTGGGATTGGTACTCTTACCACAAACACATAATGTTCGAACAGGTGCAGAAATCGTTATCCAAATATTTAGCATATCTTCTTAATAAATTCTTACAGGACATCTGAACACAGACTTTTTGGAATCCCAACGAATTAATGTGTGAATCACAACATCCATCAGTTTTAAATTACAGAACAACCATAAAGGTATGTGATTTGTGTCAGAACAATTAGAACACTCTCTTCTTTTGTTAAAATATTCAATCTTTAATGGTAAGGGAATAAATCTAACCATTCCATTCAATATTTTAGACTTCACAAGAACCACCTCAAGTTTGTGGTAAGCCTCTGTGAAATAGTCACAACATTATGATCTTTCACTAATTTATTCACCTTCTCGGTGCAATGGGGAATATATTATTAGACTTCATGGCCAATTGGGCAGCCACTATTTACATAACCGCCATACACCTTTCCCAATTTTGGGCACCCACGCATTTACAGGGTTGGATTGGATGTTTGCGGACCACTGTTTGTTGATACATAATTGGGATTGTACTGTAATGTTCACTATGGCACGATCTAGCAAAATTGGTGGGTTTCTATCAAGAATTGATAAATTGTGCATACAATCTTCTGAATGTATTTTGTTTCTTTTCATAATTTTTGATCCATGATGCAGGTTTCCTCCATGTGCAACATTTTGTCTGGTACGTGAAACCTCATAATTTTATTTATTTTTGCACCAAATTATTACAATTTTGTTTTACCTTGTTATGCTCAACCTTATTTTGGAACTTTGTTAAATTGATAATAACTTCACAGCCTTGATAATGACCTAGTTGGTCAAAGCACGTGTCAGCTGTCATTGTATATCAAATAAACACAGAATAAAAACATTTGGATTTTGGAGATTGAGAAAACCTTTTTCTTGGATTTATGAATTTATAGCTTGAAGAATTAATTGAATGATCACAGACTTCTGAGCGTGAATATTATCTCCTAACTATCAATTTTGTTAATTCTAAGTTTTATGATCCTTCTGGGTGGGGTCATTGTTTTGAGATTTTCGCTGCCAGTACTTTGACATTTTTGGATAATGGACAATAGCACACAGTAACTTGTATCTAACCAATTTTTTAAATTGTTGCCTCTTCAGTATTAGTGTGGCTAAAGTGGGGGAGGGAAGCAGATGATTATGGTAGAGAAGGTAAAGTGTAGAATGTAGGAGGCAGAAATGTGAGGAAGGTCGGGAGAGAATCTCTAATTTTGCAAATGTTTGCAGTGAAGTATTCAGCTAGCTCATTAGCTGTGAGAGTGGATTTGATAGTTATAGGTTTAGGAGGAGTGAGGAGTGAGTTTATGGAATCCTGTAGCCACGGAGGAGGGCTGCAGTGAGAGTCAATGAAGGTGATGTAGAATTTCCTTTTTGCTCTGTAAAGATAGGACTTGAAATAGTTCTATGCAGAGAGGTGGAGTTGCTGCTCCTCTTGCCAGTAGGTACACCTCTATTTGAACTGCAGAGAGTGAATGAATGGGGTGAACCATGGTTGAGGATGCAGAGGCTTAGTGGTGAAATTTAGCAGTGAGAAGTGAGAGGAGAACTACTTAAATAGTAGGGATTTGAATCTGAAGAATGCAGTGTTAGTGCAAGAGGCAGCAGGCGTGAAGAAGGAACATGAGAACATTAGGTCAGAGAGAAAGGGAGAAATGGCAGTAGGTTTGAATTATTTCTTTTTAGTAATAGGTAAGGAAATTTGTGAGGAGAGGTAAGAAGGTGAAAAGGAGATATTTGTGGTAACAATGGAGTGATCAGATAGGGATGGTGTGACAGAAGCATTAGTGGCTGAGGGAGAATTGGAGATAATTAAGAGATCCAAAGTGTTACCCCTAGTGTAGATAGGGAGATTATGGATATAGTGGAGAGCATGCTCACTAAGAAAAGAACTGAAGTTCAGATTTCTGAGAAGTGGCTGCAGAGGGAAGGTTGACGTCATCTAAGAGAATGAGGTGATGTTTAGTGGAAATAGAATCAAGGAGTTGCCCAAGTTCATCAAAAAATGGTCGAGTCGGACCAGGAGGGCAAAAGATGGAGATGAAATTAACCAAGTGAGGTGGAACAAAAGTAGAGATGGTAATTTCAACAGAGGTAGAAGAGGATGTGGCATTGGAGATTTTTGAGGCATTGAGGTGGGAAGAGAATAGTTGCCTGACGCCTCCACCTCTGCCAGTCAGATGAGGAAAGTAAATGAAGAATAGTTTGAAGTTGTGAAAGGCTCCCAGAGTGGTAGCATCAGTTGGAGAAGTTTTAGAGGAGGAGAGCTGGCGTGAAAGTAGTCAGTGATGAAGGAAGTTGTGGTGCATAGAGACTGAACATTCCAGAGTGCAATGTTCAGTTGATGTGGTAAGGAAACGTTGTGAAGTTGTGTCTATGAGGTAGAAAGCTGAGGTGGATAGGTGTTAGGGAAGGCATGGTTAGCTAGTCGGCTTTGGTTGATGGAAGCAGGTGAAAGAGAGATGGAGTAGGGGGAGTTTCAAGATGTGAGTTTATAATAGGGAAAGGAAATAAGGAATTTTTAGCAAGATTCGAGAAAATGTAGGAGTGGCAGAAGGAGTATCAGGAGTTAATGAATTATAGGTGAGTACCACAGTGTGGAGGGACTGCATAGTAATTAGCAAGCTAGTGGTACACAGAGCTGCAGCAGATATGAAGGTGACACCAAAGGCTCAGAGGTGAAGAGGCAAAGAGGCTGGTCAATGTCTGGTCTCACTGTTCACTGTAGCATCCTTAAGTGAGATTCACCAGGCTCGAAGCCCTTAGGGAATTCAGAAGTGAAGTTATGCGCTCTCGTCACCTGATCACATAGTCCATCAGTGGTTGATCTCTTTGATTTTCTCTTGGTGTTACTGGGATGAGGCGATTACTTCCTGATTGTTGTGCCCAGAGGAGTCTCTTGTGGCCTTTATGTTAGTGGAGTGATCCAAGATGGCCGCCGGAAGTGAAGTCACCAATCCAAGATTGTCACAGGACGCGATGTTACAGACAGAAAGTGAAGCCACAAACCAGAAGTGCTGACACACATTCTCATCATCTGATCGCCTAGTCCATCATTTGGAATTGTACTACAGGATCAATAGCAAAAGTAGGCAAGCAAATGAATGAAAATAAGAAAAACAAATGGAAATGGTAACTTTAGAGGGCTTAGAAATGTATTTGTGTAAGGTCGGAAAAGGGGATTTTACCAGTCTATAGGGGCCAACAAAATGATCAGTGGCCCTAGAGACTGATTAGGTCCCCAGGAATGTGTGGGGAATGGCACTACATCCACAAATCCACAGTCTAAATGTATTAGGCAGACCTTAAAGCATCCATAATGCTTATTGGTACTTCTTGTGGCAAAGGAAGTTGAAGATTAGATCTAACCCTATTGATGTGGTGAGTGGCTCAAGGCCTTGAAGACAGCCAGGTCTGTCGGCATCTGGAGACCCAGACATGTTGTTAGATATTTCAAAGTAAGCTCAAATTATTCTTGATCATATGTTCTGCCACAGTAGTGCCAGAGGTAATGGCTCACAATTTAAAAATCCACTGGCCAAATACTTATTCCATGAAGTAATTGGGGCCCTCTTCTTCTCCTCACAGGTCAGTCATAATTGTCAAAGTCACATATAGGACACTTTCCTCCTCAGGTTAAACTGGGTCACACTTAAGGGAGAGGGCTTGAAATGACCACCAATTCAACAGGCATCCACAAGAATGGTTGGTTAGTATTCCAAACAAATCAAAATACTAGCAGGGAAGTAGTGTCTGATATACCCTCTTCTAACTGACAATCATTGCCGCTTTTTAAGTGTCTTTGCATTTTTTGCACTCTTACACAGTGGACCGAGTCGCCAGAAAGGTAGTTGAGTAGGAAGAAGAGATGGAAGGAAAATCACATGCTTCATTCCAGACTTACATGGCTCAGACGTTCCCACATGACTCAGCCCCTCTGCATGTGGGTGAGGTTTTACCGTCTCACTTGGACCCACAAAGAGAGTTAATTGAGGCATGTGCTTGTTTATATCAGAAGTGGGAAATACATTCAGCAGGTGCCTCTTTCATCACATTGGTCAATGAGTGGGAGGCACACTATCCAGATAACACTTAAAACAGTAACTTCGAGAATGGCTGCAATTAGAAATCAATGTATATCACGAGAATCATCGTTGGCAGAGCATTGCTTTATTTTTACATGTGTCCAGCCCCCACGGTGTTGGATACTAGGAATCTGTCAGGTATGAGCTGCAAATGAAGAACGTAAATGGCCAATTTGAGTGAAAATTAAGCGGAATTATTTAAAGTACAACTACACGGATGCCTAGACAAAATGTAGCTTTAGCAGACTGTATAACATGACGTTAAACTTTCTTTCACTTTATAAGTTTGCTTTAAAAATGTGAAAGCCATAAATAAACACCTGCCTGATATTGATTTGTAAAACGAATACTTCCAGCCTTTTTAAACAATGAATGGGAAAAACTGCTTCAGCGTTTTACTCTGCACATGAAAAAGAGATACGTAAATTATTGGCAGTACCTTTGTTTCCATACATACTAATGGTACATCCTTTGGTGACAAGCTAATGTTTGGTTGTCAAATATGAGGGTGCTAAGAATGAAGATATCAGGTAGCACAAGAAAACACTGATATGTCAATTGATTATTGCGTTTGGGGCAGCACTTTCAAAATCAACCTCATTCTGTGTAGCATGGTTTGACGCTGAGCAGCCATGTCAATAATATACTTTACTTGGACAGTAGCGTTAGTACTAACACGTTGTGGGTGCTAATTGACAACTGTATATTATTAATTCATTCCTCTTAAAGTAGGATTTTTAAAGGATCTTTTCATGAATTCTGTTTTAAGTCTTCCTGCACACATTTTCTGAATGTATGTAACCGCCCTTAAGGTAGCTACCTGGCCTAATAGCTGCTGGTATGTCAAGTATACAGTGCACGGCACAAAGAATACATGGGGCCTCATTACGGGTCTGACGGTAACCCTGCCGGTGCTACCCACTAGACCCGTAATTATTTACCGGTGCCTGACTTCCCGGTACCACCGGCTCATTACGAGTCCGGCAGCCTGGGAAGTCAGTCGCAGGCAAATTGTTAGTCCCCAGACTTTATGGGAGTGGGGACATGGAAGCACCGTTAGGAATGGTGCCGGTGCTTCTGTAAACAGTCTGCTTACCGTAGCCGCGGCACCCGTCAGGGTCAGACCGGTCGGGCATATCGACCACGGCAGGCGGACTCAGAGTTTGCCAATCTGGAAACAAGGGTGCTGGTGAGGTTACTGGCACCCCTGTTTCCGGACCGGCAAACTCCTAATGAGGCCCATAGATACCTGACAAGTGTATGCTATTGATTGTGCTACAGAGAATAGACATGGGCAGATTTGTTAGCATATAAACCAATAACACTACTTTTTAAAGGCACAGAGAACTATATGAAATTGAAGCTGATTTGCAGACCTACCGTTAACATCTAAAATATCATTCATTCACTTGAGTTTGCAAAATTTTGGAAAAACCAAGGAGGAATTTGCTTAAAGATGGAAGCCATTACCATTGCCATATACATAAGTTGCAGCCACATATGCTTAAATGCAGTATGGACCAACATCTTTAATCCAATGGCAAATTAAAACATAATGTGCCAAGTATGACCCTCATTTGCAGGTACAAGTCATATGTCATGCATCATAAAGAGATTAGCTGGTGCTTCAAGTGTCAATCCGGTCTTGCGCCGGTCTGGCTGGGCTTCCCCCATTTCTCCATAAAAGGGCAGCCACACCTCCCCTTGAACAAAGGGTTGTTAGAGGTGGGTGGTAACCTAGCAACGCTGTACGCCAACAGTGAGTGATCTGGGAATTGCGTGTATGCAGTGCTTTGTTAGAATCTACTGTGAGAATCTTTTGGTGTGAATTGTTGTGAGTGTTACAAATTGTGCCAAAACCTTTGTGTGAACTTCCCTAAGTCTACTGACGCGTGCTGTGATTTATAAAGCAACGTGTGCCTCTATTGTGCACTACAATTTGCTTTTGTACCAATCTACTGTGTCATTGTTATCTGGCATTCTGACACACACTCTGCTACGCTCCTTACAAGCAAAGCGTACCTTTCTTACAAGTGGGAATTTTCATAATAAAAGTTTGAATTGTGCGAGCTTGCGCAGGTTAGTGGCACATACAGACAAGACATCGCTAAATAGTAAACAGGCTCTGTTACGAAGCCATGGACCTTCACAACCACTGAGTTGTTGAAAGGCTCCACCTGGGACTCCGATTCCCAGAAGTATCAGCACTCTTGAAATGGAAACGTCAGGTGCTTCAGCGCCGGCCCTTCAAGTGTCAAGCCGGTCTTATGCCGGTCCTCGCTGTCCACATTCTTCTTGGCCAGAAACCCTGCCTCTTAACCCCCACATCCTAGACACACCAAAACACGGTAAGAATGGGTATTGAAAAACAGAGTAATCTACTGTCCAACCTCTATGACTTACAGCGGACGGAAGCCATTCATTCACATGCGCTAGGGGCTTTGGATAGAGCCCAGAGTACTCCAGTATGTTCCGTACGACAATCAAGGCTCTAAACTAGAGCCTCCATGTGCGCTGACAGCAGCACGCAAGGTGCAGTCCCCAGCACCCAAATGTAAGTCTAATAGCCTCATAACAAAAAACAAGTCAAAAGACGAAACTCCAAAACCTCCTCTCTCCAAGGATGTAAACATGTGCCTATTAAATACGCGCTCTCTCAACCAACACGCCTTCTGCATTCATGATCTTATACTGACAGAGGATGTTGATATAATGTGCATTACTGAGCCATGGCTGCAACTCCCCATAGGACCAACGTGCACTATTGCGGTCACACCAGGGTTCACTATTCACTACACTAATAGAGTCAGCAGGAAAGGGGGTGGGCTAGCCATAATAATTCAGGATTCCCTACCAATGTTCCCATCCACATCACTATGCTTAGGATGTGCGACACTACATCTTAAATACTGTCCTATAGATAACAATTGCATGAACCTAATACTAATCTACAGACCTCCCTCACTAGTCTCAGAGCTCATCTAGACAACTCATTGAAAGGGCAAAAACAATTCCACGCTAATACTCAGAGATCTAAACCGATGGCGAGGGGACCGCACCATGCCAAATGGGCATCAATTGGACTGGGTTATAACCAATAACCTAGAGACAAATAATTATGTGACCACCCCATGTATTTGGACAGATCACTTTAAAGTGTCCTTTACACTAACCATACCAATGCCGCTAGAGAAATCTGTGAATGAAGCAAAGAAAGCTCAATCCCGGAACTTCAAGAAAATTGAAAGATCTGATTTAGAACATTGTATAAAAGTTATAATAGCTGATATTAAAGACGATGACTCATGTGATACCAACATAGCTAAATACGACCAGCAGATGCTTACACTAATAAATCAGAAAGCCCCTCTTCGACATAAAACTGTTAGACCCAATTCTAATCATCAAAAATGGTTCACCACTGAATTATCAACCCAAAAAAGGAAAAAAGGTGCAGTGAAACACAATGGTTAAACAGGATTACCTGGAAGAATTTAGATACATCCTACAAGAAAAATATCATCGAAGCAAAGAAGAACTTCTTTAACAGTCAAATCGAATCATCATCCAACTCTGCAGGCAAACTCTTTGAGATTCAGAAATCCATAGACAAGCCTCAGACGTTAGCACCCGCATTTACACCATCCCAAATTGAATGCGAAAACATGCAGGCAGCTTTTATTAATAAAATAACAAAAGCTAGAGAACGAATAGCCCTTGCCCAAACTAATATGTCTAAATCTAATCAACCAGCAGCAAAGAGGACTACTGAGTGCAAGGAGACATTTTACTTCCAGCAAATCTCCACAGAAGACATGCTGGGAACCCTGGCTTCTATGAAACCATCCTCCTGCGCAGAGAATAAACTTCCCCCCAAGACCATCCTTGAAAATCCTGACATTTTTGTGCCACTATTCACTAAAATAGTCTCAACACCCCATTTCGAGATCAAATAGTACCAAGAAATATAAAAAAGTTCACCGTCACACCATTGGTAAAAAAGCCAATTGTAGACCAACGTGACCCTAACAATCTTAGACCTATCACAAACTGTAATTTCACTCTGAAAGTTATGGATAAAATCGCAACTGCACAGTTCCAGGCATACGTTGAAAGTAACAAGATCCTGCACCCACAAAAACCTGGGTTTTGGGCTGCCCATGGCACTGAGACAGCAATGCTAGGTTTACAGACCATAATGTTAGGGATTATGGACAAGGGCAAGGTTGGTCTTCTGATCCTACTTGATCATAGCGAAGCATTTGATTTACTTGACCACCAGCTACTCCAACGAGCTCTAGAAAAAGTAGCCAACTACTCCAAAGAAGCAATAGGATAGCTGTCCTCCTTAATTGAGGACAGAATCTCTCGAGTACACTGGGGGGACACATTTTCATCCAAATCCAACATCTTTTGCAGTGTCCCTCAGGGCGCTAGCCTCTCGCCACTTCTATTCAACTATTTATTTTTATGTGAGCTGTTAGACCATATTCAGGTGTTTTTCGCCAACTATGCTGATGACACTCAGCTGGTCATGGAACTGAGTGGGAACTATGATAAGGACAGTGTTACAATAAACAACCTCTTCAACACCATAGAAAATTGGATGGATACAAAATGGATGTGCTTAAATAGCAATAATACTGAGTTGATGGTTTTTGGTTCCCACCAGGCGCGGGCCACACTCACTCCAGACTACCCATCATTCAAAATTAAAGAATCACGTATTGAGGTCTCAGGTAGAGTCAAACAGTTGGGCATGATATTAGAAGCATCACTGAATTCAGATGCCCAAGCGATGTACGTAAGTAAAAACTGTGCATACAACATCAGACTGCTTAAAGCAATTAAACCATTTGTAAGTGAGAAAAACTGCATTACAATTGCCAGAGCTATTATCTTATCACGCCTGGACTATGGGAATGCACTCTTTGTAGGAGCCAGTAAACAAAGTATGCACACATTTCAACTGATCCAAAATAACACGATCAGAACAATCAAACAAAAAACAAGAATGGAGCATATTAGTGAAGCCAGATGCAAACTTCACTGGTTGCAGATTGACAATCGCATACACTTTAAATCACTGACCCTGATACACAAGTGCCTGTACGGAAAAGCACCTGTGTATCTGAAATCCAAAATCACCCTCTATAACCCTACCCAAGCTTTAAGATCAGAAGCCCAAGGACTAATAACAGGACATTTTTTACAAGAAAGAAAATGGCATGGGAAAAGCCTTCCCCAACCGTGCAGTGGTAAGCTGGAATAAACTCCCTCTCAACCTTAGGCTGGAGGCCAACCAACTTACCTTTCGAAAGAAACTAAAAACCTTCCTGTTCAAATAATTTCCTATGGTGATCTGTTGTCACCCTTAGGCTGAGAACTGCTCCACCTGTACTGGCACCCTTAAGTGTCCTGTGAACACGGTTTGTCTTATTTTCTGTCTTCGTCTCACTGTTGCGGCCTGATGCCCACGGGCCTTCGGCGTAGTACAAATACATAAATAAATAAATAAATAAATAAATAAATAAATAAATACATAAATAAATAAATAAATAAAAATTAGTAAAGGCTTGGAATGGCCTATAAGGCAATGTTCAAATGACAGCCCATGATTCTATTATGGGTGCGTTTTTTGGCAGACTGGGCCACTTTCATGAGTTATCACACTTGTTTTAACCAATGTGACTAATCACATATGCTTTGAAATTCATTATTTACAACATATTTGGGTAGTACTCAAACAGTTAGTCATGAAAAGTAATGAAATGTAATGTGTGATTGTGGGCTACTATTTCATTGGTGTATGGACCGATTTTATATTCTAGTCTGATAATAGGAACAACATGCCCTAGTTTTAACTTTATACACCATGTTATACCATCCTAATCTTTGGAACTGTAAGCACATCCAAAATGCTAATTCCTACACAGAGTTTAATTTATGTTGGGTAATATATTGAGTGAGAACATTGGTTTGGAAAGCAATGGTGCACTGTACATTTAACAGACATACATATGGTTACAGGGTCAACAATCCGTACTGCATTTCCTGCATACACTTACATTAGAAGGAAATAACATAAATGTACAGTTTGTGGGGGACCTCTAAAAGTACTAAAAGGAGGTCTGATGCTTCTACAAGGAGTGTGCGTAAAGAAAGTGTACTCAGGAGGAATACTGTCTTAGTGGATACAGGATGTGAAGAAACTGCTCCTTGAAGAGAAAGGTCTTATACATGTGCATGGGTGGAAGTCAGTCTGATGTTGATGGGCATGATGTTCCAAAGATATTATGCATAGATTAAGAACGCTGGTTCCTGCTGGGATGCATGTACAGCCAAATTATTCTGGGTGAGAAAAAACGATTAGAATCAAGCATCATGGGAGCAAACAGAAGATGGTGCTGCAGAAGCACACACATTGTTTTAGTTAGGTTTGACACATTTTAGATACGTACATATAGCAACACAGAAAGAGTAACTAAATGCATTATTGTTGTTGTTGCAGAGGTCATAGATAGGGCAGCAGATACGCCAAGTGTTTATGTTTAGTATTTGTAGTAATGTAGTGTAGAGTGATGTATGGAAAAGATCGAAATTAGGTGGAAAATTGAGTCAGCAAGGTATCGTAGTAGAAGCGAGGTTGGTGTGTTAACATGGCAGGAGTGTCACCATTTTGGATGTTTAGGCCTAGCACACAATGAAAAGAATGCAGACCATTTTGTGGAGCAGCGGCATTGTTAGATCAGCTCCAAAAATGAATCCCCTTTCCTGTTCCGCAGGAGGTAAACCGAGGTCAGAGGCACCAATGGTACACTAATTTAAGTACAAGCTCGGGGAGGCAGCTTGTGTCTGCCACGGCATCTGGGTTGAAGAGAAGGCTTGTCGTCAACTTGTGCAGAGTCAGCCCTGCCAAGTTACTTTGATTGTGTCTGAAACTAAAGGGGGGGGGGGCACATCAAGTGATGGTCTCAATTTTTTTACGAATATATCAATAATGGAAAACCACCAATCAGGTACCTGGATTTCATTGTGATGACGTAGTGGGCCATGTGTTTAGGGGAATGGGATTCGATTAGAATGGGCCAATCAGTCAAGGGACTATAGAGGGATATTAGCAGGTTCTATAGGCCGTAGCCAATGAGGGTGGCGGGATTATGTTATACTCATTATTGTCCATAGTATTGTTAATTAGCGGTTTTGCACTAAAAAAAAGTTACATCATGAGATAAGATGAGCTCTGTGTCAGTTCAGTTCTATGAGACCATCTCAGGCCTTTTTTGCTTGTAATAAACTTTGTTTTCCCTTGCAAAGAGGTGCAGTGATTATTTGGCATTTTGGCCTTTTGGATTCTTGTTATGGGCTGTTTTTGGGTTGCTTCCCTTGCATTTCCTGGTTCTTTCCTTTTTTAATTTTAGTTGGACTAATTTGCCCAGGTCCATAATTGTTCTGATGATCTGACCGCTGAAGGTACTAAAGTTGTCTGCCAGAGAGGCAGAAGTTTTCACTGTGACAACTTTGATTTTGATGCAAATATCTTTGGAAGTAATACATGCTTTTAATGATTGTCAATAGAGTTCAGTGAGTATGGGCTATATGTGATCATATTTGCAAACGCCTTTGATGTGGCAGGCAGTGTCATGGGTGAGGCTTCTCCTAGGTTCTAAGTTGGTGGAGGGTAGGCTGGTCACTGAGGCATTTTCTCCAGGCAGGGACTGGTGTCTTGAAGGATGAGCTTGATTTTCCTCATGAAGTGTAGCTGGGATAATGAAGTATATGCTTTCATTACTATGTGTGTTTTGATGGAGAGCTGCCAATCAGGAATACTAGATATGTATTGCAGAGTGCTAGCTTCGGGGGTGAAGGTCAGGTGGTTCATTGTAGACAACGAGGTCTGAATATGGGGATATTGTTTGTGAGGATCAGGAATCTTGCTGTGGTGGGCTATGTGCAAGACGTTCAAGCACCTATTAGTGTTATTTGAAAAAATAGAAAAATGGTGTCTGGAATGTTTTGCATGACTCATAACCGCTGGCATTGCTGTGGCAACCCTCCAGACCATCATAGATTAGCCTGCCAGGCCATTCCATAAAGGGGTAGGACCAAACACAAATAAGCCTTGAACCCACCCCAAAAGGGGAAGTCCAGCCTGAACTACTAGGCCATATACCCTTTGCATGATTGAAGAATCATCCCCAGACATTCCTTAGATCATTAGGCAGTGTCAGTGAGGTGTAGCTTGGGTATCGAGACATGTGAAGCTCAGGACCAATGTCCAGGCATATTTGTCCCACTTGGAGTGACAGAACAGAGGAGTGATAGCTGGAATCATTGAACAAACTGCAACCTCTGGTATTGCTATGGGAAACCAAAAGCAACCCTAGTCATGACTCATCCTCATTGGGCTTCTTCTGCGAAGTTAAGTTTTGGTTTCTAGGCATGACAAGCTTGGCACTCATTTCTATGCATACCTGTCCAACTTGGGGTAGTTTTAGCTAGACATAAATGAGATAGCTGAAAGCTTTTGAATAAATCATAAAATATGGCATTGCTCTGGGAAAACCACCACATCATTGTTTATTGACATGGCATGTCTTTACAGAAGGGGAAATACCAATTGCAAATAAGGCTTTGTCCCACCACAAGAGGGGCAGTCTATTCCAAATTGCTAGATCACATCCCTTATGCAAAAGACCACACACAACCCCAGATATGTTTCATCCTCATTGGACATCGTCAGTGAAGTGCAGCTTGTATCTCTATGCATGGGAAACTCCTGAGCCATGTCTGGCCACAGCCCTCCTATTCAGGTTGAAATTAGCACATTAGACAGTTTTTCAGGACTTCAGGTGTCTGATCCTTCGATGGAGGACATAGAGTCTGCCTATTGATTTTGTTTTTGGCCCAGGGACCCCAAGCAGATGCTGAAGATCATAGGTAGGAGTGTGGATCCCTGTTGGAATCCATGGTTGACAGGTAAAGGTTGTGATCGGGAGGTTTCCATTTGGGAAAACTGATTGTGGTATTCTGGATAGAAGATTACACAGAACAAGTTGCTCTCTTAAGTGTTATTTAACGTGTTCAGTAAATTGAAGAGAAACTGATGATTGACTCTGTGGCAACATCATGGAGAGCGATGATCATGAAGATGCAGAGGATTCCAACATGGGGGATGCATGGACAGCATCTTATACTGCTTGGACGCAGGCTTTTTCCATGATGATCTAAGACTAAAGATTGTAGATCTGTACAAGACTGCTGATATTAATGTGTGCCTGAAGTCAGAGGGTTATGGCTCTTCTTAGAATCTTGTCAAGGAAATGAAGGAGTGGTTTGGGGCAGAGGTTGCTGAGGCCACTAAGGTTCACTACGGTCCATCGTTGGCTTCTTTAACAGTGGGAGAATGAGTCCAGTTTTAGGCTGTTATGGAAGGTGCTTTGCATGTCGCACGTGTTTATGGTTTCCAGTGCGGCGTGGTGGGATTTAATGGGGAATTGCTTGATAGTTAATGCTTTCAAGATGCCATGCTTGTATAATGTTGCTTCAAATGGTTCTGGGCTTTGTTCAGGGTTTCATGGAGAACATTATAAACATTGCCCATGTTGTCGTTTTTCATGGTTGTATGTGCAGGTTATCTGCATAACGAATCGTGTCCATGATTTGACATATCTTGATGAGCTTGTTGATGAAGAAGTACATAATGGCAGTGGATTTCTTGATAGAGGTTGATAAAGGATGGTCAAGGAAAGTTTGATGGACTCCGAATTGACTTGAAGAGATCCTATCTTTCCTTAAGGTCTTTGGCAAAAGTTATTTGATAGCAGGATGTTTTTTTCTCTGCTAATCGTTTGTCTTTGTGAAGTGCAGGGTTTTATACAAAGACTCAGGTAAGGTGTGACTTGGGACTTGCAGATGCTTTTTTCTTACAGTCGTGAGAATCCACAGGATTACAATTCTCACTAGAAACTCTGCATTTATATCAGAGCCAACGCATCATAGAATGTGCCATACGATACTTAATACACATGTCCCCAGAGGATTACATATTGCACAATCGAAATTGAAAGCAAATAATCATTGTTTATATTGCAATAGAACTGTTTCTCACATGCAAGCCTCCCCAGTACAAGAACCCACAGAAGACTCTGCAACCCAGGCCCATCACAAAAGGTCATCACTAGACTAGTTTCATATCTTAAAATCATTGCCGCTATAGTACTACACATCCCATAATACACTTGACTCCCACATTGAACATCCATTTACCAGAATGCACTGCTTCCGTCTGTTTTGAAAACGCTGCATTGGGCCATAAGTGTCAGAAACACCCCTGCTCCCCTCGGTGGAGCTGGTCCCACAGATTACCTCTGACCCACCACTGGTAAACAAAAGGAGTTTGTCTCACGCATTGCAGATACACACAATGGACACCCATTCCTATAATGATCTATGCCACAGTCATCAACAATACGTTCATAAAACTGAGAGACTCATAAAGCAAACTGGAACTCTCGGTTCAGAGTTCTGAAAAGGAATAGATTGTACATAATTCACCCTGTCGCATTCTGTATGAATGTGTCCAACATGCACAGGAATGCATTTCAAATAATTAGCATCGTCAACGTCAAAAGAGAAATGCTAACATTTATTCAAGACTGGAGATAACATGTGTCTCACTCTGTAAATGCCTGAATATATGAAAACGCATAACATGAGGCTCCTTTCCTGAAATGCGTATTGTACCCGAATAGACATGTTCTCATGTTGTACAGCGATCGCTACAGTTCTTTACTTGCAAGGATGCACTCACTTAAAATAGACTCCACCATAGGAATGAATGGCAAAGAATGCATTAAGCCTATACATGGATAACCAGTCCCAAAATAATGCACGTTGAGGGATGCATGGGCCAAAGTCCCATGGAAACTGCCACTGCACGAAATAACAGATAATGTTCTTCCCTCATCTCTTGATGGGGGATTTCAGACCCTGTGTGATAAATGTATTAAAGGGTAGTTATCCCACTTAGTAGAGATGCCTTCACTAGACTCCACAACACATAATTAAGTATGATTCATTCTACACAAAGCTATTATCATTCGTACAGGTCCTAGAAAACATGATTCCTCAGTCTTCTACGTTTCTAGAATAAATGCCCCCAATCCACACATTTCAATGAGTGTTCTCTCCCTCTTTCTATTAGGACAGATATAGAAAGGGACTACATTTTCCTAAAGAATACATGTTGCCTTTGGACACTGAGGACATATGCATATGAGAATTAAGATTCTGTTATTTTCATGCAGAGCTCTCGGTTTGTCCATCACCCACGTCTTCCCAACTCCAATTGCCTACACTTCCTTCGCTTCCTGCTTCGCCCCCAGAATGCTGATGCAGACTGCCTGGGGCTGGGCAGAAAGAAGAAAGACTATGTGTTACATATCTTATTTTCTTTGGTAGAAGGGAAAAGAGAGGTAAGGTAAAGTATGGAGAATAAAAACAGAGAGTAAAGTAAAAGTCAACCAGGCACAAAGACTTTAAAATGGCTGGGCAATATTCTCTCTCCCCTTGGCCTTTGTATCTTATATGGGTCTATTATTCATTCTTCTTCTAGAAGAACCAAGTCCTGAAAGGTTTCACTGGGCTCCACAACTTTCAATTTCATATCTAGTACAAACGTGTTTTATTCTTATGGCCCAACGCGTTTCTAGATATTCATTCTCTACATCAGGGGCGTAATTCAAATAACTTCTGTGAGAAAACATCAGATAATGAGACATTGGAATGTATTCATTGGGAAGAACAGATTGTAACATGTGTTTATCAGATGATCTATGTTCAAAGAGCGTGAATTCACCAGAGACAGAAGATAACAATAAGAACATTGGGCCTCTCATTTGTAGTCGATGTATGCCTTTTTCCTGGAACTACATTTAATCAAAAGTTTCAGACTGAATGTTACTAATGAACATGGAGGTAGAATGTGAATCCAACAAAGACAGCATGTACCATTAGGTCCATGATACCATGCCATAACAGTGCAATAAGTTTACACCCCACATTTTCACAATGTTACTCTTTTGTACTTTTTACAGACCAGACTCTAGACTTGAGATTATTGGGTATGGGTCTGAATTAACTTAATTGTGTACTGTTTTAACTAATAAAGATAACTACCAGTTCAGGAATCACGCTCCACCATATTGCACAACTATTATTGTTTACATATATGACGTTACGTATGTTCAACGTGATGCCCACACACTGCCACTATCTTAAGGATCCATTTTGAAGTTCAAACCGACGTCTTACACTGGTTTAAGGAGGTCCTCCTCAGTGCGCTCCAAATCCAAGTAAGTATCCACCTGACTTAAACTTTGAACTTTAAGCCATTATTCAATTTGTCCATTATAAGCATCAGTTGACTTTTCATACCTTCATGTTCTGGATGAAATTGCCATTCTTCTCACATTCCACATCGTCTATGGTTGCTAAATTGCACTCATCAGTCAAGAAACCTTGTACATGCTCCAATCCTAAAATGAGTCTTAAACAGCAAGCTATATGTTGCTGCTCCATCCATGCAAATATTCAACAGACAAAGGGCATTCTTTATTTTCAATAGCAGTCTAGCTAAGTGTTAAAAGAAGATCATGGCCTCCGGTAAGTGAAGAGACTACTTTACTTTAGTTACTGGCTACAGGATCAGGAGTCAGCTAAGTACATCAGGTAAAAGGTAATATATTGGTATCCACCGGCACCCTCTCAGTCAAGCAGCTCCCTTCTAGCTGACACTCAGGGAATACTCAAACACAAACACTCCCTCACCATTCCAGAGGCAGGTATTCCACAGGCATTCCCAATCACATGAGCTCACCACAGCTCTGTGACAGGGGGGAAGTCAATATGCACCACATCTCTCTCCTTATAATAGGAAAAGAGGAAGAGAATGGAACAGAGCAACACAAAACGACCAACCTAAAATACAAGACATGTCTCTGATCCAATAACTCCATTCCTTACTATGAATACAGAGGAACACTCCCTCTAAACCACACCACTTCCCCTCACCGTCCTCCACATGAAATGAACAGGACAACATCACACCAACAAAACACACAGTCCTCGCTTTTGGGTTCAACAGCAGAACATCAATTACAAATAGGGTACCAGCCCCAAACACTCTGACTCCAATGTCTACCATAACACTACCAACACATCTCTACACTCCGTTAAAATGCTCCACACAACTGATGCTGAAACTAAAGTCACTAGCATGTTGGTGCACAAACCAGGGTAAACAACCACCAAAACCAAAAAACAGTGAACTGCCCCCACAAGGGTACCACATGCTCACCACCGCAATACACATGGAATGGAGAGAACCACTCCCACAAGGGTACCAGGTGTCCACCTCCACAGACCAAGTGCATGGGTAAAAAAAAACACAAAACCAACTTTGGGTCTTTACCCAAATAGAAACTAATTAGCCAATACAACACTGACACGTGTGTCCAGCAACCCTAAAGCACCCACCCACAAAACAACAACTGACCTCCCACAAACCTGAGGTGTAAATAACTCAACAAACTCCCAATGGCAGGGCTTGACCCAACCCCGTAACATGCTTGGTGTCCAACATCCCAGAGGCGGCACTTAGATTGGCCAAAGTCCAAACCAACTGGCACAATTCTACCACACACAACAAAACTGGCTGCCCCAAACTCAACTGCTGGTTTGCTAAGCCACCAGATGTTCTTACATCACAAAGCCAACACACATACAAACTCATCCACAAAATAAATAGCAAATAGGCACACTGAGGAGCAAGATACATGAAGGAGTTCCCTGTCCCTAACAAGTTCATTCCCTGAGCTCAAGTCTGTTATATAGTTGGTCACCCCTCTGAGGAAAACAATTTAACAAAACATTTCAACATAAAATTGCAAGTTTGTGATAAGCATTGTTCTTACTAGATGCCACACCATAAAAAACACTCCAAACACAAACAGAACACTTTCCACTCTCAACATTAAATACTCTATCCCGAAACAGGCCACACGTGACAACTAAAACGAGCTAAACCACTGGGCCCAATGGAAATGCCCCTTAAAAATGCAAACAAATCTAGATCCCGCTCTTGTAGCGCACCCAATATTTCACCACCCGTGTATCCAAAATAGCACCACAAAATAGTCACAAACGCCAATGTGGCTCATTCGCATTTTGAACAGATACCAGCCCATAGTTGGTAGAATCACAACAATGCGCACAGCATCTAATATCTTCCACCTTTGTTCTGAAACCACTCTTCTTAAATGGCTCTCCCACTCCAGTGCACCGCTCTCTTGATCACTGCTTTACCGCTTTAAATACAATTGCTCTCCTATCACCCAACAGCTCCAGTCATCCTCCAACGCAAGACCAGATTCCAATGCCACAAGAGGAGCCTTGGGAGCAAACTCTTTAATGGAACTTGGCAGGAGACAACAAGAGAAAAAAAGACCCAGCACCTGTACGCTATGCGCGTCATACTCCCAATCATCACCTTGATGTTCTGAGATGTTATCATTTGGCAGAAGCTCCTGGACAGTGCAGAGCTCTGAAAGTAACAGATCTTCGCAACACAATTCTGCACCTTAAGTCAATCCATCAGTGCCACTCACCCTTTCAGTGCTGCCATGGTCCGTCTTTACCGGTGAGCCCTCATGCCTCCAGAAATGTCACTCCAGCAGTCACGATCACCACACTGCCCTGTCTGGCCCTCATAGACCCGTTCTCTGTCTGCCCTTCACAGACCCGCTCCAACGATCACACTGCTTCTCCAGAATGACTTGGCTGCCCCTTGCAGCTATGTTGTGGCTGTACCTACCCCTCGCAGACTACGATCATGCCTGGCCTGTGCCTCACAGCACCGGCTCACTCTCAGGCTGTCACATCAACCACCAAGACGTTACGTTCATCTTCGATGGCTCTGCATTACATCACAATTAGTTTTGATGTTCCAGCCCCTTGCAGATCCGTCTTGCTTCTTTGTCATCCACAGGCCCCTAACTGCCTCTTGCAGCACTGGCAGTGACACGCTGCTATTAAATAATTCTTTTCTATAGGGGTCGGGGACAGTGGATGCCTCTTACTGTTGACAGGTCTCTCCTTTCTCTTCTTTCTCTCACTGTGCTTCTGATGTCCCCCTTGAACAGCTGTTGCTGGGTTCCTGTCTCCTTTTCTTCCAGCCAGCTTGTTGCCAATATTAAAAGAAGATCACTGCCGCAGGTAAGATAAGAGACGTCTTTATTGTAGTTAGCGGGTACAGGTTACGCGTTTAGGAGTAAGGTAAGTAAATCAGGTCAAATGTAATATAGAGACATCCACCAGCACCCCCCAGTCAAGAAGCTCCCTTCTAACTGACATCAGGGAATACTCATTCACAAACACTCACTCACCGTTCTAGAGGCAGGCATTCCACAGACATTCCAAAGCAGGCAAGCCCACACCACTGGGACAGGGGAGAAATCAAGACACAACACTAACTGTTGAGTTGTTGCTTTGATACCCACTGCATTGAGAACATGTTTCAATAGTTTGTGGTCTGTGTGGCTCTTGAAGCTCTTGCCCCATATATATGATTGAACATACTCTGCTGATCAGGTACAAGTATTTCATTTTCGATTACTGAGCAGGTCATTTCAAATCAGGGAAGTGTTTTTCATCAGTCCTAGCAAACTCCTGGGTGTGTCAACGATCTACTTGATGGTTTAGGCATTGATGTCAATTTCAGAATTAACTTAGCAAAATATTTATCCTGACCCAAAACGTTTTTCAGCTGGTCTTTGTTAAAACAGTATGAATGCATCCTTTATAGCAGACACTACATCATGTTTAGTTCAACACTGTTTCCTTGCATTGGATAACCTAGATACTCCACTTATTTTGTTAAGTACAAACAGTTGTTGTTGTCATCATAGACCAGTAGAGTAGAGTTCATTCACTTGAGTACTTTTTTTTTAAATGCCTGATTGTGTTCTTGTGATGTGCCTCGATTAAGTACATTAACAAGGGGGGGTCCTGGGGGTCCCTCTGCCAGACATTAGTCCTGGTTGCAAGAGACTTACCCAGAGTCTTTAGCTCACTATCTTTCACAGAGAAGAAATATCCCAAACATATCAGTCTTTGTCCTGCCCTACTGATGAGGTCCAACCAGACCGAAACACGTGTCTGAGGTTTCTGTTGGTACTCTTGTTCAGAGGAGAATTGCTTAGCATTTCGGTGCTGGACTGCCCCAGGGCAGGACAAAGACTGATATGTTTGGGATATTTCTTCTCTGTGAAGGATAGTGAGCTAATGACTCTGGGTAAGTCTCTCGTAACCAGGACTAGTGTCTGGCAGAGGAACTCCCAGGACCCCCCTTGTTAATTTTCGATTAAGTACATTGTCTTGGAAGTATATTCAATTATTAGTGTTGCTTAGTTAGTGATGCATTATCCATTGAAAGTCCGAATGACATTCTCTAAAACTGGAACACTCACAAGGGTGTTACTGTAAGTGATGTGAGTTAATTTGCCAATCCGATTTTGGTGATAAGCATTTCATATATCTTGCTTGGTGAAATTGTTTGTTTTCCCAAGCCTCAACACCAACACTATTTTAGTAGTGGCTATTTGTCAGTTACAATCTCTTTTTTGAGGCTGCGTAAGTCTATGCAATTCCTCAAACCGCCTTTAAGCCTCGTTGTTAGGCAGAATTACATGCAGTACCCTCTCGGACCACCACATACAATTAGGACTACAGGTGTAAGCAAGACCAACCTTTGGTATAAGTCTTTATCACACAGTTTTTGGTAGCGAGCTGAGCAGCCAGGCTTATCTCAAGAGTGAATGTGAGCAGTACAAGTAGTTACACACTGGACTTTCAATCACAGTGGGTCAAGTAGACACTTATACTCAATGTTTCTTGGTAAAACACTTATTAATTTATTAACAATCATTTACAAAAGATTGCACTAGAAGGAGGCAACTTAATATATAATCCAATACACTTCAAAACAAAACTACGATTTTGAGACAGATTGAGCGTCCCTTAAATAGGAGCAAAATAGCATTTCAGTTACTTAGAATTGAGCAAATGGGACAAGGTAAGTAGAATAGATCACATATACTTGTTAGACAGTGCAAATAGTTTCAGTTCACCAGAAGAGTTCAATTCAAGTCAACAGGCCTAGGCCAAAGTCAATGGGCTAGTGTTCTGAATAGGAAAGAGCACTTCTGTTATCAAACAGTAAAGTCTTTGCAGAAGTTCTTAGAAGTAGTTTAGGCAAAAAAGGATCATATGTTGGGTCACAAGCTGATTAGGCCTGTAAATTGGGAAAGTTTCACAAACTTTCACTGCAAGAGTGGCGTTCTCTCAATCGGGTTGGCACAGTACCTTTGTATGAAGAAACAAATGCTGCTGAAGTCGTTGTTCCTGTCAGTTCCTGCAGATCTCGCTGTTCCTGGGCCTCAGTCATGGGGACAAAAGGGAGGACGTCGGGGGACTCCTTAACTGCACGGGATCATTGAAGAAAGCAAACAAGATGGAGTCACTTCAGTCAGTTCCAGTAGCTGTAGATTCAAGAACACAGGGTGGTGTTCCTCTCCCTGGTTAATCCTAACCAGCCTTGAGAATGGTATCCAGCTGTCTTATGAGTTGATTGGTCTCACCAACTCAAAGGAAGAAGCCGTCCTTGAAGGAGCTTCTCTGTTGAATGGAGTTTGGCAATTCGGACCTGCAGCAGGGCTTCACCGGGCAAACCAACGGTCCAGGAGTTGCAGCAGCCGTCCTCTTCCAGCTCGTCTTCGGTTCTTTCGTTCCAGTGGTCGACTCTGCTTTCCTGTCCAAGAGACTCGCCTTTTAAACAGTTTTCTCCCTTTCATTCCAGCCTAGCTGTCACTCACCCAGTAGGATGGCTGTCTTTGTCAGACACTCAGCCAGCCATTCATGCCAGAGTGCATTTGGGTCTCCTAGTAGACTAAGCACAGATAGTTTTGGGCACCTCCCTCACTTCCTGCCCACCCCAGACACTCAGACGTCAGAGGCGGTCTTCAGTCCTGAAGCCTGCCAAAGGCACAAGAACAAAGGGACCAAGACTGCTTTGACGTGCAGAGACAAACACTAGAAGGACCTTTCCAAAAAGAAACGGCAAAAAAAGAAAACCAGGACCTGTTTAAACAAAAGGGCTTAAGGTGCCATCTTGAAAAACATGGCTCCCGTGATTTTTAGCTACCTGTGTTCGCAGTTGGGAAAGATCATGGTAGTTTGTTGTAAAACCACTGCCACCAGCCTTTTCAATAGGAAAGGGTAGCATTTGACTGCTACATAAGTATTTAGACACAGGGGATACTATGTAACCCCTCCAGCACTCCATTGTAAGAGTGTGTGCTGGGTCTAGGAATTTGGAAAGACTAGTAAAGTCAATTTCACTTTACATTCTCTGTACATTCACTAAACAGTAGTTTATCCCAGAGAAGATATCTAAAACCTTTGGGAAGTCTAAAAGACATCCCTGTGTCACTGCACTGAGGGCGCTGTGTAACACACATGAAAAGATGATGCCTATGGAGTTATCTAAAACTCCATAATCAAAGAACAAAATTAAAAATCACACATCAAAATACATGAAAGAGTGGGAAAAAAGCTTGCACTCTTTCCAGGTAAAAAACATCAAGTCCACAAAATCCAGCACATTTTCTGAGGGTCTCTAAGGTGAAGGGAATTGGCACATTTATGAGAATTCTACCTAACATTCGTTTTAGGTTTTTGCTAATAGGTGGCGTATGTAAAACTATTGGCATAGGAATGCTGGATGCATATGAGGAGGGTTACAGCCTGCTGCTGTCCTTCGGTTATGGAATCACTCATTGCACTCCGATGAGCATAGTAATGGATATATATATATATATATATATATATATATTTCCTCCATTTCCCAACCATCTCTGTCTAATCCACACAAACCACGTTTCTTTTGTTTGCTTTAAATTGTTTGCATGTGAAATATGCTCTCATGTTAACATATGTAAACATTTGTTTAAAGCTTTGGTGAATTCCCAAAGCATTCGATGTTCATTTTTCCAGTTCTTTTAGGCTATTACTGGGGCTAAATGAAGCATGCAACCTTCAAAGGACTGTGGAAGATGAGATCCAAGAGGCACACCGAAGTGTAACTGCACTGTTTTCGTGTTCTCTGCACTGTGTTCGTGTTCTATTCTGAAAGATGCTTTTTGAAGGCAGGCCATTCACAAGAAAACACTTGAACAATTGTGAAGTAAGCCCTTGTAGACATCCTGATGATGCCAGGATAAAGAAATTGAGATAATCATATACTAATTAAAAAATTCTTGTTTTACATTGTTAAATATTTCCACTATTAATGGACACAGAACTATAGATGATAAGTAAACCAAATGACTAGTAATTTGGTGAAGTTCAATACTTTTATTGGGACACAAGCTAAGAAGAAATGTATACATGTTTTAGAAGGTGTTCACACACTGCAAGATCTTCTTCTTTGTCTATCTTTTCTTTACCCAGGCCTTCAGGGTCTTTTTAGCCTTTGGTGTTTTACTTAAGCAATAAGCCCCGAGCAGGGGGGCATTACCACTTCAGGTAATGCCCCAGGGCTCATAGTTACTGGCCTGAGCGAAGCCATGGCCTTAACCAAGGGCCTGGGGCATTGCCTGAAGTGGTAATGCCTGGCCCGCGAGGGGCTTATTGCTATTAGTACCCCGGCCCATAATATCGGGGTACTAAAATCATTTTGTTTTCTGTTCTGAAAACGCTCTGGCGTTTTGGAACATAAAAAAAGAAATGTAAAAAGAATGGCCGCTGGGGAAGGGAAATCAAAGTCTGTTGTCCCTTTCCATGGTGGCTATTGACATTTTTTTAAAAAAGAAAACAAAAAAATGCCTGCCATGGAAAGGACACAAGGGACTACGTGTAGTCTCTCCTTCGTTTACATGACAGCCTTTCGCAAATCAGGAGCGGACGCACTGGGGTCAGAAGTGTTCCAGCGCGTCCGCTCCCGAAATGGACTGAAAAGAAGGTTAGTGGGGGTGGAGGGCAGGGAGGGAATTCTGTGGATGGTGAGAAGGGAGTCGAGAGGGGCTCCACACTTACCTTGATCCCCGACGGGGGAAGATGGTGGCCTCCAGCATTGAGGCGGCTCAGAGAGGGGGAGATTACTGTTGGTAATTCCACCATTCCGAGACTCTGCATTGACGGAGAGGCTGACAGACCACCCCCACACCTCTGCCGGGTACTAACCTCATTTATTTATCTGAGGTAATTTCCCTTGGCTATTTGCTAACTTTGTCTAATCATTTGTTGTGGATTACAATGTACCAAATATTACCTGTCCATTGTAAATACATTGATTAATTGATGGAATAAAACATATACTACCACTGTCAAATGTAGTTGAATTGTTGCACTGTCCAGTGTCATTCTAGCATTGTATATGGGATATAAGGTTAAGATACCCAGTTTGATTCAGTTTGCTGATTCATATAATAGAATTAGTAATCCCAGTGGAGGGTCTATATTTTCTGTGCATTGAGTTTAACATGACTTGTGGAGGCACCACGTGTATCCATTGTTTGAGCAGGGGAAAGGCATCAGGTGGCAGGCACCCCAGGCGATTGATAAAAGGAAATACCTCATAGGACCTGCAACTCTTGAAAACACACTCTCTCTGGACACAGTGATTGTCCAATGCTTACGCTTTGGTGTATTCTCCTGATTTTAACATGTTCTTGAGAACTCTCAAGGTTTTCCTCAGAGTTTCTGGAACATTTGGGCCAATCTTAGGGTCAGTTGTATTTTTCTCTGAGACCCACATTTCCTATTGATCAATAATTATTACTGTCTAGCCCGTAAGTATTTTGTACCATTGTACACTCAACCACCAATTGTGCCCAGGACTGCAAACATCCTAGCAGTGACTCCACAGAACAGCTGTCTTCAAAGCCATAATTATTTCCCATAACCCATTACAAGTCCCCTTCTCCAAAATACTCACAGAATTCCTCCTGCCCCATGGACCATTTAAGACTCCACCCAATCCATACATCCTTAGAAAGTTATACTGTTGAGTACCTTCTGCTTTATACCCACAGAAACTCCAACTGCCTCACACACCTTTGCAAATTCACTTGCCACATTCACCCTTACAAATCCCTCTTACCAAACAATCTGAGTATCACTCCTGCCGTACACACTCTAAATAATCTAACTTGCTCAGCACAACCTTAGGAGTCTTTGCTGCTTTACATGCCCTTAGGGACCATTTCCCTCATACCAGTAGGAAGCTCTAAACCACATCTCCTTATGGATCCCTCTCTAGGCATCCTAAGGAATATATCCTGCACCACACTGCTATGAATCCCTCAACACAAAAACAGGCAGAAGGTTCTCCTGCCCTTTAGATCCTTCGAAAATCCCCCACATAATTCTAAACTTCCCTGCTACCTACAGACCTATAGAAATCCCACCGCACACAAACGTGGGAATATGCCCTGCCTCACACACCCTTATGTATCTATCTGCACATCTTTAGGAAATCCATTACATCATTAGTACTCTTTCCCCACACAGCCAAAGGAATCCTTCCTGCATCACAAAGCATTAGCTATCAGTCTGTCCCCCAGATACATGGGAATCCTCTTGACCACAGATTGTCAATATTTGCTACTGCCCCCACACACCCTTCAGAAACCCTCCTGCCCCAAACATCCTTAAAAGACCTCTTGAGCAACACACCCTTACACATCTATCAATACGTTTGCATATCCTATACAAATCCTTCCTGGCCCACTTATCAATGGAATTATCCTGTCAAGATATCGTGAGGCATTATCCCCTGCCTCACACGTTATTGGAATCCTTTCTGCCTTGCCCATCATTAGCACCCCTCAAGTCCATGATGCCCAGAAATCCTTGCACTCACCTCTACTTCACACACTCCTAGGAATATGGTATTTGGTGTACTAAGAGGATGTTCAAAGATAAGGGTGTGCATGGAGATATGATATACATTGAGGGAACTGCATATGTTGTAATAAAGGTTGACATTCTGCAAGCGTTGTGGGGAGTGGGGTAGGTGGATACGATAATGCCAAACAGCAATATGCTGCACCTTTATGGCAAAATTAAGTGCCCATTTTCAGTTAACAGCTATGCATAGGATCCAGGTAGGACAAATATGATGTCAACTGGCCCACAATAGTACTGTCCAAAGGTCATCATTATTCTCCAGGCATCCCTGGGAATTCCTTTTGAAAACCACACTTTTAGAATTGCTTCTACCATACCTATGATTCGAATCTCTCCTACCTCACACATTCATGGAATCCTTCAGCATCCCTCCGAGCCCCAGCCACCTTCTTAGATTGCCTTTTACACCACACATTTTTAGTATCATTTCTACATAATCTAACCAGTCCTAGAGATTCTTAAATCACCTCCTACTCCCATCCCTCTACCCTCACATGCAGCCCATAGAATTTCCACTCTACAGAATATACCATAAACAAAACATCTCATGAATCTCCGGCTGACACGCTTTCACGATGAATTTAAACTTAAAGGGTTGATTGCATTTAAAGGTTCCCACGCTAAATTGAGAGGGATCCTTGTACACATGTTTCCCTTCTCGATCTTCTTCTGTGACACTTATTCGAGATGTGAAACATTAGAAATTAGGATTGTTGAAGATTTTAAGAAAAGGAATAATCCCAAGGCTTAAACAATAGTTTGGGTACAATCCTATAAAGCTGCAGATATAGGCTAACAATAAAAAAGTCTCATCTCAGAAATGATTTACTTTTGGGGACATTTGTCATTGAAGACATATCAGAAGGGGGGACGAGATGGCATTACCATAAAAGTAAATCAGCAAAGGCACACTTAGTGTTGTTAGTTGGTAAAACATGCACCTTCTGTCGGTTATTGCAAGGATTTAAGGGACCTACCCTAATCCAGTACTCAAACTCAGTGAAAAGTCTATAATTGTAGATAAGTTAAACAAATCCTGCTTATCTCTATTATCATGATGAATCCGCTGTATGGTGTATTGCTTAATCCTTCACTGTAACATGCACATGTGTGTGTCACTTTCAAAGCTGTGACCCACAGTGATCTTTATTTTTGGAGTAATAGGGACAACGGCTATATTTGGGGTACTTTTCCGGCATAATGGGGTACAGGTAGATTCCCTCTCTGGGTACTTTTACAACACAAGCATTTTTGTCACTCGCCCTCGTGTTTCCATTTCTTTTTGTATTCCTCCACCACAAGGCTTCCCTCCCCCCCAGCACCGCCCTTCATTCCCTCCCTTGTTGTCATTTCTTCATCCCTGTGCTGTCATTGCCCATTCGTTCCCTCCAAGCTAAACGTGAAATGCATTAAAGTACAAATCCCCAAACTATTGCCATTGCCAATGCTTGTGTATAGGGAAAACTGAGCTGGGATATTCGGTAGCCTACACGGGTTGCATTGTGTTCCACAACAACCTTGTTCAACAGTGCTTGCAGTCCACCCCAATCAATGATAGGAACAGGCTATCATTGTTGCTTGAGGAAAAAGAAAATTGAGTAATATTAGGTTTGAATAGCCTTTTGCACAAGCTATTTATTCATGAAACATCCTTTGATGTCTTTTGATTATATCAGACAATACTTCATTACGCAATGTAGAAACCTAGTCATTTCTACATGGATCTAGCTTCATGTTTTAATGCCTTTTGCTGATGACAGCCAACAATTGCGGTTCCTACATGCATCGGATATAACGCATGCCACCATACACTTCAGTGTTCACATAAACTGTATGTGGTATGAGTGTGTTCACTGTTCATCTGGACTGGCAGGATGGTCAAGCCTGAGCCTGATTCAGTCGAAAGCGTCACAGTTTGATCATTTATTTATACCACTTGATACGGTTTAGATGTGCTCCTAGCTGTTCTCTGCTGCACAGCTAGTTCCAGGGGTCTATTGCCATGTTCTGAGGTGCCATTTTCTAAAGATGCTGCTACGTTTCTTACTGCCCTTTTATTGTTGCATTTTACAGAAGTTCATGTAATGGACTCTTCCTTTACACTTGGAACAGATTTGTTTCCCTGGCAGGAGAAGATGGCTGACTTGCTACTTGTGAGGGGATCACCACTACATCTATAACATTTTTGTTTATTCCTTGAAAAACTTGCTGTAATCAAAGGACACTTTGCCATAGCTCCTCTAATAACTCAGCCATTCTCTGTCCTTAGTCAGCATAGTGAGAACTACCACAGCCTCCCGATTTGTCTCACTTTCTTTGGATCTGGCTGATATTTATTCCACTGACTGAGTAATGGTTATGGCACAGCACAGGGTTCTTTGTGAATAACATTTTCTATTGTATGCTCATATCTTTGTAATACGTTTTAGGCATGTCTCTCAGCAGCATTTCTGCACTGGCTCAAAATGCGCAATCTAGAGAAAGCACTCAAAGGCTTGTCACAGTCATTTATTAATCCCTTAGAATTATGTATATGGCTGTAAAACTGAACTGTATGGTTCAACATGTTTTCTGTACCTCCAAATCTATGTTTAAGCTACTGATAACCACAGCTTAGTGATACATAGTTATCACCTAGTTCAGGTGGCGTGCTATGTGTCAAACTTCCAAACTTCTAAATTCCTATGCTGTTTGACAGCGTAGCTTTCTTTCTAGTAGATTTAAATTAAATGCCATCGAAAACTTTAATATAGTTTGAAATAATGGGATAGTCGCTTTACCTAGATGTTTTAGGCATTATGGTGGAGCTGTGGCATTCTCGTGGTAAGGCAAGCCTTCATGTCCTGTTCATGACCCTTCCACTCTCATTATGTCATTTATTGGGATAGGGGTTAACAAACATTTGAACTCGTTGCCATTATTGCGTTTGGACTCTAACGTAAAATAACATATGAGAATGATGGGCCCCAGACCTTTAACCTTAATTGGTGCAAACCATCTGAAAGGAAATGAAAATGGCAGTACTCCTGGCAACAGCTGCCTTGCACTCCTCACTGGAGAATGTGGCTGGTGAGGTCAAGGTGAATGTGTCGCTCTGTAGACAGGATGTGCGGAGTCTTGCTGAGCGGGTGGGGTCCACAGAAAAACCATTGACAGGGACAATGCAGGAAATGGCCATCCGCTTTAGACAAGAAACTAATCTACCAGAAAGCAGCGGAGGATCGAACATGTAGAAACACTGTGCAGAATATCGGCATCCAGTAGAATGTGGAAGGACATGACCAGACAGAATATGCAGAAAATATTTTGATACACGAAATCGGCCAGGGTAAACTAGTCAAGGGCTTCACAGTTGAAAGCGCACTGACAAGAAAACCGCAGCCGGGAATGCCACGGTGCCCTGTCATAGCCAAAATAATGGACTATAAGGACAAAGAAGCAATATTACAATTCCCAAGAAAGGGCCAGAAACTACTTTGAGGCAGAAGTGATCCCGCCATATACCTTGACTACACTGCACAAGTTCAGAAACACAGGGGATCTTTTGAACATTTCAAGTTTAAATTCCGCCAATTTCAGAAAAGATATCGTTTTTGTTTTTGTTTTATTGGTTGAAATCAATTCAACCTTTAACAAACTACATTAAGTACAGAAATTCAAAAAGAAATAAATACATAGAAGAAAGGATAATAGTAAAAAAATAAGAGAAGAAAAAGAAAATAATCGACCCATACCAAGCAATTCATATTTCACATTTAAATTACAAATCATTTGCACTCAGAATTGACTCAAGAAAAGATATAACTGCATTTACAGTCAACGTAATTGGCAATCTGCTTCAGACAATTAAGTGTTGGCTTTTACAAATAAATTATGAATCAATCACATACAAAATGTAATCAAAGAAAGATGAGACTGTGTTTACAATCGATGTAGTTTAACCTGACAAACAGTAATTCCCCATATTTCAATTGATAGAGGACTCATTTGTGAACTTATAAAATGCTCTTATCCTAATCTGCACAGAGCACCCTGACTCAGCTGATATCAGTTGAGCCCGCCGCTTTATTGCAGACAAAGATTGAGTGTGGAAGATGGAAGATGCAAGACTCTTTTCCATATCAAGGCTTCTAAAAATGGTAGATAATCAATCATTACTGGGTCGTATATTTCGATCGTGTAAAGTCATTTTGGGACAATCTTCCCATTAAAGAAACTCCTGCAGGGCAGTAAAGAGAATATGCCAAATTTAGAATCCACCCTCTGTAATTGGTTGGCTGATTTGGCGGCCTTAGATAGCAGCCATGAACGAATCGAAGTATCCACAGGTGTGGAATTAATACTAAAGCCGAGATACAAAAAAGAGTCGATCCTTTCAACCAACTCAGATTGAACCTGGCACTTGAAGGAGACTGTTTTTATCATGTTAGAAAAATACATTACCTTAGTCTTTACAGTGTTCACTGTTAGAGAGCTAGCCTTCACAAAGGCGGAGAACCTGTTCAGGACACGCTGAAGGCCAATGGGGGTGTTATCAAAAAGTATATGGTTGTCTGCATAGTCCATCCATAAAGGTCTTCATATAGATAATTTTGGTGCTTCTAAGGCCGTTGGCTGCAAATATCAGTCCAGATCAACCATATACAGATTGTACAGGCAGGGTACTAGAACACACCCCCGCCTTATCCCTCTGCATGTTTTTATTGGATGAGACAACAAACCTTGCTGGTTCAGACTGATTTGTATAGTGGAGAGGCTATGCTGCATGCCCTTCAGTTTCAAAAGACCTGATGGAATACTCCATTTCTGCAGTTTCTGCCACAGCTATGCCTAATCCACTGCATTGAAGGCTGCTGCAAGGTCAATGGAGGCCAGATAAGATATATGCCAATGTACCCAGCAAAGTTGAAAATACTTCACAATGAAACAACACACTTCTTTGAAAACTCAGAAGATCCAACCTATGCCCTCCAATGTCAGTGAGAGACAAACGTAAAGAGAGACCCTGCCGACTACGAAAAACCATTGCGAGAACAGAAACCAACAACCGGAAGTGACAAGGAAGCAGATGATATTCAGATATAGTGACAGACTCTTCATCGTCAGCCACAACGGCATGTTCCTAACTAGAATGACAATCTGTCATACCACACCAGAAACCAGGTAAACCAGGTAAACCAGGTAAACCATGCAATTTTGTTTAAACTACTAGAGAACTATTTGCTTAACTCGGGTTATAAGGCACCCACTTCACCCACCCAAAGTGAAGGGGCATTTCCTTGTCAAAACGCATGTGAAATGTGTAGCCCACTAGAGAAGGTAAGCACCCTACTAGGGAGACCCAGTGTCCCAACATGAACTGAGCTACTGATAAGTGTGCAATTGGAATAACTACCACTACTGAGAACCGATTGTGACTCTTCCCCCTATCCCCTTTTCTCTCTCATTTTAATGATGGATGTATTCGTTATAAACTCAGAAAATGTTCCATCATGTGCATCAAAAACGTTTTATGTGTTAGAGCGTCAAGTGTGTGTGCATTCAATCGTGTGTGTGTTTTTACTTCAAATGTTGGTGGGCAGGGGGGCACTGATGTGAACTGTAGTCATGGTCAATCCATGGACAGGGCTTAGAATAGCATTGTGTGGCTCTGACAGTTGTGTATTGTATGATGAATATCCCATGTGTGCACCTTCGTATGACATGACAATGTGTCATCGTGTCTAAATGCACATGTCCTGGCCACCCCCACGTCAGGTGAGTTGTCCTTTGATGGCGACAGTGTGATCACTCCTACAGGGATGTTTGCATTTGGTCATGCTGGTTTTGCCGCTGCATTTGATAGACAGAGCTGATTAGTGCCATTCAACTTATGCCGTCACTACTGCTACAACGGGATGGCTTCCGCTCATAGGGTTACTCAGGGGGTTCAATCCATGCCTCTACTCAGCTGGCAAAGCCCTGTCTTTATATAGCAAATGCACGCTGGTCTTCGTTATTTGCAACATGTAGATACGGTGAATGGGACAGTATTTGCTGCATAGGTGAATCAGCAAATGAAATTGCCCCTGAGCCGCAGAAAATGTGCTGTCTTTGAAGCCTTTGTCGGCTGAAAACAGGGGAAGGTTTCACATCTGTGCCATGCTTGGATATGTGTGGGTGAGGTTTTCCATCGCGATTTGACTATTAATGGGAGCGCTATGAATTGGCCTACTAGTATTTGATACACACAGACTAGAAGGGGCTTTCGGCTGACATTCGGCTGCTCTTTGCTAGGAATCCTACAGATGCCCGTTGAGGATGTTTTGTGCATGTGTTTTGATATGTGTGCTGCCATGGACAGGGATGTTATGAGCTGGGTTTATCATGGAGTCTGTACTTGGCTTGTGCCAACATGTCTTCCAGGTGCTGTCTGAGAACTGGCATCGAAGACGGCCACACAGGTCCATGATTCGGGACAACTGCAGCTAATGTAAGAGAGCCTCTGCTTGCATGGCCTCATGTGTATGTGATATGTCTTCTCTGTGAAAAGTACAGTGAGCTCAAATGTGGCTGTTGACCCTCCCAAGTGGGCACCATAGAACAGGTTATTTGGCTGTGTTTGTTCTTGGAAGAGAGGCTACCAGGGTAATCCAGACATGGACCCTTGCTCACTGTCCTTAGAGAAGCACAGATTCACCTCACTGATGAGGCCCAACTAGTGGGTTGTTTTCTCTGTGTCATGTTGTGAGGTTACCCTACATTATTGGTGACCCCAATGTAATCCCAGACTCCCCGCTAGGATGAAGAATTCCTGGCCGCACATTTGGACGGGTCACGCCCACATGCAGCGACCATTCCCCTTGTGGGCACCTTTGAGGGGTTTACAGCAGCCGTCTGTTCTTTGGAGTGGGGTGCTGTCCCCTGATTGTTCAGGCCATTGATGGGACCCCGTATCAGAGAACTTCGGGTGAACATAGACACGTAAGTGCACTTTTTTCTGAGAAAACTAGTGCAGTATGGGGAGGGAGTGTGAGCGTTTGAGTATGCAAAGAGTGGTGTGTGTGCAGTGAGGAAGGAATAAACAGACTGATTGGAAGACCATATGGATTGATGATAAATTAATTAGATTTTATATAGAGGACTGTGGTGTAATGGGACCCTTTCATATGTTACTAGGGAAGAAGAAAGCACTGTATTACAAAGGGCCTGGGATCCCTCCGCCCAGTATAAGGGGGTGGCATGAGAACGAGAAGTAGTTGTGATATTGTGATTGTGGGCCAGGGATATCCTCACCCAATATAAAGGTGGTGGTTGAAATAAATATGTGTTTTTCATGTGATATTGTGATTTTATTGTTTATTTTATTGTGGCAAGGAGAGGTCAAGGGAGGGCCTGTTTTATTTTGTGAAAAAAGGGTTGTGCATAACAAGAGGGTGTATGTGTGTGTGTGTGTGTGTGTGTATTTTGGAGTTGGAAGGTTGAAAGTATTGTGTGAGAGTGCTGGGCATTGATCGGGTGAAAAGCAGAGAGGGTATTGGGTGGGTATGGCTCCACTGGTTCAGGGTGCCGGTATTGATAATTTTGTATAACAGTGATAGAGGGGCAGCTACGATGGAGCCGGAAACCCGGTTGGAATACATGTGCAGAGCTCTTCCTTTTTACTGAGAAACAAATTTTAATTATCACAAGGAATGGTTGGTGGAAACGAAAGGAGAAATGTATAAGTCATGACCAAACAGGGAACAAATAACAAAGATATACTAAGTAACACATATACCTTTTTGGCGGCCAAGTACAAGTGGGGAAAATTGAAAAACAGAAAGGTGGAGGATTTGGAAGATGCTACTATACATTCCTCTAAGGCGGTGAATGAGTTATCCACACCCAGCACCCCAACAACGCACCCCACACAGAAGTAGCACTGTGTCCCCCACTGGGATGTTATCTCACTCGTGCTGTGTCAGGATATAAAAATCCTACATATGTTCCTTTGCCCGCTACATTTCCCCAACACCTGCCCCAGCTCAATATCACAACCTCCCCAACCCTACAGTGTCTGTTGCAGCGAGAGGTAGAGCGTCGAAAGAAAATGATAGAAAGTCACTGAACGAGTTAGTAGATTCATTAAGGCTGGTGGAAAAAGAATAAGCCAAAATCGGAAAGGAAGGATGGGCAACGAGCACTTGTGGGAACAGACGATTGGAGAGCAGGAAATATTTTGTTTCGAGTAGCCAACATTGCTCTTAAATATGTGCACATAGAGAAGGAGAGGGAGAAGGGGAGGAGGCAGGCAGAAAGTTTGAATTATGGCACGTACTGTCACAAGATGAGTATGGCCGTACACGAGGGGGAGAAGCTCAGTTTGACACTGTAGTTGAGTTGGAAGAAGAGGAACAGCCACCTGCAATTTCCCCACAAGTAGAACATTTGTGGGGACCTAGGTTATGAAATAGATATGGACGTGTGGCAGTGGCTAAGAAATTGTTGAGGAGGAAGAAGACAACAGTGTAGGCAGTAGGGGCACGGTTTCCGTTCTTACACAAAGGACCAGGGAGAGAACAGTATAATTCATGGGCCCATATGGATAAAAATAAACTAATATAGACACTCCCATTTCTCACCGGTCAAGTGGGTAAGTGGATATATGTTTTTGAGAAGCAGACAGCCTGCAAGACCTTGGCCATAGGGGACCTGAAAAGATTGTTCATTTTGATAGTGTGTGATCAGGCTGATGACATATGGGTCAAACCTGTGTTTCCGGGTGTGCAGTTGGGCGATAACAGTCATGACAGATCACAATTTAATGACATTAGGCCCAAGTCTGTGTGGCGCTATGGTGCAAATACCCAGACACGCCTGATCTTCAATTGATTATGAAGAGGACAACGTGAGATGATAAGAACCCCGCTCAGTACATACTACATATACAAGAAATGTGGAGGGCAGACATGGGAGATTCCTGGGACTGAGTGCCTAATTCCTTTATTTTGTTGTGAAAAGAGGACTTCCAAATGAAGTACAGAAAGCTCTTTACAAGATAGTGGGGATTGAAACAAAGGGGTCGGGGGAAATTCAAGCTATTATTGTAGACCACTGTAAGCGGTTGAAAGAAGAATAGAAGGAAGCAGTGCAGTGAGTGCAAGTGGAGTAAGCAAAACTGGTACAAAAGAAACTTGTGAAGTTTGTGTTCAAATGGGCTGAAGGACCAGTATAGCTTAGGGCGGGTCAGGCTGACGTGTGAGTGGCAACTGTGTGGGGAAGATGGAACGATCGGGCAGGTGGGTACCAGCCATAGTACCAAGGAGGGTTTCTGGTGGAGTTCCAGAGGGTTTTCAGGGGCTCAGGGAGGGAGAGGAGGAAAGATAGGAAAGAGACCACAAGAGGAGGAGCAGGTCAGTGTTGGACATGTGGGTGAATGGGGCATTTTTCAAGAGAATGCGGAATTAGACAAATGTTTGCATATCCCAAACAACAGATGTATCCCTACCAGACCACTAGTCATGGTCACAGCACAGCACTACCAGACCACTAGCCATGGCCTATGTGCATGGCCAGTGGGCACAGCCTACATCTGTGGCCACAGTATAATTTGGAACACTACCCAATCTTTTGATACACCATTGTTTTTTTCTGTGACACTGGCCATGGATTTCAGCCATGCCCCTGTAATATTTTTAACACTATTACGTCTTTAACCTTGGCCTTCGACCATGGATGCTGTACATTTTAGAACATTACCACACCACTTGCCATGGCGTTTGACCATGCCCTCTGGATTTTTTAAAACATTAAAAGGCCACGAACCATGGCCTTTGGCTGTGTCCACTGTATATTTTAGAAGCCTACCAGACCACTAGCCATGCCCTTCTGCCATAGCCAATGACCAGAGCCTTCGGCCGTGCCCACTGTAAATTTAGAACACTAGCAGACCACAAGCCATGGCATTTGTATTTTTTAAAACACTAACAGGCATTTGGCCGTGCCCACTATATATCTTAAAAGCATTTGAAACCGACTGGCCATTCAACTGTGGCCAGTGGCCACGGCCTTCAGACGTGCCCACTGTATGCAGCTATTTCAGTCCATACAGCTCTATGCAGCCTACTGGCCACAGACTTTGGCCTTGTACATAGCAACTTTTAAAACACTTGCAGCTTTCCGGCGTTGGACCTTGGCCATGGCCAGTGACTTTCTTGCCTTGGCCTTCAGCCGTGCCACCGAATATCATTCCCACTCATCCCTGCCCACTCTTTACTTTAAAACACTATGATTGTTCACCCCTGAATTCACTGCATATGTCCCTATGAATTGTTTTTTTAAATAACTTTTTTACCATAGCATCGGGTATACCCGAGGTTATATTCCAAGTTATGCCACAGGTTATGCCCGAGGATATTTGTAATATTTATAGTACAGACTACATATACCTGTGGTTATCAGAAAAAACAGCAAATGAAATGCTTCTTCTGCTCTCCCAGACACTCACCAAACACACCCGCATGGGTGCCTGTTCACTCCACTGCCTTGATGGCCTCCTTACCTCCCCTGCACTCTCCCTTTTCCCCACAACACTTGTCATTTCTGTGACTCAGTAACAGTTGAAATGTCGTGTAGGCACGGTTATACCTGAGGGTATGTGAAACATGTTTGAGCCCCATGTTGCAAATGTGCTCCCTAGGACCCCTCTAACTCCTCGATTTCACTTGGTGTCCTTGCCTCCCCCACGCTAGCCTGGTGGCATTTGCTTGTATTTTGACATTTAAATGGCTTTGTTCTTCATTTTAATTTTCAATACCCCGGGGTATAACCTGGGGTCTAACAGTGGCTATCATTCGCATCATGAAAAAATTCAAAGGTGGTGGCTGTTTTATTTATAAACACCCAGATACTCAATGCATCCAGGCAGATATGGCAAATTATTTTTTGAAAGGGGGAACCCTTCTCTGTCAAATAATTTAAAAAGTACTGGACGAAATAAACCAAAACGAAAAAAGGATCGCACGTCACCACTTTGTTCCCAAGTTGTATCGAATCTGGTCCAAATATGTCCTGCGGTTTTGGCTGTGTGTTTGAGCAAAAATGTACCTTTTTTGTCAATGTAAAAATGAATAGGGCCAAGGCCGAACATGTGTTTTCTTGTTTTCTTAATACATATTTTAATTTTTCAAGAATCTTTCACAATGTTTCCAATCTGGGAGGCTCTAGATGTACAAAATGTTCTGCAAAAAGTTGGACAAATCTTTCACATGAGTCAAACGTTATTAGCAATTCATTTTTGTCAATTTCCTATGTAAATCTGACTGACCTTATATGTAATTTTCTGAGGCACCACATACAGTCCATTCATCCTCCACGCCCAACTATCATACTCACATTCATATTGCAAAGTGCAGAGTAATAAATGGATGTCTTACCTTCAAAGAACCAGCAGAGAAATGCAGCCGAGAGACAGAACAGGGTGTAGGAGATTTGAATTTCAGAGGAGACCCAGGTTGGAAGCAAAGGAATAGGCAGAGTTAGGGATGCATGAGGCAGAGGAACAAATGCAAGGTCATGAATGCCGAATGGAGATGGGGGCACATGGTACAGTTTGATCAACTCTCGTTTTGAGACTGTGGTTAAAATATACTTCTCTATTTGCCATAAAAACGTAAGCATACCATCAACTGTGGGGGAGGAGGTGCCACAGGTAACGAACAAAGTGTTAGGAACTTTTAAAATGTTGTTGAACAAAGGCAGGGTGAAGCAAGGAAAGTATTACAATGTACTGAACTATGTTCTTAGACATGCAGGCGTGTTAGGCACTGTGTTGCACAACACATGCTCATCATTCACAATGTATGTGATCTTCCATATGTTTCCCTGACTCCATCATCTCCTCAATGTCTTTTTCCTTCTGACCACACCCTGGGTCACTTTCAAAAACCACACCCTATTCTGGCTTTTTTCTTGAGCCAGGCCTATAGAAAAGCAGGAAAACTAGCTGAACCTGAAATCAGGCAACTTCTGTGAAGGAGGCCATTTATTGCGCAAAAGAAGCCACATCACGGGAAGTCAGTCTCCGAAATATGCCACCTAACTCACTAGACACCGTCCAACTCTCTCATCCCTGCCGCCCTGTACAGCTGTGCCCCTCCTCTGTTCCCCTCTGTATCCTAGCCCTCGCTGTATATCTGTTCTGTTGTTACACCTGAAAAACACTCTGTTATGCATCTGTACTTTTGACTACCTCTGTCAAGACCTCCATTTGTATCCATATTGTTGTATACCTCTGTAAAGCACTCTGTTGCTTCTTGAAGCTAAGTCTGTGCTCAATAAATACCATACTAATAATAATTCCAACACCAATTAGAAAATTAACCTACATTTAGGGTAGGGAAAGTTTGGATGGTCTACAGGGAGTTCAGATAGTGGGAATTTAGGGAGGCACTTTTAGTGAAAGCCAGCCATAAAACAGTAGTGGTAATCAATTGATTTCACTAACCTGAGCATTATGGATGCCCTGGTTAAGGACGACATCCAGGTACTAGAGAGAGTGGGTCAGCAGTAGGGGCAAGAAATATTGAAATAAAAACCCTTCGATCGTCCTTGAGTTTTAAGAGTGATTTGACTGTTATCTGTAACATGTGGTCTCAGAAGTAGGATAATGCAAACCCTTAATAGAGGTTGCCCATTGCCATTGTTGAAAATTGTGAGAGTGATCGGGAGCTTGACGTTTCCCACTCGGATCACTGCCAGAGTTTCAGGCTGTTATCTATACGGACATGATGAAGTCACATGTCTCCTGTAAGGATAAGCCATGAATCCGACTAGACGTAGGCTCAAATTACCAGAGGGAACCCATGGAAGGGTAGCACCAAAGTCTAGGTTGGTGCAAACGTTCTGCCTGGGAGGAGAAGCAGGTGTAATTAACCCAGACTACATGAGTGAGGTTACTTTCCCATTTGTAATAATTTCAGGTCAATCCATTGCTCAATTTATATGCAAGAAGGTCCATATCCCTGAGATAGAATAGATTTCCATTTGAAACCTACTGAGAGGTCCAAATGCAGGGTTGGGGGAGGTGACCGAAGCCCAAGAGGTAGAGAATCTTCACCACTACCTTCCAGGTCCTGCTTGCATATGTTATGTTATGTTATGTTAATTGTATATATAGAGTGCACTTCCACCAAGGGCAACATGGCACTGATGGAACGACTGACAGAACAAAACAGGCTTACCAAAAAAAAAAATGATTAGAATAGATGTGTTTTTAGATGGCAACGGAAGAGTAGATGGTATCAACGGCACAAATATGATGTGGAGGCTTCTTCCAAAGTGCTGAAGCTTCTACTGAAAAGTCAAGCTCGCCAGTCCTAGTCCGATGGAACCTGGGGACCTGAATCAAGAGATCAGAAGCAGAGAGAAACATTCCAGATGGTACATAGCAAAGACATTTCCTCTGAATGTACTCTGCACTGAGGCCGTAAAAGGCCTGGTGAACCATAAACAACGACTTAAAGATGATGAGGAATAAAACAGGGAGCCAGTGAAGGTTATGTATAACATGAGAGATATGATCCAAAGAAGAGTGACCAGTAACATCTCTCACTGGAGTGTGCTGTAAAACTTGAAGCCAATGGAAAATGTAGGCTGGTTGGGAAAGAAAGAGAGTGTTACAATAGTCTAAGCTTCCAAAGATAGAGGCTGCCACCACAGGGGCTCGGAAGTTGTAAGGCAGGAGGGAGAGAATACTTTGCAAGATTTTAAGCTGAAAGAAAACAGTCTGACAAACCAAACTCACCTGAGCGTCCATAAATAAAGAAAGCCTAACACCAAAATCTTTCACTACAGAAACTGGTTTAGAAAAAGGGCCTAAAGAAAGTAGCCAGAACTCTGGTGTCCAAAAGAAGCTGAAGTGGAAGAACAAACCACCAAGACCTCTGTTTTGTCAGCATTCAGTTTAAGCCAAATCAGACTCATATAATCACTAACAGCTATCAGGCAATTTCTAAGATTGACTGATGTTTCAGTGTGGGCAAGATTGAGAGGTACCACAATCTGTGTGTCATACATGTAGATGTAACGACGGATACTAAAGGAGTGACTGAGTTATCCTAATGGCTGAACATAGACATTAAAGAGTATCAGGGACAGGGTAGAGCCCTGAGGAACTCTGCAAACAATGGGTAGTGGGTCAGACCTGAATGGGGGAGAGCCAGAGACTGAGAACGGTTTGCTAAGAAAGAATGCAAGAAAGCCAACACTGAACCAGAAATGCCTGCTGCAGCTAATCTAGCTAACAAGATAATATGATCAATGGTATGGAATGCCCCTGAGATATCAAGTAAGACCAGCACATTAATACCTTCTTGATCAGCAAACAGGGAAAGGTCATCCATGACTGAAACCAGGACTGTCTCTGTGCCCCGACCCAGTCGGAATCCAGACTTAAAAGGATCAAGAAAAAGAGATTCTGATAAGAAGGAGGAAAGCAAGAGATTTGAATAAGTTCATCAAGAAAAGAAGAAGAAAGATGGGCTGATAGTTAGCCAGAAGAAGGGGATCCAAGGAAGGAATTTTAAAGAGATAGATCGCCAAACGTGTTTCAAAACAGGGAGAATATAGCCAGTTGTAAGTGAATGATTCACTGCCAAAGTAAGCAACAGAGCTATTTCCTGTATAGTGGCTGCTTTTAGCACCGAGAGAGGAATCAGGAGAAAAGGAGAAGCAGATTCATGTTTAGTAGTGACCTGGATAATATCATCAGAATCGAAAGAATGAAAGACAGAAAAAAAACAAAAAAGAGTGAATCTGAGTGGTACAACACAGTGGATCAGTGCTACCCGCTATGGCAGAACCAGTCATTGAACTTGATATTTTTTGGTGAATCAGCGAAATCTTCTCAATAAAAAAGGTTCAGAGGGAATTATATAGCTCCTGAGATAGAGGAACAGAAGAGGACAAGGAGGGCCTAGCAAAAAGAGACTGAACAGTTTTGCTTATAGGGTTGGTTTAGAGCTTGTTTAATCTTACCAGAAAAATGGCTGCACTTAGGCTCAAAAATGGCCTGATGATAGACCTGTGTAGCTTGTTGGAAAATAGATTTGGCCAGAGTATAGTAGCAGAAACGCCACTTTCTTTCAGCCTCCCGGCCACATAAACTGAGCTCATATTAAATGTAAGGAAAAACACGGCTCTCAAAGATGAACTCAGGGTTAGAGGGTTGAAGTGCAGCCAGACAATCAGTTCTGCAGCAAATGCCTAGGAGAGCAATGACATATCCATAGTGTCAGGCATACACGCAGATATAATTTCTTCAGCAATTGTAAAGATTTCAGTAGAATGCCAACTACCTCTAGATGGGCGGGGCAGAATAGGGACAACTGGAGGAGAAGGCAGGGAAATTACAAAAAGGTAAAATCTAATTGTCAGTCCACAAGGCAGGCAAATGGGAGAACACTTTCAGCAATGAAGGAGACAAAAAGATCACATCTAAAATAATGACCAGGTTGGGAGTAGGACCACAAACTAGCTGACTAAGATCCAGCATAGCTGACATACAATTGTCAAACAGACTATTCGACAACTGCAGAGAATGCAATTTAAAATTAATTAATTAATCAGCAGAATCACATTTGAAAAGTGATTAAAAAGCTCTGCTGCAAAGGCAAAACAAACGGCCTGATCACGGCAGGTGGACACTCAGAGAATGTGTAAAGTAAAAGAAGCCAACTTAGAAATTCAGATAAGCATGTCTTCCATTTGAATATTTTGAACACAAGGTAGCAGGACACCAGCAAATTTAGTTTGGAATATAAGAGCTAAGCTACCTCTGGGATGTTCAGAAATCCTGTCAACAAGCACATTATCATAATTAGATGGAAAAAGCCTGCATAAGGGCAATCTGGGAGCAAGGTTTCCGTAATATAATTTAGCTCTGGGGAGTAATCATTTAACAAATCATTACGTTGGGAAGTGTGGGCAGTCAGGGAGCGAGCATTGAGCAAAAAACAGCAACATGCGTCACATATGGGACAGCAGTCTGTGTAAAATCTGAAAACAGATTGGGAAGCAATATGTCAGAGGGATCAAGTTAAAAAAATGCAGGAGTACCTGACAAGAAGAATCTAGAAGTGCGTTATCCTTCCAGGGGACGTCCATGGCCCAGATGGGCACATGTGGTCTGGACATAGGTACAACTGCGGCATGTCGAGTATGCTCATGCTGCGCTCGTACACCATGCTTCCTTCTCTATGAGGAACTATGTAGGCACAGCATATCACGGAGACAATCCCACACGTCTGGCTAATAGGCAGCAAGGAAAGACTACCACACTCAATGGGAAAAAAAGCAAATTAGAGGGCTGGCTGGGAACGGGACCCCTTAGCACTTTTCAGAATCGAATCAAGGCACCCTTTATCCAATGCGGCATGCAAAGAAATTAGTAATAATTAAAATAATAATAGATTAACAGAACAAAACATGGGGTGAAATGAAAAGATACTAAAAGTACAATTTCCATAGAGTTTGCATGTGGCCAAAGAAATGTCCCACTATTATAACAGGCCAGGAATAACCTGATAGGAGAAAGGGAAAACCAAATCATGAAGATGCCTCACTTTGTCGTGAAAGGCCGTCTATTGTATCACGTGAATGTGGAGCCAATGGGTGATGAGGTGGGCCACCACCAGATGTTAGTTTTGAAAGAATTTCAAAATGTTTTACTGTAGCACCTCGATTCTAACCAATCATCTGGACACTTAGGTTTTGAAGAATGCAAAACACCCTTCGAATTTGGTTCTACTAGGCAGGCATATTCGCAGAAATCAAACAGTTCTGAGAATGTTGCCCTATCTGACAGAAGATTGTGCTATAGCATCTTGAAGCATTTGTTTGTACTAGATGGAATTATAATAATGATCTCAAACCAAATAATCAGACAGACTCTATATGGGAAAGTACATCTTTATTGTCAACTAATAAAGTAGGGAGATCTCACAGACATAGGGCGCCGCTTGAACTACCTCTAAATACGTACAGTACTTATTATAGTGGACAAAACAACAGTGGATTGGTGCATGCTACATTGCATGTTAGCCTGTCCCTCAACTCCACTCATTGGTTGGCATACCATTCCAACTTTGGACTGTTGGCTCTTTAGCAGCACATATGTGAAACGATACTTAGGTGTTTGAATCCCATCGGACTACTCCCTGTTTTCCCAATTATTCCATCATCTCTCATCGGTTTTATTCCACATCAGCCAAAGTCTTCTGTTTGTCATTGACCTTGGTTCCAGCTCACTGTCCTGGAACATTCAAGGCAGTGTGAGCATACCACTATCTTAGCTTAAGGTCTTAGCTTAAGGCTCTAATGAATAGCTTTTGTGTCTTTGTTTTCATGTGAAGAGATCACAAATGTTTCCATTTCAGCCTTCTATTTACTGCTATTTGATTTAATTATGCAGGGTGCTGTTGCTCCTCTTGGCATCCAGAGACGTGCTTACTCTATCTCATATGAACTCTGTATAGATGTAATTGACTAACAGTTTGGCCCTCCCAGCTGTTTTCTTCTTCTTTCAGCTATGAAGAATGTCCCACATTCACTGTGTATCCATGTACTCCCTTTGTGCTCTGTGCTTATCCCCTGAAATAGCATCCTTAATTCTGGACCAACCTTGACTCATTGTTGGGTCTGCACACAGAGCTGTTTTTCTGTGTCTCCTGATCTACTAAGACAAGCTAAAGCCCTCTTGACACCAACAACAAATGAGAAACACTGGCTAGGGCAATTGGGATGCCCTGCCTGGATTATTGCAATGCCCTCATGCTTGGGGCAAACACTAGAGACATCAGAAAAAGACAAACCGTACAAAATGAAGCGGTACATGTCGTATATGACATCCCTAAAAGGGAATACATTTGATTGCCAGGAAAAAAAATCACTGGTTGTCAGTGGCTGACAGAATACGCGTCAAGGCACTCACCCTGACCGATAGATGCATGTACAGTAAGGCACTGGTTTACCTAAGGGGTAAAATAACTTCATACGTTCCCACTAGGCAACTAAGATCAAGTACTGACAATAGGATGGTGATACCTAGGATAATAAGATTTAGAGGACTGGGCCACGCCTTTTTTACACTCAATCTTGGAACTTCCTACCGATAAAACTGAGACAGGAAACAAGACAGAAGGTTTTTTAGGAAACACCTGAAAACACTCCTTTTTGAATGAGTTCCGTTACAATTACCTTAATGGCCTGATACGCCTATGCCCATTCAAGTAAAAATGTATGTTGCCCCGTCTCTTACGTGTATATGTAGCGCCTGAAAACACCTGAAAACACTCCTTTTTGAATGAGTTCCGTTACAATTACCTTAATGGCCTGATACGCCTATGCCCATTGAAGTAAAAATGTATGTTGCCCCGTCTCTTACGTGTATATGTAGCGCCTCGATGCCTACGGGCATTTGTGCTTTATAAATAAATATTTAACATCTCTGGCACTTTCTCTAAGTCTTCCTGAAAGAATTCCAGTCTTCTTTTTACCAGTGCCATTCTCTACAGTATTTGTATATTCTTTACTTTAATTCAATAAGAGATACTGATATAAACCAATAGTTCATTGTCATAGTAATCATATTTAACAGTTATTCGTCTGTCAAATATGTCAACCTGTATCCTTCACTGAGGACTATCACTGTCCTCCATCCTCTTCCATAATCATCTGTACCATGAAGTATCAACTTTTCTTCTCTAAACACTGCTGCTTCTAATTCTAAGCGACGATCTTCCCTTCCCCATCGTCCATAGGAATGTCTGGTCTGAACAAACATTCATCAGGGATTCTCAATATGTTACCTAATAACCTAGGTAACCATGATAATAGAATAGTCACTCCATACAAAAATACCTCTGGATCTAGAGGTACTCCTCTTAATGCCTTCTGACCTGTGAAGGCTAATATAAACTATCCCGGATTCATGTAGTGTATCCCTGCAGTAGAGCACACAATCTCTTCATCAATAAAATACATCGTCATGTTGAGCTTTATCATTAAGTCATGTCACAATATACTGGAATCTGCCTAGAGTATAGTAATGGCTTTGACATATCATGTTCTTCTATAGAGATTGGTAACTCATCTGCAAAAGGAACTACACACATCACCCCAGAGAATCCTGGAGCATTCATGGCAGTACCTTGTATAATAGTACTCTTTAGTTGCACGCATGCTTGCCAGGTTGTTGATTACCTTTGATTCAAAAATGTCATCCTTATATTTTACTTTTTCCACCATCACACTGGCAGTACCATTTTGGAAACATGTCCCTGTTTCTAAGAGTGTGGACTACTGAATAACAAAGAGTAGAATATCCACTTTCATACAGTAATTGAAAAATATATATTCAATTTTGAATATATATTTCAATACATTACAGCAATATTCTAAAGAAAAAATGGCAATTTCATGGTCATCTATTTGTCCACCTTTTCAAGTGGAAAAAAGCATTGCAAAACATTGAACCTGAAGACTATTTTCCAATTGACTGTGCACCTTTAGCTTGTCTCATCTGATACAATTCAAGAGTGTGTCTCATGGCTTCATGTGTACGTTACGTACACATATTGTAATGCTCATAAAAACTATCTGATTCAGGTGTAGTTTGCTGGAATTGCCCCTCTTTCCTACTTTCGGGTATCGAAAACAATATTAAGGCAAAACTTGAAGTTCACTTGTGTTAAAACATGCGTTAAAACTGTCTGATACAAACAAATAGATATAGGGCCTCATTACAAGTGAGGCAGTAAGGGGTTAACAGCGCCAGTAAAGGTGCCAGTGCCATTAACCCCATACTGCCTCATTACGAGGTTCCCTCGCGTGACCCGCTGTGGACGTCTGGTCAGACCAGACGTGAATTGCGGGTCCCGCAAGGGGACCAGCATGCTAACAACGGGCCCGTCATTAACGGGCCTGTTGTTAGCATGCTCCCCATTCCCATTGTGCCCTATGTGAGGTCAAATGGGAATGGGGATGGTCCGGGTTCCCTGAATGGGGAAATACTGGCCACTCAAAAGTCAGAATGGCCCAGTATTTTCCCATTCAGGGACCACGGACCCAGACCCGAGTTTGGAGGCAGCCATGCCCTTATTAAGCCTTATTAAGGGCATGGCTGCCTCCAAAATCTTAATGAGGCCCATAGAGTGCTTTCCAAGAGTCATCTTATCAATCACAATTTTTTGTTCAATTAGCACTGTCCGTATTTGCAAATCATAGAATGTGTGTCGGTAGCATACACATAATTTATCAGACTTTTCACTGTGAACTCAATCAACAATAGGTATTCCTGTGCCAAACTTTTAAAAGACTATTTCCTTTGAAAACATTTGATTGTCATGGCCATCGTCGACATTTGAGATTTCAATGACAAAGTAAAAAAATGAAATTTGACTCCACAACAAATGTATCTGCAGCCGTTACATTTTCTATAGTGCCAGTAATCAACATGTTATTCAAAAGTGCAAAGGGTAGACATGGGGCCTCATTACGAGTTGCCCGGAACATCCGGCTCAATTACCGGCATGGCGGCAAGTGCGTGTCGTGCACTCAAGAACCCGCTAACAGCGGCCGATCACGAGTGCGCGAGCACGCGCCTCCCCCCATGCCGGTAGTGGAAAAACCGCCATCCCGGTAACGGCCCACCAACCCCCCTATACCGACATGGTGGCTTGCGTCCACTCCGTAACCGCCTTCAATGAACCACTAAAAACCGGCACGGTAACTCCGGCATGGAATCACCGTGTTCGCAAAACCGGACCCGGAAATTACGTCATCACGCAGGAACGGGAAATGGGCCGGCGGCCATCTTTAAAAACACAATCCATTGCAATCCTCCTCCCGTGTCGTTGTGTGTCAGAATAGCATCATCATGTCCAAGGCCAGCAGGAAATCCACCCAGAGGAAGAGGAAGCAGCGTTTCTCGGACGCTGAACTCACAATGCTCGCCAACACCCTGGAAGAGCATGCTGACATAATCCGCAGCACAGACCTAAAGCATGCGGTCCAAACCCGCAAAAAAGAGGTCTGGCTTGAGGTCGCACAGAGGGTGTCAGCAGTGGGGAGCGCCCCAAGGAGTGTGCGTGACTGCCGGAAGCGCTGGGACGACCTCCGCCTCCGTGTCCAGAGGATCCTGTCGGAGAACCGGAATGCAGCAATGGCGACAGGCGGTGGCCCACACTCCCCAGTCAAATTGATGCCCTGGGAGGAGATGGCAAGTGGTTTCATCAACCCTGAATCCATTGAGGGGATCGGAGATCAGGAGGCCGGCGCAGCAATCACCACAGAGGAAGGTGAGTGTACCATCACAACCACGTATTACGACACATGATGTGGCCCAACTGATGGGGAAGTTAGAGTGGGCAAGGTGATGCATCAACATATCCATAGAATAATCATTGTCACTCCCTGCACCACATGGACGCTGAGTGACGACCCCAATCCCAACAGAGGTGCCACATGACCCAACCATGCCCATGCACCCACCACACAGAGACCAAACTAATGCTACCCCACCAGCCATGCATTGATTCCCCACATACCCCCTCAGTACACCTAAAGCAACAACCCAGAAATGAAATGATGGCTGAATGCATGAACATATCCCACCGCAATTCATCAGAGCTGCCATTTGACAACATCACTGATGACCTGCATCTCTTCTATCCCCCAGGCACCGATGATGAAGGTGGACCACTGGACCGGGTGCAAGCACGTCCAGTGCACGCAAGGGGACCAGGGCCACCGCAACCCACCAGGCCAAGGAAATGACATCTGCCAAAGCCAGTGTGCCACGCAAGGCACCAACCCTGCAGGGTACACCTGCACCCATTGTACAACAACAGAGAACCACAACAGTGGGAGCTGTGCCGGCAGCCACCAGGGACGTTGTGTCCACAGAGGTGGAAGATGATGCAGATTTGATGTCTGGCACACCCACCACAAGCCACATTGCCAGCCCCCAACCTCTTGCGGAGTCTGAGTGCCTCAATGATCCCTGTCTACATGACTCGGACCTCAGGGAATCAGACTGTGCGCTGTTTGAGGACAGTGCCCCAGACGAGGGCTCCGCGCAGGTGCCTTCCACCACCCTGCCAGCCACCACCCTGCCAGCCACCACCTTGCCAGCCACCACCTTGCCAGCCACCACTCTGCAAGCCACCACTCTGCATTCCTCCACCCGGCCAGCAACCAGCACACCTGCGGACGACAACTCGTTGGAGTCCCGCCTGACAAGGGTAGAGGCCCGGCAGGAGTCCATGCTCCAAATCATGCACCAGCAGGTAGAAAGAGGGAAAGAGGCCATTGTAACGGCTATTGCAGCCAATACTGCTGCAGTGGAGGCATCTACGCGTGCCTTCAGGGAGTGCATGGGGTCACTGACAGAGGCCCTCCTTGCAGGTAACGCTCAGATGCAGCGGCCACACCTTGCCAAAGACAGTGGATTGACAATAGATACCTCTGCAACAACTACCCCTACCACCTCGTCGCAATCCAGTCCAGTGCGTCTGATGAGGAGGAGCACACGACGGTCGGCCATGGCACCCCCGAACCAAAACTTCCAAAGAAGTGAATGCAGGGACAATGACATTGTGGAGAACCACATTGGGGAAGGGAGCACTGTTTGTTGCACATATAGGGACACTTTGCATCTGTGGGGTGGGAGAGGGAGTTCACAGGGGTGTTTTGAGGGTTAGTGGGGTGGGAGAGGGAGTTCACAGGGGTGTTTTGAGGGTTTGTGGGGTGGGAGTTCACAGGGGTGTTTTGAGGGTTTGTGGGGTGGGAGAGGGAGTTCACAGGGGTGTTTTGAGGGTATTATGTCCACCACATCACGTCTGATTGAAATACACCGTAGTGTGCAAGCATATCATTGTTTGGACTTCATTCTTTTCAGATATGTGCATTCATTTTGTTTGGTGTACAGTGGGCCAATTGGGAACATCAAGGTGTGCATGTCCTGATTCAGTGTGTCGTAGACACATTACTCACATCGTCCATGCGTTTCTATGGATTGTGTATATTTTGCATTGGCGTACAGCATGTCTATCCCGTGCAGCACGTACTGGCAGGGGGACTCCTTCGCCTCTGTCTCCATCCCCTTCATCCTCACCCAGGCCATGCCTGTGAATGTGAGGTGGCATTGTTACATTCCTTCAGACGCACATGTTGTGCAGCATGACACAGGCCATGGTGATCTGTGCCACCTTCTCCGGCCTACATGGGAGTGCCCCACCAGGCCTGGTTATGCTGCGGAAAAGCACCTCCAGAAGGCCAAAGGCCGGCTCAATGTCTACACGGGTACGAGTGTGCACACAACTGTACTCCTCTTCATGGCAGTTCTGCGGGTTACGCACAGGGGTAAATATCCAAGGCCTCAAGGGATGTCCTCCATCGCCTGCAGGTGGAGATGAATCGGTATGTGTTGCTCAGAACTACCACCTTCAGGGAGCACGGTCATGGCAGCAGCTATTTGGTGTGGGCATGCACATGTCCCTGTACGTGTACCAATTAGTCACCTATATGGAATGTATGCTGTAAAGAGGTGTGGAACACTGGATGGGGTTGAATAGATGATGCAGGGTGTAATCATGCATGCTGCGGCAGATGTGCTGTGGCAGTGCGACAATGTTTAGCCTCCAATTCATGCTGTATCCTCTTCACTATGCATGGTCACCCTAGCCGCATTGCTACAGTTGCCATCCCATTCAGTCATACATTGCTTGCCATCACCATGGTGCCTCGGTTGTGCCTCTAACTTGTTGTCATCCATATGCATTATTTGTGATATGTGGCCCAGTGATGTGTCATTTTCCGTTTGGCTGAGTCAGGTGAGGAGTGTTTAGCTCTGCATTCATTCTCCACTCACTGGCTATTGCCACCCAGGTGTACTATTAACCCCCCCTTTCCCACCCGGGTGCAGTAGCCCCTCCCTCCTGCATCCGCACACATGAGTACCCCACAGCACGGCCATGGGCCTGTTGTGCAATTCACCGAGCAGCCAGGCACGTGGTCCAGCATGTCGCTCCATGTGACGGGGTAGCGTGGAGTTGCGCAGTACCATGGCATCATGTGTGGATCCAGGAAATCGGGCGCAGGAATGGGTGATGACCTTGCTGGAGTCACATACCATTTGCACATTGATGGAGTGGTATTGCTTGCGATTGCGGTACACCGCCTCTATGGCATGGGGGACTACCAATTCCACATGGGTGCAGTCGATGGCACCAACACAATTGGGCATGCCTGCCAGTGCATGGAAGCCTACTTTGGTTTCGGCTATCTCCTGGGCAGTCCGTGGTAGGGATATGTGGGTGCTTGCATGCTTCAGGAGGGCATCCAGCACTTGGTTCAGCATGCGGGAGAATAGTGGTTGTGAAATGCCATGCAGCTAGCCCACTGTGTGTTGGTAGGTGCCTGTGGCCAGGAAGTGTAGCACAGACACCACCTTTAGTAGTGGGGGGATGGCAGTGCATATTTGTATGTGGCTGGCAATGTTGTCCACTATGGTGGTGATGGTGTCACGGTCCAACCGGTACAGGGTGTGGATCTGCTCAGGGGTTAGGTTGAATGGGCTGGGTCTGGTGCGAGGGATTGGTGGCTGCCTACGAGGCGCTGGTGGCTGCGCTGGTGGTAATTGCTGGCCCTGTCTCACCCTCCTTCTCCTGCTGCATCTCCTCTGTGCTGTCTGGTCTTGCTGCTGTAGTTGTTGTTGTTGTTGCTGTTGTTGCTGTAGTTGTAGCAGTATAGGCATGTCCTCCTGCGCCATGATTGCAAATGCTAGTGGTAGCATTTTGGTGTAGGAAGTGGTGTGGTGTTTAGGTGTGCTCCTTTTGTACTGGGCCACTCTACATTGCCTACACCTGTGGGGGGGGTTGTGGTGTGTGGGTGTGCTCAGTTCATACTGGCACAGCCTCCATTGACTCCACCTGTGGGGATTGTGTGCACCTGTGGCAGCTGCCTTGTATCTTGGTTTCTGTTTGCGGGTGGTCCGCGATGCCTGTTTTGCCGGCATCATGCAGCCCGTTATTACTGGGTTTGCGATGCCGGTATTTGCATGTTTGCGTGGGTTGTAATTGGCACCTATTACCGGCATGCCGGTATTTCCTGCCTGAAGAGGCGCAGTTAATAACGGTGCCGTTAATACCGGGTTTTTGGGTCAGAATGCTACGGAACGTTAAACGATGCCGGTATTTAGATACCGGCATCATTTTTCCCTTACCGGCATACATCGTAATGATTATGGGCCTCATTACGAGTTGCCCGGTAAAACCGGGTTCATTACTGGCATGCCGGAATGAGCGGGTCCGTGCTCGTATGAACCCGCTAATAGCAGGTGATTACGAGTGCGCGAGCACGCGCGTCCCCCATGCTGGTAGTGGCAATACCGCCATGCCGCTAAAGGGCCTCCAACTCCCCTATACCGGCATCACGGGACCCGCCCATAGCGGTACCGCCTCATACCAACCCCTAAATACCGGCATGGTAATACCGTGTTCGTCAAAAAACGGACCCGGAAATTACGTCATCGCGCAGGAACGGGAAATGGGCCGGCGGCCATCTTTAAAAACACAATCCATTGCCATCCTCCATAACCACCAGCCGATACTCGGAGAGCACAGTGGAAATCCATAGAGGATGTCAAAGGCTACCAGGAAGACCACCCCCCAGCTGCGTAAACAGCATTACTCAGACACAGAGCTCACCATATTAGCGGACACTCTAGCTGCACATGCAGACACAATACAATCCCACGACAAGAAGCGGGAGGTGCAGCAACAAATGAGGCAAATCTGGCAGGAGGTAGCCCGCAGGGTATCAGCCGTTGGTCCCACCCCGCGCAGTGTGAGGGACTGCAGGAAGCGGTGGGATGAACTTCGGTTGAGGGTATGCAATATCGTGGCCACCAATCGGAGGGAGGCCATGGCCACAGGCGGGGATGCCCACCCCCCTGCCAAATTGATGCCCTGGGAGGAAATGGCCAGCAGATTCATCAGTCCTGAGTCCATCGAGGGATTATGTGAGATGGAGACGGGTGCGGCATCAATCGCGGAAGGAGGTGAGTGACCCTGCAGATCCCTGTAGGGGAGACCATGAAGTAGCACAAGTGAAGTGGTAGAGAGTCTAGGCAAGGCAATGCATGTCCCAACACCCACATGACCATACCCAAATACAGATCGCGGGCCAAACGTTGCCACACTGAAATGCATGCTGAATGCCTATCCCTTAACCAACACACAGCCAACACACCTGGAGCTTGCCCATGTGATACTTCACACAAACCCAAAATCAACGGCATGCCACCTGCCATGCAGTGAATGCTTACATGCCCTCTCTGAATACCCTGTGTGACACACCTGTAAGACATGAAAGCATGATCAAATGAATAATGAACAGCACCACCACTGCCATGTCACACCATCACTGATGCCCTGCATCTCTTCTACCCCCCCAGGCACTGATGAGGAAGAAGCAACCCAGGAGACACAGCGAGGGCATCCACCTCACACCGTAAGAAGAGGGCAACCACCACCACCACCTCCACTGGAGACAAGCAGGCCACACCCACACCTGGCCAAGGGGAGTCCCTGGAAGCACCCGCCTCCACTGCGGAAGAACTTGATGCCGGTGTGGAGCCTGAGGGAGACACCGAGGTGACATGCCCGGCAACCCCGAGCCCCGTGCCCACCCCCTCGCCCCAACACCTGCAGTCACCCACCTGCTGTGACGTTGATCCCTGCCTCTGTGACTGTGACCTACCCACCTCTGAGGAGTCCAGTCCTGAAAATGCCATCCACGTGACTGCACAACCCACCACTCCAGCCCCCTCCAGAACCCTGGAGACACGATTGTCCACGGTGGAGGCCCAACAGGAGGCCATGTTAGACCTACTCCGCCAGTACATAGCGGACAGGGAGGAAACCAGGAGGGGTATTGCCACAGCAATTGCAGGGACCACAGCGGCCATTGAAGCAAACACAGTCGCTGTCAATGAATCGGCTCGGCTAATGAGGGACTGCCTGGGGGCAGTGACACAGATGCTGACCTCAATGCTGCTTCATATGCAGCGGCCACGGCTTGCAGGAGGTGTGGAACCTGCCAGCGAATCCCCTACTACCTCCACACCAGCTTCATCTGTCCCCACCACCCCAGTGCGCCACACACGTAGGAGTGCAAGGCACACTGAAATGCCGCCTCTGGACAGGAAGAAGTCCTGAAAGTAGTGTGGAGGGACAATGGTAGTGGGACACAAGGTTGGGAGTGAAGGGGTGCATCTTGTGGAGTCTATTGGGGGTGTTGGTGTTTGTTGCAGGGGGTCAGGGAGTTTGTTGGAGGGGGTCAGGGAGTTTGTTGGGGGAGTCTGGGAGGGGGGAGTGGGCACATTTTTGCTGTTGTAAATAATACACACGTTGTGATAAGACAAATCCATGGCTGGACATTGTTATTTTTGTGTGCATCCATTTAATGTGGTACAGTGTTCATTGCCCAACTCCCAACATTCCCTGTGTGCATGTCCACATTGGCCCAGTGTCTGACTGACACAAGTCTTTCATGGTCCCTGTGTTTCAGAAGTATTTGTGAATTAGTGCTTGGCGTACAGCATGGCCATCCCGTGCATCACGTACTGGCAGGGGGGGCTACTTCACCTCTGTCTCCATCCTTATCATCCTCACCCGGCCCATGCATTTCAATGTCAGGTGGCAGTGGTACATTTCTCCGGACGCACATGTTGTGCAGCATGACACAGGCCATGGTGATCTTTGCCACCTTCTCAGACCTATATAGGAGTGTCCCACCAGACCTGCTGAGGCAGCAGAACCGCCCCTTCAACAGGCCAAAGGTCTGCTCAATCACAACACAGGTACGGTTGTGCACACGATTGTACTCCTCCTCATGGTTGTTCTGCGGGTTACGCACAGGGGTGAGTAGCCACGGCCTGAAGGGATATCCTCCATCACCTGCAAGCAGATTCAAATAGGTGTGTGTGACTCTGAACTGCCACATTCAGGGAGCACAGTCATGGTGGAAGCTATTTGGTGTGGCCATGCACATGTCCCTGTAAGCATGAATAAATGTTATCTAGGTGCAATCTATACTGTCATGAGGTGTGGTAGTCTGGATGGCATTCAATAGATGATGCAGGGTGTAATCATGCATGCTGAGGCAGATATGCTGTGGTAGTGCAACAATGTTTTGACTCCAATTCATGCTGTTCATTATTTACTATGCATGGTCACACTGCCCGCATTGCCACACTTGCCATCCTGTTCATTCATGCATTGCTTGCCATCACCATGGTGGCCTGGTTGTGCCTCTTACTTGTTCTCATCGATATGCATTATTTGTGATATGTGGCCCAGTGAAGTGTCATGTACCGTTTGACTGGTTCAGGTCAGGAGTCTTTGGCTCTGTATGCATTCTCCAATCACCGGCTATTCCCACCCAGCTGCAGTATCCACCCCCCCTTATGCATCCCCACACACCAGTACCCCAAAGTACTGCCATGGGACGGTTGTGCAACTCACCAAGCAGCCAGGCACGTGGTCCGGCATGTCGCTCCATGTGATGGGGTAGCGTGGAATTACCCAGTAACATGGCATCATGTGTTGATCCAGGAAATCGGGCGCAGCAATGGGTGATGATCTTCCTGGAGTCACATACCATTTGCACATTGATGGAGTGGTATTGCTTGCGATTGCGGTACACCGCCTCTATGGCATGGGGGGCTACCAATTCCACATGGGTGCAGTCGATGGCACTGACACAATTGGGCATGCCTGCCAGTGCATGGAAGCCTACTTTGGTTTCGGCTATCTCCTGGGCAGTCCGTGGTAGGGATATGTGGGTGCTTGCGTGCTTCAAGAGGGCATCCAGCACTTGGTTCAGCATGCGTGAAAATAGTGGTTGTGAAATGCCATGCAGCTGGCCCACTGTGTGTTGGTAGGTGCCTGTGGCCAAGAAGTGTAGCACAGACACCACCTTTAGTAGTGGTGGGATGGCAGTGCGTATTCCTATGTGGCTGGCAATGTCATTCTGTATCATGTCCACTATGGTGGTGATGGTGTCACGGTCCAACCGGTACAGGGTATGGATCTTCTCAGGGGTTAGGTTGAATGGGCTGGGTCTGGTGCGAGGGATTGGTGGCTGCCTACGAGGCACTGGTGGCTGCACTGGTGGTAATTGCTGGCCCTGTCTCACCCTCCTTCTCCTCCTGCGTCTCCTCTGTGCTGCCTGTTGTTGTTTCTGTAGTTGTTGTTGTTGCTGCTGTAGTTGTTGTTGCTGTTGCTGCTGTAGTTGTTGTTGCTGTAGTTGTAGCAGTATAGGCATGTCCTCCAGTGCCATGATTGCAACTGCTAGTGTTAGCATTTTGGTGTAGGAAGGGCTGTGGTGTGTAGGTGTGCTCCTTTTGTACTGGGCCACTCTACATTGCCTACACCTGTGGGGGGGTTGTGGTGTGTGGGTGTGCTCAGTTTATACTGGCACAGCCTCCATTGACTCCACCTGTGGGGACTGTGTGCACCTGTGGCAGCTGCCTTGTATCCTGCTTGCTGTTTGCGGGTGGTCTGAGATGCCTGTATGGCCGGCATTGTGCAGGTCATGATTACCGGCTTCGCGATGCCGGTATTTGCATGTATGCGTGGGTTGGAATTACCCCCTATTACCGGCATGCCGGTATTTGCTTCCTGAAGGTGCGCGTGTACGCGCCTATGCCGCTATTAGCGGCACCGTTGTTAAGTGTGCCGCTAATACCGGGTTTGCGAGTCGGAATGCAACGGGACGGTAAACGATGCCGGTATTACCTCGTAATGAGGCCCAATGTATGTTTTAGAGAAGATTGCATGATGTGCAGCCAACATGCAAATGTGATGGAACTGACAATGACAGCTTGACAACATAGCACATTCCCTTGTATTCCACTTAAGTCATGAAATTCACATTCATCTTTTCCAATATTTGTATTTGTCTTCACATTTTCTTTTTTTTCCAAACTTCTTTTTATTGGTTTTCTACAAGCAGACAAGCATTACGGCACTATCTTACTTGTGGCGAAAACTTCGCTCAGTTGCTTGTTATTACAAAAGACAATAAACCTGAACAAAAACAACAAGACTGTAAAGTCTCAGTGGGGACGATGGTGGGGGGGGGGTGGGGAGACGATGGGTTGAATATCAGGAGTCAGAACCAGCGAAAGCTGTTTGCACTGCAGGAGTGCCTCAAGAGCGGGATGGACCTGCATGGTACCAAGTCTTCATTAGTTTGTATGCGCTCTTAGCTAGCGTGAGAGTCGGGGGGCGGAGGTAGTACCTGGCCGTTATGTCTTTACCGCTGGCTTCCCTTGTCTGTGGCTTGTGTCCTGTATTTCCAGCCTTCTCTTTAATCATATTTGTCCATCCATCAGAGGGAGGGAGGCTGTCGGGCCAGGCCTGGGTATTTCTGTGTGTAGTTCAGGAATCGGGCCCAGGTTTGGTCAAATTTGTCTCTGTTCCCACACCGGAGGGCTGTTATTTTCTCGGCTGCTATTATGTCCCAACACTTTATCCACCACATCTGTACTGCTGGACCCTCTGGGTTCTTCCAGAGCCTGGCTATTGAGATTTTAGCTGCCGCAAGTACGTGGGCGCATAGTTCTGCTCTGTGGCCCGACAGAGGGAATTGGCCCTCGCGGCTTGCTCCCAGTAGGATGATACCAGGATCCCATGGGATTGTGAGGCCCGTGAGTGTGTTGACTTGGACTAGCACTGCTTTCCAGAATTCAGTAGCCTTGGGGCATGTACATAGTAGGTGGTACAGTGTACCTTTGTCCGGCCACCCTTTGCAACACTCTGGGGGAATCGCAGGGTTACATTTATTGAGAGTCTCTGGAGTTTGATACCACCTATAGCATACCTTGAATGCCCCCTCCTTGTTAGTTATGCATTTGGAACTTCTGTGCACTCTGGTCCAGATGTGGTCCCATTCCTCTGGTTCAATGAGCCTCCCTATGTATTTCTCCCATCTGAGCATGCATGGTTCTTAGCAGGTTGGGTCAGTTCTGTTGAGGATCTTGTAGAGGGTTGATATTCTACCCATAGGGGACATCGCTGTGAGGGTTCACTCCAGGGCTGTCAGGTCTCTGCCTCCAAGGTTTTTATTGATACTGCTTGAGAGCCAGTGTCGGAGCTGTGAGTATCTGAACCTCTCTGCTTCCGGAACTTTGAATTTCACCTTGCAGGCTTCGAAGTCCAGAGGCTTTCCATCTTCAAAGAAGTCTTGCACCTTCTCTAGTTCTCCTTCGTTCCATTTCTGAAAATTATTGGGGTTAGTGCCCGGAGAGAATTCCGGGTTCATCCAGATCGGTGTGAGTGGTCCTATTATGCTTTGGCTGTTCCACCGTCACGCCACTTTCCTCCAGTTTGTCACTGTGTTTCCGGTCGCTGACAGGATCTGCGTGCCAGCTCGGTCTCTGGGTCTTTTCATATGTGGCAGTGAGACTATCGGGACTGGGCTCCATGCCTCCTCCAGCTCCAGCCAGCAGGGTTTTGGGATAGCAGCGGACCAGGCAAAGGCTTGCGAGTGCTGCACTGCCAGGATATATCTGTCAACGTCTGGTACTCCTAGGCGTCCCAATGCCCGTCCTCGGAGTATGATCTTCCTGGGAATTCGTGGATGTTTTCATTCCCATATATACTTCATGATGCTCCTCTGCAACTTCTGCACCGCTTGTTTCGGAATGGTGGTGGGCAAGGCTGAGCAGTGATATAGCAATCTGGGAATTAAGTTAATCTTTAGAGCCGTGATTCTCCCAAACCAGGAGATTTCCTGTTTCTGCCAGTGAATTAGGTCATTTTTGAGTTCTTTGAGGAGTGGCAGGAAGTTTGCTTTATATATTTTATTGTGGGTGACTGGTAGCTGGACCCCCAAATAGGGCAATTGCCGTTTCGCCCAAGGAATTAGGTAGTCCTTTTCCAGCACTATTGTCAGCGTCCGAGGGAGGTTGATACTCAATGCTGTGGATTTGGCGAGGTTGACCTGGAATCCTGATGCCTCCCCGAATTCCTTCAGTTCCGTCCACAGAGCTTTCATGGACTCCTTGGGTTGGGCCAGTGTTAAGAGGACGTCGTCAGCATATAGGGCTGCTTTTTGGACTTGGCCTATGATTTCCAGACCCTGGATTGCTGTTTTGTGGCACGTTCTATTCGCGAATGGCTCCATGGAGAGGGCGAAGATGAGGGGGGTAAGGGGACATCCCTGCCTCGTACCTCTTGTTATTTTAATTATGTCGTATCTGGTCCCATTCGTTCTGAGTCTGGTGGATGGTGTTGATAATTGGCTAGTGTCCATTTTTTGAAGTTGGGCCCGAATCCATAGTGCCTTAGCATTTCTTGGATATAGCCCCACTCTAGCTTGTCAAAGGCTTTATGTGCATGGAGAGTTATGACCATCATTTCCAAGCCCTTCCTGTTGTCTGATTCGATGATATTTATGGTTCTAATATTGTCGTGGGTACTACGGCCAGGGATGATTCCGGCCTGGTCCGGATGGATAATGGCAGATAGAAGGGGCGCTAGCCTGTTCGCTAGAATTTACGCAAATATTTTAGCGTCATTGTTCAATAGGGTGATGGGCCTGTAAGAGGCGCAGTCACTTCGGCCCCTGCCGGGCTTCAGTATGAGCACAGTTAGAGACTCCTCCATGGAGGGGGTGGTGGTTCCCAATGATAAGAACAAGGCGAACAGGGCCGCCTGCTGGGGTGCGAGAATATAGGAGAACTTCTTGTAGAATTGGGCCGTGAGCTCGTCTGGTCCTGGGGTCGAGTTTTTTAATGATGAGATGACCTCGCTCACCTCTTCCACAGAGATAGTATCTTTCAGGGAATTCAGTTGAGGGTGCAGGGAGTTCGGCTCGACTCCTGCTAGATATTGAGACTGTGCAGATTTTGTCGTTGGGGGCCCTGTCATGATTCCTTTGTGATATGCTGTTATCATTTTCAGCTTCTCTCTGTCACAGTGGCAAAGGGATCCTTGGCCATCCAGGAGAGATTGGATATAGTTTCTTGCCTGCAGCTTTTTCAGTTTGTGCACCAATAGTTGGTTTGCTTTATTACTGTTCACATAGTAAAATTGCTTGATGTAGGTTAGTGCTCTGACTGTCTTGTCCGCTAAGTGCATTTCTAGAGTTCTTTTCACTTTTCGTAGTATGCGGCTCGCTTTCTTGTTGTGGCCTTGTTTGAGGATGTGTTCCACTCTGCTACTTCCGCTTCTAGCTTGTCTTGCTGTAACTTGTTCAACCGTCAGAGCCGGGCTGTGCAGTCGCCTGCGACACCCCTAATGACTGGCTTCATTGCGTCCTAGATGATGGGTTCCGGCGTGTCCCTGATGGTGTTCTCCTTGAAGTAGTTCTTGAGGGCTTCCGCCATTTCTGTTCTGATGGCTATATCTGTCAGAATGTGGTCTTGTAGCCTCCAGTATCGGTAGGGCGGGTCGGGTAGGCCTTGTACCCTTAGCTTCATTGTGACCGGTGCGTGGTCCGATAGGGCTCTCTGTCCTATTTGTATGGTGTCGACGCAGTGGATGAGAGCACTAGAGAGGATCAGCAGGTCGATCCTTGAGTGCCCCAGGTGGGCATGAGAGAAGAAAGTGTAATCCTTCACCGCAGCATTGGAGAGTCTCCATACGTCTATGGTGTCAGTTTTCCTCAGAAATACTGCCATGGCGAGGGCCTTGACAAAGTCCTCCTTTGTTGGAGGGAGCGTTTTGTCCAGGTTCGGGTCTGGTGTTAGGTTGAAGTCGCCACCCATTATTAAATGGCCCTAAGTGAAGGTTATGAGGATGTGAAGGAGATTGTGAGGGAATAACCTTTGTGCTACATTTGGGCAGTATATAGCAGCGAGGGTGATGGGGAGCTCAACCAGGAGGCCTTTGAGTAGTATGTAACGCCCCTCTGGGTCCCTTTTAACAGTGATTTGCGGTGGCAGCAGTTCACGGGTTAAGAATATGGATGCCCCTCTTATCTTTTGACCCGCGGAGGCAAAGTAGCATCTTGGATAGTGTTGAGAGGAGATGCGCTTTTCGTCCGACTCGAGGAGGTACGTTTCCTGTAGGCAGACGATGTCGGATGTCAGCTGGGAGGGTCTGTGTTCCACGGATTTCCTTTTTACGGGGGGCGTTTAGACCTTGGACATTTCAGGTCGTCACTGACAGTTCACTATCCGGTTGGGCCATTAGTGATTAGGTTGATTGGATTGGAGGAATTGTCCTGCCCCTGTTGGATTGCGAATCATTAGGTCTTCCCCTCCCCAACGAGCTGAGCTTCCGTTGTTGGGGTAACTTTGCTCTGACGATCCTCCTCCCTTGAGATGCATTCCTTACTGCATATCTCTCCTCCCCTCCCCGCTCTCCCCTTTGTTCCACTTCCCCCCATCTCTTCAAATGTAGTAAAACGGAAAAGAAACCACAACATGAGCAAGAACAGAAATAGGTATTCCAGACCAGCAAATACGGGCTTTGGGCCTCAACGTTTTCCCAGTTCTCAAACCGCCAGGTATGCCTTTTTACTTGACCCAGCTTCCAAGATATCTGACCTCCTACCTATTTGCATGCACGTCTATTCGTGAGGTGTAGTCTATTCCGATGCAGTGCGGTCGGCACTTCACCCATTGTCAGTATTAGGGGCCTTGTTCGGTGAGAGTTATCCCTCTCCTCCATCAGTCTTGGGTCTGTTATGGGCTCCCAGGTTTCTGAGTCTTTCCCCGTGTTTGCTTTCTTTCCGTCAACCACTCCCACGGCTTGCTAGATGGGCACGTCATGTTGCGCCGCGGTTGAACAGCTGTATCCGGTTGGTCCTCTTCCAGGTGCAGTAGTGCTAGGCCCTCCGCACGGTTGCCAATTCTCCTCTGTTTTCCTTCCCATGTAAATGAGAGGCCAAATGGGTTCGTTCATCTGTATTGAATTTGTTGTGATTGAAGGGCTTTCGTGACTGGCTGCATGAGCTGTCTTTTGCGAAGGGTAACCAGCGCTAGATCATGATAAAACTGTATGCGAGAGCCATTGATCGTGAGGTCCCCATGTGTTCTTGCTGCTCTCAAAATGTCTTGTTTTAGACCGTATGAAGTCATCGCTATTAGGACATCCCTGGGTCTCATCTCCAGGTCATTCCGTTTCGGGCCCACCCAATGTATTCTGTCAAATCGGATCACCTCAGGCTGGGTATCGTTTAGTAGGTTGCAAAGCATTGTTGCATCGTATCCCTTAGATCCTTATCAAGCACCGATTCCGCTAAGCCCTTAACCCTAATGTTTGTCTTCTCATTTTCAAATGTTTGTGAAAACAACATAAATAATATTTTACAAGTCTTCTGCACAACTCCTTTGTTTACTGCATATAGAAGTACATTTCAAAAGAAGTAGAGGCTGTCTTACCTCTGGAACTATCTCCCCATCTATTTACTGAATATTGTTTTACCTCTTCACATTCACTAATGACTAACAGTCTTCATTATATGACCTCTTTGTATGAGAAGTATGTAGCCATTCCTCACTGAAATCCATTTAGACATATTCTATACTGATTTTTCTGACAAACCTGCAATTCTTGGTTGCTTTAGTGAACTTTCTCAATTGATTCAACATTAATATGAACAGTTTCCTTTTTACACAGACGCCTTTCTTAATGACTGATTCCATGTTTATTGGTTGAAAACATTGCTGAAGATAGATACGAGCTAAATTCGCAATTTTCCAAAGATTGGAAGAAAAGAAAACTTCATGGTAAACCATTCTTTTGAAGTGTAGACTTAACTAATTCCATACAGCAAATGTCCTATCTGTCTCTATCTTTCTTTCTTACCATTGAAAAATATGACATGCATGTGTTTATATATTCTTTGGCTGCCTCAAATTTCTTTTGGTTCAAATGTCTTCCTAATTTGGGTGACTTGCTTTATCAATTCTGCAGTTTCACTTACTTGTTTACTACCACATATGACCAATGAAAGTACAAAATATTTTTTGTCAGCACACACAACAACATTCTGAACACAGTCAACAGAAGAGACTTCAATTCCCTGCAAGCACTACTGTTTTCTTGTTATATTCATCTGCTTGTTCTTTGTTGGCATGTTTATCAAGAGCCTAAATACAGAAATAAGATAGATGTGTAATTGGTAATCAACATCAAAACTGCATTTCTAATTTGGTTGTACAATGTTTATTGTTTAAACAATGTTCATAAAGTGGAATTTGACATCAAGACAATATTTATACTAAATTGAGTTGACTAAAAAAGTAAGCAATACCAAGATATGTCTTTTTCTTAATGAGACAAAAATACATACATATTAACAAACAAGTGACATGGTTCACTGTACTTTGCTATGTAAAAAAAACAAGAACGCATTGCACACTTTATCCATTCAATAACGTGCTGTTTTTTGCATACTACATGTTTTTATTAACTCAGTATTATCCAAAGAGGCATAATGACGCTACAGTAAAAATCCACTACCAAAGTTAAGGGCCTGCCCAAAGCATAGCTCTCTTAACATGAGTGATGGCACAGTCCTTCTATGGGTGTCTATAAGGGCAATAGTGCCATTCACACCCTTGAATAAGATACGGATCCACAAGAGCAAAGGATGACAAAATATTATAGAAAAATTGACTCCTTTGGTTCAACAATACCGATGGTTGAAGGAGTCTGCTTTTAGTGTTGATTATTATGATGTAATCAACACTTAAATCTAATCAGTCACATTAGCTGTGCGCCTGCAGAAAAAAGTAAATTTAATGTTCCTTTTTATTTGATAGTTTATGTTATCATTCAACACCTGTGTGTGCAACTTTGTGGGTGGTATATGTGACATGGGGTAGAGGGGGTGGGGGAAGGAAAGGATAGCACAGTGGGAATATCAAACTTAGGAAACTGAATAAGGTGCCTTTCTACCAAACAATAGCGCTTATTTTCAGAGCTCCCTGATTTCTAAATCACTGATGAAACATTGTAATGTTAAAATATTGAAATATTCACTTTTCTATACCACTTGCATATATGTTTCAGTATAACCATAACAATATACCAATAATAACCAAATGCTTCCCACGGCATTTATTTCTAAAGTAGCATTTATGCAATTCTTTTTCCCGTATTATAACTAGTATACCAGACATTATTTTTCTCATTTGAAGCCTTCTGATTAGTAAGAGATGCCTGGGATCCTGGGATCCCAGTTGGCAAATCAAACACTTAACCTAATATGCTCTCAATTCTAGTTGATACAAGTAGCACAGACGCAAACATGCACAAATCCCCTTGGAATATGAAAGTCCGAGAATTATTTTTTCTTTGAATTCTGGGACGTGTCATCTTGAAATTATAAAAGAGACATCCAATATAATTCCCAGATTGCAAAGTAAAAAACAGGACTGGACTTTTAACTCTTGAACAAAATACATCTTTTTCTTCAAGGAACAATATGAAACATGAACAAAAAAGAAAGCTGCATGACCAGATCATGATGTGGGAAACATCGAAGTTCAAATGAAAGCAAACTCATTGGGCCTCATTATGACCCTGGCGCTAAGTGTTTAACGGCACCGTAAAAGGCTGTGGCGTGGTTAAACACCTAGCGCCTAATTACGAGGACCCTTTGTGGGACCCGACCTTAACGACTGGTTTTACCATCCGTTAAAGTAGGGACCCGCAAAAGGACCTTTGTGCTAATTACGGTACCACAATTTGCGGTACCGTAATTAGCGCCTTCCCCATTCCCATTGATCCCTATGGGGCAAAAATGGGAATGGGGAAGTGCCATGGCGGCATGGGGAATTACTGCCCCACCAACCTCTGAATGGGGTGCTAATTCCCCATTCCACCATGGCGGACTCCGGCATGGACCTTGGTGCTAATAGCACCATGGTTTAGCGCCGGATTCCTAAGGAGGCCCATTTTCTTGCGTTTATAAAAAGCAATGGAAATACAAACACTGTTCAAAAAGCAAGGTTTCTTCTTTTTGTTCATTGAGAGCACAGCTTCCCTATTGTTGGAGAGGAGAGCAGGAGGTCTAATGCTATGGGTGGCTTGGTGGATGGGAGCCTTTCATGTACAGTTGCCCACTTGTCCTCAGGGGAAAAATGGGACTTCACATGCAAAAGGATGCACTTCGGAGGACATTGATTAGATGTTACTGAATTGTATGCATCCGTGGGAAGAAGGTGCTAAAAAGTATAGCCTTTCAGACATCAGTGAGCGCTGCATTATGAAAGTGGTCCCAGAGGGGTGCTTGGTGAAATGTTTTTTCCTCAACACGGGTATATGAATGATTAACTTCCAATGCTTAGACCCTCGATATAACCATGTGCATGTACACTACAGAGTATTCTGCAATTCCTTTCTTTTACTCCCGGAAATGCCTTAACTTTACAACCAATCACATTCATGACAGAACAACCAAAACCTGCAAATCTGTAAAAAGAGTGTCCTTCTAGAGCTGGTGCCACATCTCATACATATTAAGAACACCCATCATGCTACCAGCAAGGGTGAGGAGGGGTATAAAGGGATTGCAGGCCCCTATGAACAACATGAAACGTTGCTGCTGTTGACACAGCACACCACCACTCTCCGCGTCAACACAAGTAAGATTTTTTTTTTTTTTCAAAACAAGATGAGCAAGTGGATCCCATTGGGTATAATCGCAGGCCACAACGTCCAGGGGCTTGCATCTTGAAACAAGATGAAAACGACCACTTGACCCGAGATGACTCAATCCTTTACTTCCATCACAGTTAATGGAAGTTACACACATTTATTTATCCTTTTTCACACTTGTTCACATTCATGTGCACCACAGAGTGCTCTTGCACATAAGATGAACATACTGAATTCAATACGCAGATGCACTTTTAAATTCACATAAATAAGGCACATGTTCCTGCACCTCTTCTGTAGAGGTGTAGAGGAAAACAGTAATCAGGATAAAGGGCCTCATTACACGGTAGGCGGTAAGGGTTTACGGGCACTGGTAAGGGCACCGGTACCGGTAAACCCTTACTGCCTTACTACAAGGTCCCTTTGCGGGACCCGACCTTAACGGCTGGTTTTACCAGCCGTTAAGGAAGGGGCCCGCTAAGGGACCTTGGTGCTAATTACTGTACCGCAATTTGCGGTACCGTAATTAGCGCCTTCCCCATTCCCATTGAGCCCTATGGGGGCAAAAATGGGAATGGGGAAGTGCCTTGGTTAATGGGGAATTAACGCCCCCGCTCACCTTGGAGTAGGGCGGTAATTCCAAGTAGAGTAGAACAGCTGTCCTTCTTGAAATACTTAAACTACAATGAAGCATTATATATGCCATGAAATATAAAGCATTCTAGTTCCTGAAAACATGATTGCTATCATTAGAATGTCAAAATGTTGACGTTTTCCTATACTCGAACATATAACCATCATTGTAAGTTACTAATAATACAATTATTCAGAACATGTTCTCATCGTATTGATAGCAGATTTGTCAATGAAGTACGTTTTCTGACAGTCTTAGTTATGAAATAATTAGTGTAAGAGATGTTTTGCCATTTCTACCCTATATTCCCGATTCACCAAAAAAGTTATACAAATATAAACAGCTCTCAGAATGTACTTCATTCATCTGTGTAACTTTTAGAATCGAAGAGGGTACCTTATTGTGAAAGGTGACTTTTGCATTTCAGGGGGGTCTGAGCTATGAGGCAAAGATGGAATAGCCAGAAGCCTTGAGTACCTTAGTGTCGAGACTATCCTCCCAACATTTATGTATTACAGGCTTTCACCACACACGTGTGTTCTGGGAGGGCTTTCACAGTTCCAGGTACTCAAAGGACTTGTCACTGTGAAATACGTAAAAAAGTATAAACATATTTATCTTTGTCCCATTGATAGAAATACACGTGAAAGAGTAGTGGTTCACGCCAGTCATATCCCACTTCAGAAACAATGCATGAAATGCATTGCGTCTTCTCCTGCGCCTCGTTCATACAAGCACATGATAGGTTCGTTGATTTTTCTACATTTCAAGACACATTCAATTTTGGATCTCTGATGCCCATTAAAATGCTGCAAAATGCCTTTTTATTTGTGCAAATGTGCAAAAGGAAGGAGAAAAACCTGCACAATGAAGCATTTAAAAAATATCACATCCTCTGCAATACCTTTACAAGCATCATTATATGAACATGTACCCCTTCCAAACTCTATTTTAGTCTCTTAGAAAAGCAGGCACAGGTGTTAAATGATGGGTATATTGTATATTCTATAACTTATCAACGTGAGAGATGTTCTTCATATTTTCCTCCTACCCACAATATTATTCTAAGCACTATAGACTGAGCATATTCTACTTAAATGTTCTAGAAGACAAATACACGTATCACTACCTAAACGCATACTTATAAACACAATTGCACTATATTTTACATGATATAAAATATGCCTACTAAGCATAAAACGACTTACTATCGTTATAACTTTAAGGCTGCCATTTTCTCATAAGAACCATCATATGTCTAGCATTAGAACTAAATAATCTTACAATTGTTTTGAAAAACACTCTCACAGCGTTGGTGAGAAATACACAACTAATGTACGTTTTCTCCACAGATCTAATAATGTGATACGTATTGTAGATGATGCTTTACTCACTTCTAATTTAAACACCATAGGCCAGATTCCCAAACAAGTAACATGCATAAAAAGAACACAGCGGATGCCCTCATTTCATTTGTATTAATTTTACAAATGGGAATATCGCCTTATTTTCAAAGATAACCTGTGTTTGAGAGGGAGGGCTGGACAGTGCATCAGGCTGCACTGTATTTATTTATTTATTTATTTATTTATTTATTTATTTGCATTTAGAAAGCACTCAGACAGTCCAGGGGCATCGAGGCGCTGTTAAAGGAATATGTCTTAGTTGCAGCACACAAGTGGGCAATCGGTTACATTAGCCCGAATACAAGTATTTTTTATCAAGATTTAGGTGAATGGCTTGGTTGCAATCGCCCTTCATTGGTTGGATAAAGGATAAGCTTGAGTGGTTCTCCCATTGCAGTGTGTGGGCTTGGTTACATTGTTCAGACCCGAATATGAGGCAGCAGGGTTACATTAGCGGTGCAGTTATGCAGAATCCACTTTTAGACCGTCTGCTTTGTCTAAAAGCCCAGCTCCATTCAACATTGTAATGTTGGGTGTGCACTCCTGCACTAATGCATTATTTCCCAGCACACACCTGGGTGCCGAGAATACATTTCATATCGACAGTCATTTTAAGTGCCTGTCTTTGTGAAAGGCATTAGAAAAGAAAAAAAAACACTTTTTTTCTTTCACGGATAGAAATTCAAGTGGAAAAAAAATGTTTCACACCAGTGGTCTCCCTCTTCGAAAGAAATGTATGAAATTTTTTTAAATAAAACTCTCCTTCATTATACCTTCCCCTGCTCCCACTCCAAACAACCAGAGGAGAAAGTCTTTCATCTTTGCACACTTCAGATGTGCATCAAAATGTACTCAAAATGCCCTATCTAAATAAAAGGAACTAGCTCTAACGAGAAATGATTTTCAAACAAACTTCTGACAGGAAACACTGTGAGACTTTCAGTTAAATCAAAGTTACTTCACAGAAAGACAAGTGCAGGGTGGCTGTCCTCTGGTCCAATGTCCAGAGCACAGTGAATGCAAGTTTGAAAAAATGATGCTCATTAACGGTCACTTGTGTTCAACCCATATAATTCCAAAATACAAAATATACACATAGAACAACAAATCACAAACAGTTTGAACACAGGGACACACTCATCATTTTAGATCAATCTCAAACCAACAAAACTCAAGTAGCTATCATTTTCCTCAGATTTCCCACTGAGTGAAGACATGAAGCCTCAATGTAAAACTGTGTGGTGTTTCGATAATTGATGGATTTATTGGTCAATGATGCATTGCAGATCTTTACATTTGGGCATGGATCTGAATTACTCAAATTAAAAATGCAATAAAAATAACTGATTTGAAATTACAGATATGAAGGGGGTTCAGTTTTGGCGGAATTAGTTTCTATGACAAACCGGGAAAAAATCTGATGTTATAATCGTACATTGTGGAGGAAATTATTTGAGGAATGTACATACTATTTCTCTGATTTTAATCATGAAAAACGATTAGGCACAACTTATGGAATGATTTCCTCGTGTTACTTTAATATTTTCCAATAGACCTGAGTCTGTCCATACTGTCTACAGTGCCTAAACTGGGCTGGACTTCCTTTAAAACCCCAGTTTGGCCGCAGAGTGGTGCTGAGTGGAGCAGTCATGCCAGGCATGGCAGGCACGACACCAGGTTTGGGTGACTCAGCCGAGAAAGTGATCGAGGAGCGTCGTCTGCGTAGTGCCAGTACTCGACGTAGGGGGCAATGCCAGAAGGAGAACGGAACCTCCCCAAAGTCCAACATGACCTAG